>NC_091363.1:12745464-12880464 GCF_038502225.1 Cherax quadricarinatus
ATATATATATATATATATATATATATATATATATATATATATATATATATATATATATATTTATATATATATATATATATATATATATATATATATATATATATATATATATATATATATATATATATATAATATATAGCATAAGGTGTGTATAATGTGTTTTTAGCCAGAGTAGTTACAAGCAAAATTTTCTTAACCCTTTAACTGGGATCAGTGGGGAACCTTGCAACTGTGGTATTTTTTGTATAATACTGTATTATTACTGTTATATTTAGGAGAAGCAAGAAACCCATAAGAATCATACACCACCTGTAGGAATGGCAGGAAATTAGGTTTGATCAAGGATTAGGGTGTGCAGATCCAATTCCTTACATAAATAGCCCTTCAATGACACCAAGGAACCTTCTTTGAGGGGAATATTACTGTAGAACATGCAAAATATATAGAAAATATAATAAAAATTGTGATGAAGAAACTTATGGGTTTTAAGCCTAGTGATTTAAAGGCACTATCTTATGTTAACACCCAAAAAGTTGTATACAAATAATTTTTTCCTCAGGTATCTAATTACACTATAACTGCTTTCTTAGCATTTTAAATATTTCATTGTTTAATCTTTTCAAGAAGGCTACCATGATGCTGGCAAAAGGCTGTTCAAAAGAGATGGAGCTATTCTTCCATATTTGGATTAAACTGAATTACATCATCCACTTCACCCCTTTTACCTAAATGCTATATAACCCTTGCAGGTTTAGTGCTTCCTCATGAACATAATAATAATTCAGTGTTTGGAATTCCCTGAGGCAAGGTAATAATTAAAAAGAGTCACTTTGCAGTAATAATTCAACAAACAGTTGTGAAACAAACCACATGGGCAACATTTTTTTACCAATGAAATGTTATCAAGTTTTTCATGTAAAGGTATTCTGTGCCCATTAGTACAATACTGGGAGTGATTTGGCATGTTTATTTTACACCCGTTTTTCTTTACTATCACTGTCAGACCATAAAAATTTTATACTAATCAGTCTTTGATGTCTGGAACACTTACTTACAACTGACACCAATGTTCTCCCCACATAAAATACAATGCTCATGCCAAATATTCTCCCTGGATGGGCACAAAACACATTTAGTTTACTAAATATAAAATTGGTGCATAAGACCAAACATGTCTGCCTGAAACAAATTGTCACATATTAAATTTGAACTTGCTAGAATTTGTGTACACTGTTTAAACATCACTTTCCATTCCCCAGGCAATAGCACACATATTTTGTGCCCAATTAAAGGGTTAATCTTTTTTTTTTGCTTTTAACCCTGATAGATATATTAAGAATAAACATAGTATTCTATACAATTTTTTAGATTTTCACCAAAACTCACTTAGCAAACCTAACATTGCTAAACTTTACATAACCTAATACAGTATAGCTTAATACTGTGTAACATGGGTAAGACCATCCTATCAGTTATTTATCATCAATATAATATATATTAATTTCATGATATGCAGACATTTTTGCAGATTTATAGAAAAATGAATACTGTATATACTCGGCTTGTCTGGCAAAATGATCTTGCTAAATAAGCCAAATCAGCCAGTTCTGGCTAGAAAAAACACACACTATGATTTTTTCCTTGTAATATCTTAACCCTGTAGCTGTCAGGGGAGGAAAGGTACTTGTATATACATATAAAAGTTTAAAATCATTAAAGCATGTAACTCCTCTAGACCAGCTCACAGGTCAAACTGAAAAACTGAACATCTAATAAGTTTAAAAGAATTGTGGGAGCCTTAGGTTTTGGCAACATGATGCCATTTACATCTGCACAGCCAAGAGTAAGTTGAGTCACAGGCAGATGAAGCTTTGATCAGTGAAATAAAAATTATAAAATTCTGAAGAAAAAGAAATTCAAACTTTCATTAATACAATTGGGATTTGAATTGTATTGAACTATTTGAACTGGACAATTTGAAGATCAATCAGTTCAACACAGGATGTATGATAATGGAACCGTTTCAAACTTTTTGAAAATTATACTCCATTTTTTGTTTAAGCTTTTAACAGTTTGGTAAGTTTAAAATGACTTTTGAATATTAGGCTGCAATGTCTGTATAAATAACGACTAAAACAATTGACTTAAGAGTGTGCCAGTATACTTTGTAATGTACAAACACTGGTACCTTTAGTGTACTTAAAACTTGGTTTTCTTTACCAATAAATTCTGCTCAAAGTTTCATAATTGGTTGACTTAGTGCTACCTCTGCTAAAGCAGCCAGACCCATACTTGTCAGGACACTCTGCTCAACAACACTCGTATCTGCAAAGGTAAACAAATTGCTAAAGCATAAGTCAAATATTAATCTGACATTTTAAACAATGACACTAAAACATCTTAGTTTTTGTGGAAGAAAGTTATGCAAAATTATAAATATCAACATCACTTTCTACAATGTCAGAAATGCTACATTCTACAATATGCTGCACAATTACTATTGCCATTTTAAGTTAACTGTAGTTTTCTAATATCAGAGATCCTCATGTTTTAATCACTGCTATAAATTTCACATTTTTCCCAAAATCCTAATATGGTGGAACCTCTGCTTACGAGTTTAATCCGTTCCGTGACCTAGCTCGTAAGCCGATCTGTTCATATGCCGAGTCAATTTTCCTCATTTAATTTAACTGAAATGCCATTCATCTGTACCAGTGGAATTCTTGGTCTCAGGAGGCAGGGCAAAATACTTCAACATAACACTTATTAATCTATCACACTTCATCTAATATGACACAATAAACAATATAAATAACATAGAAACTTGATATATACTCTAGAATGAATAAAATATGTCATTATTTGACAAGTGGTGGCGGCCATTCCCGCTCCCGCTCTGAAAACATCTTCCCATGCTTCCCTTCTGAGGTGTTATTATAAGAGAAAACGAAGTGATTGTGAGGCTAACTGCACTAGGTCATTAGTTTCATAAGGGAAACACTGAAATAAGAAATATTGTATAAAAACATAATAAAACACAAGAGAGAATGTAAAGAAATAAAATGGTTTACGTACAGCATTTACCTTGGAAAAGAGATGCTGGTGAAGGCTGACGGTGGAAAAGACAGGCAAAATGGCATATGCTGTCAGTGACCCTATAAACCCCAAGAACAACAACAACAACAACATTGAAGGAGTTCATTTTGTTTTGTCCTTTTTCTATCACTTAATCACTTAACTTACTTGCTACACTCTTAATACTACCTACACCTTATCATTGAACTTAACTGTTACAATTTTTTTTTTCACTTCACTTTTCACTGATTTTTGGCTTTTTCTCCATGCTTTTCACACTTTCATCTGCAGCATTTCAATAAAAACCTGTCCAAGGAGGTTTGTTTCATCCTCCCTTTCAGAATGTTTCAGAAACGAGTTAGGCAAGTGTCATTACATAGCTCCAATGCACAACCAGTTGCAACTTTCTCTGGGTGTTTCCTTTCAATAAAGTCTGAAAGTTTCCCAGATTCCCAACATTTCCTTTATCTCATTTGTAGAGATAACCTCTTCGACATCTGGCGCCTCTGCAGTACGAATGTCCTGCAAAACCTCCTGATGTTGCTGCATATGTAGTTCATCTAACTCCTTCGTCGTCAGCTCCTCGGAGTGCTCCTCGATGAGCCTGTTCACATCATCTTCATTCACCTCCCATGCCCATGGACTTTTCGAGGGACAGTCTCCTCCACCACATTCGCTTTGGGTTCGAATTCTTCGAAGTCCCTTTTGGACACAACCTCAAGCCACAGCTTCTTCCACGCAGAGGTCAGGGTCATCCTTGTAACACCCTGCCAGGCCATATTTATAATTCTGAGGCATATCACAATATTACAGTGGTCCTTCCAGAACTCTCAAAGGGTCAAGTTTGTGCTCTCTGTCACATCAAAGCAGCAGCAGAACAGGTGCTTGGTGAAGAGCTTCTTGAAATTAAGAATCACCTGCTGGTCCATGGGCTGCAGGATAGGGGTCGTGTTGGGTGGAAGCTATAGAACCTTTATAAACTTAAACTCTTCGAGGATGTCATCTTCAAGGTTCAGTGAGTGAGCAGGTGCATTGTCCAGGATGAGAAGGGCTTGCAAGGGCAGGTTATTTTCCTGGAGATACATCTTAATGGCAGGACCAAAGACCAGGTTTACCCACTCCACAAAGAACTGCCTGGTGACCCATGCCTTCGGGTTTGCCCTCCACATAACCTCCAGTTTTTCTTTTAGAATCTTATGTGACTTAAAGGCTCTGGGGTTTTCCAAATGATATACAAGCAGCGGCTTGATCCTGCAGTCACCACTCTCATTGGTGCACAGTGCAAGGGTTAACCTGCCCTACTTGGGTTTGTGGCCTTGCATCTTCTTCTCTGCATTTATGTAAGTCCTCCTTGGCATCTCCTTCCAGAAGAGCCCTGTCTTGTCACAGTTGAAGACTTGCTGAGGGATGTATCCTTCAGCAGTTATCATTTCTGCAAAAGTTTTGAGAAAATCCTCAGCTGCCTTCACATCAGAGCTCGCTTGCTCCCTCACCATGCCTGATGACAAAGTGAATACCAGTCCTTTTAAACTTTTCGAACCAGCCCAGACTGACTTTAAATGACTTTTCCAATGCCTCATCCATTTAAGTGCCTGGGGTCTTCTGCAGCAAATCAGCATAAATGCCTCATGCCTTCTCACAGATGATACCCTCAGTCACGGTATCTCCTGCAAGCTGCATCTCCATCACCCACATCAACAGCAGCTTCTCCATCTTTTCTTGGACAGAGGTCCGCTGCTTAGAAATTACTGTAACGCCCTTTGGTAGCGATATGGCCTTTACAGACTCCTTCTGCTTTGGTATTCTACATATTGTAGAAGTGCTACACTGGTACTCCCTGGCCAAGTCCACAACCCGCACATCTCACTTGTGTTTATCGATGATTTCATGCTTTACTTCCATGGACATCATCCTCTTTTTCTTCTCAGCACTGTCCTTTGCACTTATTTTCTTAGGACCCATGTGTAGAAAAAAAGAAAATTGGCAAAGTAACTGCACAAAATGCAAGCAAACACGAGAGAAATGCTTCCACAGCGAGGTGAACAGTGCACTGAGTTGGCAACGTTCTGAAGCTCCTTGTTATTATTATTATTATTATTATTATTATTAATTAAGGGAACTGGAGCACTGATCCAATTCCTTAGATCAAGAGCCCCTCACCAGTGTTAAGGTTCCTTGACGTTGGTAAGGGGCTCTTGATCTAGGGAATTGGATCTGAACCCCAGTTCCCTAAATCAATAATAAGAATAATTATAATAATAATAATAATAACAATAATGAGCGACTTTCAGAACACCGCCACTGGGTGGCGCAGCAAACGCCACAAGAGCAGCCGAGTTGTGCATATGTTTATAACACTGTGGAAGCATTTCTCGTGTTATTATTGCCTTTCTTTAAGAAAAATTAAGAGCAAAAGAGTGCTTAGAAGAAAAAGAGGATGATGTCCATGGAATTACAGCAAGAAATCACAGATAAACAAGTGAAATGTGCAGGTTGTTTGCAAGGCAGTACGAGCTAGTAGTAAGTAGCCTATCTTCCACCCTCCACCTCTGCCAGTGTACGTACACTTTGGTTTTATAAAACCAGTTTATTTCTTTACATTCTCTATTATGTTTTTATACAATATTTCTTATTTATAAATACATGGTTTTAGTGTTTTCCTTATAAAACTTGTGATCTAGTGTAGTTAGCCTCACAAATACTCTGTTTTCTCTTATAATAAGAACATGGGAAGATATAGTCAGCACGAGTGGGGCTGGTTGCCGCTGCCACCACTAGTCATATAATGACATATTTTATTCATTCTAGGGTATATATCATGTTTCTATGTTATTTATATTGCTTATTATGTCATATTACATGAATTGTGATAAATAAATAAACCATAGAGTTGATATTAATGTCATACTGAAGTATTTTGTTCTGCCTCCTGAGAGCAGGAATTCTGCTGAAACACATTAAATGAGGAAAATTGATTTGATATACAGTGGTCCCTCGTTTTTCGTAATTAATCCGTTCCTGGAGCCATTACTATAAACGAAATTTACGATTTGCGAATCAATTTTCCCCATAAGAAATAATGTAAATACAATTAATCCGTTCCTGACACCCAGAAGTATTAAAACAAAAAATTTTTTTACATGAAATATACATATAGTACATAAACAATACAATGGGAAATGATGAATGAAACATTAACAGCATAACACTTACCTTTATTGGAGATTCTTCTTAGTGTATGGAAGACTGGAGGAGGAGAGAGATTGGATTGCTTACAGTTTGGAAGGGGAATCCCCTTCCAGCAACACCTCAGGTACTAATTGCTTCTCTTCTCTGTTTCTTAATGCCACTAGGACCACCTTGAGAGTCACTCTAGTCCTGTCTCGCAAAGTAACTGTGGAGAGAGCTCTGTTTCTGGCGTCTCTTTAACACTTCCCGAAAATGGCCCAAGACTTTGTCACTGTACATATTTCTAACCTTCTTTACCACAGGCTTGGCACTAGGAGCTTTCTTTGGAGCCATGGTAGCTTATTTAGTAATTGCAAGCACTAAAATGAGTGGAATATTATGAAATATTTCGTAGGAGCACTTGAGGGGACCTTCACTCACTGGTAAACAATGCCAGACTGGCTGGGTAGGGAGGCCGCCCCGGCTCACACCGTGTGTACGCGTCCCGGATGAACTACTATTCGTGAGTCAACCTATGAAAAGCGAGTCCGTGTTTATACGAAAATACCCCTATGATTGGTGAAATTTACGATTGCTGAGAACTACGAAAAGCGAGGGACCACTGTACAAGCAAACTGAGTTATAAGCTAGGTCACAGAATGGATTAAACTCTGAAGTCGAGGTTCCACTGTACTTGGTAAATAATGTAATTAATTCTAAAAGTGTGTGTAAAGGTAGAAAGTTGAAAGTGAACGGAGATAAGAATAAGGTGATGATTAATTTATACATAATTATAATTATGGAGGAGTGCTAAACCCCTAAGATTATACAGCACATGAGGGGGGGATGGAAGGTATTCAGGCACAATTCAGGGAACAGGAGTACAGATCCAATTCCCAAGAACAAGAGCCCCTCACCAGTGTCAAGGAACCTCCCTTGAGGGGAGTAAGGTAATGAGGGTATCAAACAATTTAGATAAAGAAAAATTGGATATCACAATGGAGGGAGAGAGTATGGAAAAAGTGAATGATTTCAGATATTCGGAAGTCGACTTGTCAGCAAACAGGTTTATGAAGGATGAGGTTAACCATAAAAAAAAAAGGCAAGTGGTATCTGTGGAGTCAAAAAGCATCATCCACAGAGGAAAAGAAGGGAATGTACAAGAGTATAGTGGTACCAATGCTCTCGTATTGGTGTGAAGCATGGGTTGTAAATGATGCAGGGAGGAGCAGGTTGGAGGCAGTGGAGAAGTTGTGTCTAAGGGAAATGTGTGGTGTAAATATTATGCAGACAATTCGAAGTGTGGAAATTAGGAGGTGTGGAGTTACTACAAGCATTAGTCATAGAGCTGAAGAGGTGTTGTTGAGGTGGTTTGGTCATTTGGAGAGAATGGAACAAAGTAGAATGACTTGGAGAGCACAGAAGTCTGTACGAGAAGGAAGGCGGGGTAGGGATCCTCCTTGAAAAGGTTGGAGGGAGGGGGTAAAGGAAATTTTGTGGGCAAGGGGCTTGGACTTCCAGCAAGTGTATGTGAGCATGTTAGATAGGAGTAAATGGAGATGAATGGTTTTTGGGACCTAACGAGCTTTTGGAGTGTGAGTAGGGTAATATTTTGTGGCAGGATTCTGGGAAACCAGTTAGCCAGATTTGAGTCCTGGAAATGTGAAGCACAATGCATATCATTTAAAGGAGGGGTTTGGGATATTGGCAGTTTGGAGGGACATCTAAACTGTTGCATCTAAGCGCCTCTGCAAAGACAGTGATTATGTATGAGTGATGGTGAAAGTGTTGAATAATGATGAAAGTTTTTTCTCTCTTTTTGGATTTTTCTTTCTTTTTGGGTCACCCTGCCATGGTGGAAAACAGCCAATGTGTTAAAAAATCTAAAAGTGAAGTGTTTCTTTTTAAAATATCACTGTAGCTGAACAAAGTAATGCTCATTTTATAGAGGTCATTTACATGCAGTATTTGAAGTTTAGGATCGTTTCATGGTGAGTGCCATGGTTTCAAATCTGCAGTAGGATATTGTGGCTGTGTAATGTCTAATGCAGTGGAACCTCAGTTTTCGTCTCTAATTCATTCCAGAGTGTCTGACAAAAACCGAATTCGACAAAAACTTAAATAATATTTCCCATAAGAAATAATGTAAATCCAATTAATCCATTCCAGACATCCAAAAATATTAACAAAAAACATATTTTACAGAGAATAACTATAGTTTTACATACAGAAAACAATGAGAAATAAATATAAAGCATTATTGAAATGGATAAATGAACACTTAAATCACTTTTACCTTTACAGAAGACTTATTGGCATATAGAAGATGGTGAGGAGGGGAGAGGGAGGAGAGGTTATCTCTACCAGCATCAGTACCACCCTCTACCACCATCACTACCACCCTCTACCACCATTACTACCACCCTCTATCACCATCACAACCACTACCACCATCACTACTACCTTCTACCACCACCACTACCGCCCTCTACCACCACTGAATTCTATCGTGTTTCTTGCCTTCTTTATCAAAGGGCTGGCACTCGGAACTTTCTTAGGCCCCATGGTGGCTTATTTACCAGTTGCACTCAATAAACAAGCACAAAAAACATGGATTATTATGAATTATTATTTAATAAATGTATGGAAGAGGGTAAGGTACCTAGGGATTGGCAGAGAGCATGCATAGTTCCTTTGTATAAAGGCAAAGGGGACAAAAGAGAGTGCAAAAATTATAGGGGGATAAGTTCGTTGAGTGTACCTGGTAAAGTGTATGGTAGGGTTATTATTGAAAGAATTAAGAGTAAGAGGGAGAACAGGATAGCAGATGAACAAGGAGGCTTTAGGAAAGGTAGAGGGTGTGTGGACCAGGTGTTTACAGTGAAACACATAAGTGAACAGTATTTAGATAAGGCTAAAGAGAGGTCTTTGTGGCATTTATGGATTTGGAAAAGGCGTATGACAGGGTGGATAGGGGGGCAATGTGGCAGATGTTGCAGGTGTATGGTGTAGGAGGTAGGTTACTGAAAGCAGTGAAGAGTTTTTACGAGGATAGTGAGGCTCAAGTTAGAGTATGTAGGAAAGAGGGAAATTATTTCCCAGTAAAAGTAGGCCTTAGACAAGGATGTGTGATGTCACCGTGGTTGTTTAATATATTTATAGATGGGGTTGTAAGAGAAGTAAATGCGAGGGTCTTGGCAAGAGGCGTGGAGTTAAAAGATAAAGAATCACACAAAGTGGGAGTTGTCACAGTTGCTCTTTGCTGATGACACTGTGCTCTTTGGAGATTCTGAAGAGAAGTTGCAGAGATTGGTGGATGAATTTGGTAGGGTATGCAAAAGAAGAAAATTAAAAGTGAATACAGGAAAGAGTAAGGTTATGAGGATAACAAAAAGATTAGGTGATGAAAGATTGGATATCAGATTGGGGGGAAAGGGTATGGAGGAAGTGAATGTATTCAGATATTTGGGAGTGGACGTGTCAGCGGATGGGTCTATGAAAGATGAGGTAAATCATAGAATTGATGAGGGGAAAAGGGTGAGTGGTGCACTTAGGAGTCTGTGGAGACAAAGAACTGTGTCCTTGGAGGCAAAGAGGGGAATGTATGAGAGTATAGTCTTACCAACGCTCTTATATGGGTGTGAAGCATGGGTGATGAATGTTGCAGCGAGGAGAAGGCTGGAGGCAGTGGAGATGTCATGTCTGAGGGCAATGTGTGGTGTGAATATAATGCAGAGAATTCGTAGTTTGGAAGTTAGGAGGAGGTGCGGGATTACCAAAACTGTTGTCCAGAGGGCTGAGGAAGGGTTGTTGAGGTGGTTCGGACATGTAGAGAGAATGGAGCGAAACAGAATGACTTCAAGAGTGTATCAGTCTGTAGTGGAAGGAAGGCGGGGTAGGGGTCGGCCTAGGAAAGGTTGGAGGGAGGGGGGTAAAGGAGGTTTTGTGTGCGAGGGGCTTGGACTTCCAGCAGGCATGCGCGAGCGTGTTTGATAGGAGTGAATGGAGACAAATGGTTTTTAATACTTGACGTGCTGTTGGAGTGTGAGCAAAGTAACATTTATGAAGGGGTTCAGGGAAACCAGCAGGCCGGACTTGAGTCCTGGAGATGGGACGTACAGTGCCTGCACTCTGAAGGAGGGGTGTTAATGTTGCAGTTTAAAAACTGTAGTATATAGCACCCTTCTGGCAAGACAGTGATGGAGTGAATGATGGTGAAAGTTTTTCTTTTTCAAGCCACCCTGCCTTGGTGGGAATCGGCCAGTGTGATAATAATAAAAAAAAAAAATATGAAATGTTTTGTACGAATGCGCAGGGTAATGTTCACTCGACGAGAAACAAAGCCAGACTGACTCAGAATGCATGCGTGGGATGCTTTGTGTGAGTGCTGGGAGACGGACACATTCAGTACAGCAGACGAAAACCGAGGTGATAAACGAAAACTGGGACAATATTTTGATGAAAAAAGTAGCTGAAAACCGAATTCAACAAAAACCAGGGCAAACGAAAACCGAAGTTCCACTGTACTAGAAATTCATTTAACATTCAAAATGAACACAATTTCTATGTATGGCAATAAGAATACAAAAAAGTTGCAACTGGAAATTACTTATAACATTCATACAATGGCCTAACTTTCGTGTACTCATTCTGTAAAAGTATATTTATTAATTCATTTAGAATAATATTTAGGCATTAAATTTGATGTGAAGATGAAAACTGCAGAATAAACTTTTTATCTGACAATGTTTGGTTCTGTGTAAGCTTTATAAAGTCACACAGAGATTACACTTAACACACAAACATACTCCTGGAAGGCAAGAAGGAAGTAGACAAGGTGCTCATCAAGACGTGGTTGCTTGTTGATGGTGGTCACCCATGCCAGAACTGTTGAAGTGTGAATTTCATAAGTCAGGTCTCTGAGTCAACAGAGCAAGAAGAGAAGCAATGTAGGTTGAGTGGTCAGTGCTAGGTTTAGAATGTCACCTAAACACAGGTCAGGGGTTAGTAACTGTCTACATAACATGAGGTATGCTAGTTTTGGTTCAGCTAAAAGAACCTTGATTTTGGCCATTAGCATTGCATAATAAGTATCACCACTTTCAAATATCTTATACATGTAGTCCTATTCCTTTTTTTAATGGTTATGGAATCTTGCCATGCCATAAGTTGTAAATGTCTCAGCAGAGTACACAAGCATCCATGATTCAAATTTTGCAAGCATAACACAAAATGTTACATTATACTATTATTATTACTTTCATGGGGAAGTGCTAACCCCCACAGGGGCCATGCAGTGCCTGGGAAAATGGAAGACATTCAGATTCAATTTAACCCTTTCAGGGTCCCCAGGCCCTCTCCGAGACTTGTTCTCAGGGTCCAAAAATTTAAAAAAAAAAATTATTCTTTCTTGTGAAAAGATAGAATCTTTTCCCGATCATAATGACACCAAAAGTAAGAAATTTGATGGAAAACTTACAGAATTATGCTCTCACGAAGTTAGCGGTCTCGACGATGTTTATGCATCTGCGATTTTGCCCTATTTTCGGCCAATTCCAGTGTACTAGTCAACAAAAATCATAACTATTTCGCTAGAACTCCATTTTTTCTATCGAATGAGTACAAGAAACCACCCATTTACCGATTTCAACTATCCAATAAAGTGGTCAGAATTTAGCAATTTTGCCAATTTCCGAACTGGGTCCAGAATAAACAAGAAAGACATTCCTGGCACTAAACTAACAAGTTCTCTGTTCGTTAGTCACATCCCCAGGCCCCTCTTACATTTCTTTGGCTTTCGACTTTGAATTTTTATTCTTACAAAAAATAGAAGATTTACTGTTATGCAGACTACTGCATTAGTGTAGAAATGGTGTAAATAATATCAGTGCACTTGTGAAAGAATATTAGACTCACCAGTTGATGTGTATTGGACGCTTGGCATTTGTTTACTCATGAACGTTGGTAAAAATCTAACATTTCCGCTACTATGAGCTCAATTTCGAGGTACTTTTCATTGTAAAACCAGTCAGGATCATCTCAATTTCTGTAATATGTCTTCCATTATATAAAATGAGACCAGGAAAACTAGAATACAACAATAAATACCATACAAAAATACAGTGCAAAGTCGCTGTTTTAATCCAAAAACACAGTTTTTTTTTCTCATTACACACTCTGTGCTGCAGGATTTTTTTTATACTGTGCACACTGACCACATAGACCCATTCTTTCATATGTAGGCCTACCAGCTTTCTCTCACTAGATCTGAGGGTGCTAGAATTTAGGCATACTAGTACATCAAAAACCCTGGGGCATAAGCCGTACTAGTACGGCCAAAACCCTGAAAGGGTTAAGGAACTGGAGCACAGGCCCAATTCCTTAAATCAAGAATCCCTCACCAGCATCAAGGAGCCTCCCTTGAGGAAAATCTCACTCGGACAATATCACAATGGCCACCACTAATAATGTAGTAGTAATCATCCCGACCCCCACAGCATACAACCATATAAAGCAGGAACACCTCAATTCCTACAACACACAAGCCGATCACATAACCAGTTAGAAAAGCACACCAAACAATTTCTAACATATGAATACTATATACACAGTCTGAACATGGTACAAAACTTCATCTTATCCCTCCCAATCCCAGACCAGCCAACATATGTAATTGCTGTTGGGATTTATATTTCACGCTTAAGTCACTAGGCCAAGTGTTGCCATCTGCCGTGCACAAAGGCCTACTTTGAGTTCTCTCCACAACACCTTGCTTTTGTCTCACTCACATACCAGACAAGGTACCAGCAAGACCTGCTTCTCACTCCCATCAGGTCGTAGGCTGGGCATGGGCCCAACAGAACATACTGCCTGTACCTATTACCCAATAAAGCTAAGGCTTGCCTCCAAAGAAGTATCATTTACTGCCACCAGAGAAAATACAATGACATACAGCAGAGCCCCGCTTTACGGCGCTTTGCCTTACAGCGTTCCGCTAATACGGTGATTTCAAATTATGACCAAAACTCACTATATGGAAACCTGTCTTTCTAATATGGCTCGCCCTACCTGATTTGTTTACATTCTCCATGAGCACATCTCTCTATTATGTCTCGAAACTTTCCAAAATTTCAGATGTTTGAAAGTTATTGCATATTTTATATGTATGTACTCTGATAATAATACTTATGCATGCCTGTACCTACACTGTACACACTGTTCTGGCATGCAGGTACACATTAAAATCACTAAGAGTGTCCCTCTATTCTTAACTCCATAGTAATACTAATAGTACGTAATAATAATCACTCTTGGGCACATTAAATGTCTTATTTTACATTAATATAGACATTTTCATTAATCCACCTATGATATTTTCTTCAAAATTATATAAGAAACATGTTACATAACATATAAACATGCTATTTTTATATGTTATGGAGGTGTGGTAGCCAGGCAGAGGGAAAACATTACATTTTCTCTGGTTCAGCACCAGAGAAAAGGTGTATGAATCTGCGGTTGGCCCAGTCACTCCCCTTTTGTTTACAATTCTCGGCATGAATTATTAATTACTTCTCCCTTTGTTTATGATGACATCTAAAGGTAGTTGTTAGAAACTCAGTGAACAACGTATGTTGATGGTAATAATATGGCTCTGGGCTACATTAAATACCCTGTAGCTATGTAAGTAAGTGTAGCCCAGGTGAGCTACACCTACAAGCTACCTACACTGACTTCGTACAAATAAATACTACTCACGTCTCATCCTACATTAACCCTTTCAGGGTCCAAGGCCCAAATCTGGAGTCACGCACCAGTGTCCAAGAATTTTCAAAAAAAAAATTTGTTATTTTTTCTTATGAAATCATAGAGAATCTTTTTGTGAAGGTAATAAAACAAAAAGTACGAAATTTGGTGGAAAATTGACGAAATTATGCTCTCGCGAATTTTGATGTGTCAGCGATATTTACGAATCGGCGATTTTGCCAACTTTGACTCCCATTTTAGGCCAATTACATTATTCCAATCAACCAAATTCTTAGCTATTTCACTAGTATTACTTCTATTCTATCGATTGAGCACAAGAAATCGCCAAGTCAAGTGTTTCAACTACAAAATAAAGTGATCGGAAATTGTTAATTTGGCCAATTTAACACAAAGTTTAAAATATTCCAATTTCAAAATAGGGTCCAGAATGAACAATGTAGGCATTCCTGGCACTAAACTAACATTTCCTCTGTTCATTAGTTATGTTTTGAGGCTTTACAAATAAATTCCATTTTGATTTTTTATTCACATAATGAATTTTTATTCACACCAAAAAATAGAAGATTTACTGTTATGCAATACTGTAATAATTGTATAAATATCATCACCATATTTGTGAATGTATATTAGACCCACCAGCTGACGTGTATTAGACGTGTGAGGTCGTTTGTTTACTCTTGAATATCGGCAAAAATTTAACATTTCTGCTACTTTGAGCTCAGTTTCAAGCCATTTCCAGTGCTAAAACCAATCAAAATCATCTCTATTTCTGTAATATGTCTTCCATTCTATCAAATGAGACCAAGAAATCGCAAATACAACTAAAAAAAAACATACGAAAAAACACTGCAAAGTTGCTGTTTTAATCGAAAAATCATGATTTCATTTTTTTTCTCTCATTATACACAGTGTGCTGCAGGATCTGTTTTATGTGGTGCACACATACCACATAGATGTATTCTCTCATATCTAGGCCCAAATGTACCACTCACAGTTTATCAGAGTGAGCTGAGCTCATGGCGTAGATCTACGGTTTGGACCCTGAACGTAAAGCCGTAGATCTACGGGACGGACCCTGAAAGGGTTAAGACTACACACATTTCAAGGTAAATAATGACTGTACTGTATGTGCATTTTATCTCTCTGGGATGCTTTAAATATCATACATTAAGTTTGGGAGGGGGAGCCAGGGCTACCCACACCTGACTTCCTACAAATAAGTACTACTCACCTCTTGCCCTACATTAACCCTTTGAGGGATGAGAGGCTCTCTCCCAAACTCATTCTCAGGGTTGAAAAAAACAAAACAAAAAAAAAAAAAATCTTGTGAAATGATAGAGAATCTTTTTTCGATCATAATGACACCAAAAGTATGAAATTTGATGGAAAACTTATGGAATTATGCTCTCACGAAGTTAGCAATCTCAAAGTGGGTGATTTCGCCCACTTTGAGCCTTATTTTCAGCCAATTCCAATGTTGCAGTTACCGATTTCAACTACCCAATAAAGCGGTCAGAAATTGGCAATTTCACACAAATTTCAAAAGACGCCAATTTCGAAATAGGGTCCAGAATAAACAAGACAGACATTCATGGCACTAAAATAACATTTTATCTGTTCATTAGTCAGGTCTCTAGGCCCCTCTTACATTACTTTTGCTTTCCATTTTGAATTTTCATTCTCACAGAAAACAGAAGGTTTTCTCTTATGTATACTACTACATCATTGTAAAAACTGTATAAATTATATCAGCACACTTGTGAAAGAATATTAGACTCACCAGTTGACATGTATTGGACGAGTGGCTTGATTTGTTTACTCTTGAACATCAGCAAAAATTTATCGTTTCCGCTACTTTGAGCTCAATTTTAAGGTACTTGTCATCGTGAAACCAATCAAAATCATCTCTAATTCTGTAATATATCTTCCATTGCATCAAATGAGACCAAGGAAACGAGAATACAACCATAGATACCATACGAATATACACTAGAAATTTGCTGTTTTAACCCTTACAGGGTTTCCGACGTACTAGAACGGCTTACGCACCAGGGTTATTGACGTACTAGTATGCCTAAATTCTAGTGCCTTCAAATCTAGTGAGAAAGCTGGTAGGCCTACATATGAAAGAATGGGTCTATGTGGTCAGTGTGCACAGTATAAAAAAATCCTGCAGCACACAGTGCGTAATGAGAAAAAAAAAACTTTGACATTTTTTGGGGTTTAAAACAGCGACTTTGCACTGTATTTTTGTATGGTATTTATCGTTGTATTCTAGTTTTCCTGGTCTCATTTTATAGAATGCAAAACATATTACAGAAATTGAGATGATTTTGATAGGTTTCACAATGAAAAGTACCTCGAAATTGAGGTTAAAGTAGAAGAAACGTTCGATTTTTGCCAAAGTTCCAAAGTAAACAAATCATGTCAAGCGTCCAATACACGTCAACCGGTGAGTCTAATATTCTTTCACAAGTGCGTTGATATTATTTATACCATTTTGACACTAATGCAGTAGTCTGCATAACAGTAAATCTTCTATTTTTTGTGAGAATAAAAATTCAAAGTGGAAAGCCAAAGAAATGTAAGAAGGGCCTGGGGAAGTGACTAATGAAGAAAGGAAATGTTATTTTAGTGCCAGGAATGTCTTGTTTATTCTGGACCCTATTTGGAAATTGGCATCTTTTGAAATTTGTGTGAAATTGGCAAAATTGCAAATTTCTGACCACTTTATTGGATAGTTGAAATCGGTAAATGGGTGGTTTCTTGTACTCATTCGATAGAAAAAATGGAGTTCTAGTGAAATAGTTATGATTTTTGTCGACTAGTACATTGGAATTGGCCGAAAATAGGGCTCAAAGTGGGCGAAATCGCCAATGCATAAGCATCATCAAGAGTGTTCGCATCGCTATTGGGCCGTGCGGACGTGCTGCGCAGTAGCTCCTGATTGAGTTGGCTTTTGCGCAGTGTTGACGTGTACTTAGCTCTGTGAAGACCTGTTTGCGCGCTCTCTACGAATTGAAGCAAGATGCCCTCCATCGAGCAACTTTACCAACAGCTTAAGGAAGAATTGAGGATAGCGAAGTTGGAGATTCGGCGACTGACCGAGGAAAACAAGAAGATTCGTAGTAGTCCTCCTGTTTTGAGTCCTCAGGTCAAGAAGGGAAACTGGTCAGTGGCTAGACAGCAGGGAACGAAGTTGACGATCAAGAAGATGAATGGAAAGATAGAAACGATGAAGAAGAAAGAGACTGCCGTGGAAACTGTTGTGGAAACATCTAATACATTCTCAGTGCTACCCGACGAATGTGAGTCGACTACTGGGAACATCACGACGAACGACACCAAGGAAGGTAAGAATATTGTTGTTGTTGGGGATAGCCAAGTTAGGTATATGGATAGGGCGTTCTGCTTGAAGGACAGGAGTAGGAGACAGAGAGTTTGCTTTCCTGGGGCTGGGATGGAGGATATTGTTAGCCGTCTGGATGACATCATGAGAGGTAATGGGAGCAATCCTATTATCTGTCTCAGTGCTGGAGGCAACGATGTTGGCAGACGTAGGAGTGAAGACCTGATTAGCAGGTATAGGTCAGCAATAGAAATAATTAGGAGTAAGGGTGGGAACCCTGTCATATGTGGTATTTTGCCAAGGAGAGGAGTTGGAAATGAATGGTTGTCCAGGGCAATTGGTGTCAATTGCTGGCTGGACAAATACTGTAAGGAAAATGCGGCAACATTCATTGACAACTGGGACCTCTTCTATGGCAGAAATGACATGTATGCCAGGGATGGGGTTCACTTATCTAGGTCTGGGGTGGTAGCACTGGCAACTGCAGTGGAGGGAGCAGTTAGGACTTTAAACTAGGAATAGTAGTGGTATGGGTTTTGGCAGGAAAACAGTGAAGTCCCAGTGTAGTAATATTACGAGTTCTAGGGGAACTAGTAATAAGCAGAACGAGGTAGATATTGAAAAGCCAGGGACTTTGGGTGATAAGGACAGTAATAGGTTTAGTAGAAAAACAGAAATGAGCAGGAAGGGTAAAGAGAAAGGAGAGTCTTTCAATGTTTATTATGCTAATTGCCGTAGTGCTAGGAATAAGATGGACGAGTTGAGATTAGTTGCTAGTGCAGGTAACATTGATGTATTTGCCTTAACTGAGACGTGGTTTAATTCAAAAAGTCGGGACATGCCTGCGGAATGTCATATTCAGGGTTTTAAATTGTTCCAAGTAGATAGAAGTATCGGGAAGGGGGGTGGGGTGGCATTGTATGTCCGAGATCGCTTGAACTGTTGCATAAAAACGGGTATTAAGTCTGAAGTAACACATACAGAGTCTGTTTGGATAGAATTTTCAGAGGGGCATGAAAAACTGATTTTAGGAGTGATATACCGTCCCCCAAACTTAGATAGGGACCAAGGGAGGCTACTATGGGAGGAAATTGTTAAGGCCACAAGGCACGATAATGTAGTAATTCTAGGAGACTTTAACTTTAGTCATATTGATTGGAATTTCTTGACTGGGAATTTAGAATCATACGACTTCTTAGAAGTAGTTCAGGATTGTTTTTTGAAGCAGTTTGTGACAGAACCTACAAGGGGAAATAACCTGCTTGACTTAGTTATGGCAAACAATGAATCCCTTGTTAATAATTCAGAAATTTCAGAGGAACTGGGTGCTAGCGACCACAAATCAATTACATTTAGCATTGAATGGAAGTACGATAGTAGCGATAACTCAGTAACAGTCCCAGATTTTCGCTTAGCAGATTACGATGGGCTTAGAGAACACTTATCATCTGTTGACTGGGGTAACGAAGTGAGATATCAATATGACAGTTTTCTGAACACTATACATGCTGCTCAAAGAACGTTTATCCCATATAAAGAAATTAGATCAAATAGAAATGACCCAAAATGGATGAATAATAGGCTCAAATATCTACTAGGGCATAAGAAAGGAATTTATAGGCGTATCAAAAGAGGTGAGGGTCATCTTATGAATCAGTATATTGACATTAAGAGGGACATTAAAAAGGGGATAAGAAAAGCTAAAAGGGACTATGAAATTAAAGTTGCTAGGGATTCTAAAACTAACCCAAAAAGTTTTTTCCAGGTCTATAGAACAAAAGTTAGAGATAAGATAGGTCCCCTTAAAAATAACTATGGGCACCTTACTGACAAAGAGAATGAAATGTGCTCGATTTTTAATAATTATTTTCTCTCAGTTTTTACACAGGAAGACACTAACAATATTCCAGTAATTAATTTTTATAGTGGGCTAGAAGAAGATAAATTATGTAACATCACAGTCACTAGTGAAATGGTTGTGAAGCAGATAGACAGACTGAAGCAAAATAAGTCGCCGGGTCCTGATGAGGTTTTTTCAAGGGTTCTTAAGGAATGCAAAATGGAACTCTGTGAACCATTAACTAATATTTTTAATTTATCTCTTCAAACAGGTGTAGTGTCTGATATGTGGAAGATGGCTAATGTAATTCCTATTTTTAAAACAGGGGACAAGTCGTTACCGTCAAATTACCGCCCATTAAGCCTGACCTCAATTGTAGGCAAATTACTAGAGTCAATTATAGCTGAGATTATAAGAAGCCATCTCTATAAGCATAGCTTGATTAATGATACTCAGCATGGATTCACAAGAGGCCGGTCTTGTCTAACTAATTTATTAACTTTCTTCAGTAAAGCTTTTGAGGCTGTTGACCACGATAAAGAATTTGATATTATTTACTTAGATTTTAGTAAGGCTTTTGATAGAGTTCTGCACCATAGACTGTTAAAGAAAGTGGCAGCTCATGGCATTGGGGGAAAAGTGCTCTCATGGATCGAGTCATGGCTCACTGACAGGAAGCAGAGAGTGTCCATAAATGGGGTTAAATCCGAGTGGGGATCTGTAACAAGTGGCGTTCCACAGGGATCAGTCTTGGGCCCGTTGTTGTTTATAATATATATCAATGATCTTGATGAGGGAATTACTAGTGATATGAGCAAATTCGCCGATGATACAAAGATAGGTAGGATAATTGATTCAAACGTAGATGTTATGGAACTTCAGGAGGATTTAAACAAACTCTATTCTTGGTCAGAAAAGTGGCAGATGCAGTTCAATGTAGATAAATGCAAGGTTCTGAAGCTTGGGAGTGCCCATAACCCTAGTACTTATAAGTTAAATGATGCAGAACTTAGCCATACAGATTGCGAAAAGGACTTGGGGGTTATGGTGAGCAGCAACCTTAAACCAAGACAGCAATGCCTAAGCGTACGTAATAAGGCAAATAGATTACTGGGATTTATATCAAGAAGTGTAAGCAACAGAAGTCCAGAGGTCATACTGCAGCTTTATACATCATTAGTAAGGTCTCACCTAGATTATGCAGCTCAGTTCTGGTCTCCATATTACAGAATGGACATAAATTCGTTAGAAAACATTCAGCGTAGGATGACTAAATTAATACATAGCATTAGGAATCTTCCTTATGAAGAAAGATTGAAGACTCTTAAGTTACATTCACTTGTTAGACGAAGAATGAGGGGAGACCTGATCGAAGTGTATAAGTGGAAGATAGGTATTAATAAAGGGGATATTAATAAGGTCTTGAGGATGTCTCTCCAAGAGAGAACCCGCAGTAATGGATTTAAATTAGATAAGTTTAGATTTAGAAAGGACATAGGAAAGTATTGGTTTGGAAATTGGGTAGTTGATGAGTGGAACAGTCTACCTAGTTGGGTTATTGAGGCTGGGACTTTGGGTAGTTTCAAATTTAGGTTGGATAAGTACATGAGTGGGAGGAGTTGGATTTGAGTGGGACTTTCACATCAGAGCTTATTTCTTGGGTGGCATTGAAAATTGGGTTGGGCAAATGTTTTGTTAGTGGGATGAATTGTAAAGGACCTGCCTAGTATGGGCCAACAGGCCTCCTGCAGTGTTCCTCCTTTCTTATGTTATGTTCTTATGTTCACTAACTTCGCGAGAGCATAATTCTGTAAATTTTCCATCAAATTTCACACTTTTGGTGTCATTATGATTGGGAAAAGATTCTCTATCTTTTCATAAGAATTTGTTTTTTTTTCTGAAAAATTTTCAACTCTGAGAACAAGTTTAGGAGAGGGCCTCTTGACCCTGAAAGGGTTAAACCAAAAACACAGTCGAAGTTTTTTTTTTTCTCATTATGTACAGCATGCTTCAGGATTTTTTATATACTGCACACACTGACCACACAGACCCATTCTTTCATATGCAGGCCTGCCAGCTTTCTTCCACCAGATTTGAAGGCGCTAGAATTTAGGCGTACAAGTACGTGACCGACCCTGGCTGCAATGACATACTTGAATGTGACCAACTCTCAAAGGGTTAAGACTACAAATATTTTCAGGTAAGTAATGAATGTACTCTATGTATTTTACTTATTATTGTGTTTTTTAATGCCTAGTTCTATTCATAACTTAATATAAGTTAGTGTAAATTTGTTGTCTGGCATTTATTTACATTTATAAGTGGAAAAAATGGCATTCTGCTTTCCAGCAATGTCCACTTTCTGGCAATAGCCTGGAACCTAACCTGCTGTATAAGTGGGGCCCTATTGTACATATATGGACTACTAAAAACCAATAATAGTCACAAGCAAACATAACCATGAAATCCTTAACATTTGGTATTAGCAGTGCTCCACAGGTTAGCAGATCTTCTCACCAAACCATTAGCAGCACTCATTTCTGCCATTCACATTACCTTCCTAAAAGGACTGAAAGCATCAACACGAATAACAAAATTAAACAGCCTTGACATCATATCATTCTTCACTAGATTACACATCGATCCATAGCACTGCTATGGAAAATGAGACTGGACAGAACTATCACTACTCTGTCTATCTTTTACAGACCTAATGAAGTTTGTACAGTATTAACTTCAATTACATTTGTCTTAATAAAGCATTTTATAGAAGTTAATTTGGGACAGATATAAGATTAGCTGTAAATGCTATCCTATCTATCCTCTACATGAAATACGCACCAATGCATGTTCCGAGTTTACCTCCAAACTAACCAAAGAGTGACTGTATATATTTCTTTTCCCTTCATAACAGAAAGATTAAAGTCTTTATAAACTTCTTCAGAGCCTACAGAATCTGAAACCCCAAATTTCTGGAAGAATAATGCCATGTTATTAGTGACATCTTCACCACCCTACATTTCTTTCATTCTTTATCCAGGATAGTAGACTACAAGACCTGAAAATATTTTCCACGCCCAAAAGAGATAAAGATCATGACAGATGTCTCATTCATCCCACAATAAACATTGCTAATATAGTCACACAAGCATTTCGTAAGTCATACGAGGTATCGCCAGCATTGAGAACAACAGTTATAACAACATTAATGCTGATATCTACACCATTTCCTGAAATGGGTGTGATAAATAATACAGAGACTACACACAATTTAAATACAAGACTATATGAACATCAATATGCCTGTAAAACTCACAACACCAATAATAGATGTTTTCCACAGAGACAAATATTCACACCTAATGGCATGGCAAGGTGACATACTCATTAAGGAAAGGGATAGGACTAGAAGAAAATATTTAGAAGCAGCAGCAGCAATTAGTATCACAATACCAGTGAACAAAAACAAATGTGCATTTAGCTTAACCCTTTAGCACACATTTACCAGTCTGTGATTAGGTGACATTTCAAATCTAGCAGTGACCTATAGACCTGCTCCTCTAGCGGCATCCTTCAACCCTGGACAGTGACTTTATAATTTCCACACCTGATTGATTCCAGTTCTGACTACAACCATCCATAAGAAACTCTATCACCTCTAAAGGGACATCACCTATTTCTGCTTCACCATTACAGCAAGGTACACACACATACATGTTAACTAACTTCTGTATGGCTTTATAAAACAATATAAAGAGCAAAACATTATACCAGCTAATATGCCAGTCTATCCAATAAATTTAACAAATGCTAGACTTGATATTCTCTGTAATAAAGAACAATACACAACTTACCCCCAACTGGCTAGAAATTTTCTGGACAACAAGAGGTAGCTCAAAAGTATCCAAAAATATTATATTAAATGTTGGCAATTCAACAACAAAAATCCACTATTGTAAAGAGGACAGTACATTAACTAACCTCTTCTGAGAGGACCATGAACAGGATCGTGTCTTGTTATAGTCTGTTTGCGGGCCTTCCTCTTCTGTGAACCAATAAGAGGTCCACCATCAGAGCTTGCTACCAATCCTTCTCCAGGAGATAAAGAGCCTCCACTAACAAGAATTGGACCCTGAGAAGGGCTGTGTTGTTGTGTGTTGATAGAGGAGGATGAAGACGAAGAAGGCGTTGGGGAAACAGCAGGCTCTCCATCAGACAGGCTTCCTCCGGCACTTATGCTGCTGCTGCTGCTGCTGCTGCTACTACTACTATGACTACTACTGACACCCCCTACTGTTGCAACTCTGCTCGCCACAACAGTGGTCGACGTAGGTGGTGGGGCGTCAGAGGTGGAGTCTGCCTGAGCAGAAACCCGACTACTACTGGTGACTACTCCTACTGTGGGTTCTGAAAAAATTGCACAAATTTCATTAGCCCAAGTCTGAAATACAGGAGGGCCCCACTTCACAGCGCTTAACTTTAGTGTGTTTCACTAATACAGTGTTTTTTTTTCAATTATACCCATTCTTCATTTATTGAAGCTACCTACAATAAATATATTCACCACTCATTATAAGCAAATTACAAAAATATTTTAAGGCAAGTAATGTGTGTACTGTATATGTATTTTTTAGGCCTAGCTATATTGCTCATTTAATATATGATAGTGTAAACATTTTATCAGTCTTCTATATGCATTTGAAAGTGAAAAAGGCTTTGTTTCACTTAACAGCAATTTTTTTCTTTACAGCAGTAGCCAGAACCTAATCTGCTGTATAGCTGGGACCCCCCCTGTAATTATTTCATACCATGCTTAGTATTAAAAAAATAATATCAGCTATGTTCTACTGAGACACAATGAAGCAAAGGTAGACACATTCACTGTCATTCATTCAAAAGCTGTTTTGCCAGAAATGCACAAGAGTGTAAAGCACCCTTCTGGCAAGACAGTGATGGAGTGAATGATGGTGAAAGTTTTTCTTTTTCGGGCCACCCTGCCTTGGTGGGAATCGGTCAGTGTGTTGCTAACAATAATAATAATAATAATAATAATAATAATAATAATAATAATAATAATAATAATAATAATAATAATAATAATAATCATAGTTCAAATAAAACTGAACTACAACATCCCCAGTCATCTTTCAGGGAGCATGTATTGTACTTCACACTTTCAGAACTCAAATTTGGTTAACTAAATTCCCATACTAATAACAGACATTCTTCTTCTTTTAACGTACCAGCTGTATCCCACTGAGGTGGGGTGGCCCAAAAGGAAAAACGGAAGTTTCTCCTTTTACATTTAGTAATATATACAGGAAAAGGGGTTACTAGCCCCTTGCTCCCAGCATTTAAGTCGCCTCTTACAACACGCATGGCTTACGGAGGAAGAATTCTGTTCCACTTCCCCATGGAGATAAGAGGAAATAAACAAGAACAAGACCTAGAAAGAAAATAGCAGAAAACCCAGAGGGGAGTGTATATATATGCTTGTATATGTATGTGTAGTGTGACCTAAGTGTAAGTAGAAGTAGCAAGACATACCTGAAATCCTGCATGTTTATGAGACAGAAAAAAGGACACCAGCAATCCTACCATCATGTAAAACAATTACAGGCTTTCGTTTTACACTCACTTGGCAGGACGGTAGTACCTCCCTGGGCAGTTGCTGTCTACCAACCTACTACCTACATAATAACATACATATTTCCCAATATTTCTTACAATCTTTGTCCCCCTTTTACCCCTATAAAAACAAGGAACCTTCCTTTTTCATATTCTTTTTTTTTAACACCTAGGCCATCTCCCACCAACACAAGGTAACCAGAAAAATGAAGAAACAAAAGTTGTTGTTCTTTTTACATTTAGTAATACAGGAGGAGTTACTAACCACTTGCTCCCAGAAATTTAGTCGCCTCTTACGACATGCATGACTTATGGAGGAAGGATTCTTCTCCACTTCCCCACCGAGTTTTTCAAAAATATATTAATATACCAATAATTAAAAAACTAAATCCCCTCCTGCTTTCAGCATCTTGGTCCTAATCCATCCATCATTGCTGCTTTACCACCATTCAGCCTGCTTCACTCACTTCCTCTACACGTGACTCATATTCTCTATCTTACATTTACTTAACAAAAATACAAGCACTTACAGATGCTTCCAAAATAATAAATAATAAAAGGAAGTGGAATGATTAGAAACTCACGTGTGGCTGGCAGCGTTTGCAAAGAGTTGGAATTAGTGGCATGTGTTGAAGAGGCTGAAGATGTACGCTTCCTCTCTTTCTTACGACGAGTGAATTCATCTAAACTTAGTGAAGGAAGCGCCTCAATCCTGGCCTCTAGATTAAAGTCACTGTTGGTAAAAGCAAATTATAATCTGTGGTAATATCAGAGTAGAATATTAAGATAACCTATAAAATCACAAGTAGAAAAGCAAACGAGACAAAAATTATTTTGTTTTAATTAATTTATAACTAATTCTTAATTTATATTAAAATTGTCATCTGATATACTCAATTGCCCTTACTCTGGGTGAAGTCGACGCAATTGCCGCCGACCCTTTCTTCCTCCATCCTCTTGTCTCCGACCTCCTGATTCCCTGTGCACGACAAAGACCAGCATTAAAATCGTAAGCGTACATTAATTTGTATATTGCATAAATAATCAGTGTAAGTATACCAGTGTGGCAGATGAGAGGATGGAAGTTGTGAAATCTGAAGAGCACTTTGACCTAGAAGATTACTCAGTGTCCCTTGCAATAAAAAGAAACTACATAAGGGTTAAAAATAAATAAGGAATAAAAATGAAAAGTACCAGCATCACCAATGATGATGATGCTTTACAGTAATTTACCCTTTGACTGTCGCGGCCGTATATATACGTCTTACGAGGTACCGTGTTTGACGTAAATATACTCATAAATTCTAGAGGCTTCAAATCAAGCAGGAGAAAGCTGGTAGGCCCACATGTGAGAGAATGGGTCTGTGGGGTCAGTGTGCACCATATAAAAAAAATCCTGGAGCACGCAGTGCATAACGAGAAAAAAAAACTCCGACCGTTTTTTTTAATTAAAATGCCGACTTTGTGGTCTATTTTTGTATAGTATTTATGGTTGTATTCTCATTTTCTTGGTCTCATTTGATAGAAAGGAAAACATATTATAGAAATAGAGGTGATTTTGATTGATTTTACTATAAAAAGAACCTAGAAATGGAACTCAAAGTAGGCGAAATGTTTGATTTTTGCCAATGTTCAAAAGTAAACAAATGATGCCATTGTCCAATAAATGTCCAACTAGCCATTCTAATATGCAGTCATGAATGGGTTGATGTTATTTATACAAATATTACAGTATTGCAGTAGTCTGCATAATAGTAAGTCTTCTATTTTTTGTTTGAATAAAAATTCAAAATAGAAAGCAAGAGTAATATCAGAGGGGCCTGGAGACATGACTGATGAGCAAAGAAAATGTTATTTTAGGGCCAGGAATGTCTGCATTGTTCATTCTGGACCTTATTTTGAAATTGTCATATTTTTTAGTTTTCGTGAAATTGGCCAAATTGCAAATTTCTGACCACATTATTAGGTAGTTGAAATCGGTAAATGGGCAGTTTCTTGTACTCAATCGATAGAAAAAATGGAGTTCTAAAGAAATAGCTATGACTTTGGGTGACTGGAACAATGGAATTAGCTGAAAATAGGGCTCAAAGTGGGCGAAATCGTCAATTTGTAAACAGCGCCGGGTCGCTAACTTCGCGAGAGCATAATTCCGTCAGTTTTCCATCAAATTTCGTTTTTTTGGTGTCATTACAATCGGGAAAAGATTCTCTATCATTTCATAAGAAAAAATAATTTTTTTTTTTAAATTTTGCGACACCAGGAGACACCTCAGGATTGGGGGTTGCGACAGTCAAAGGGTTAAACGGTCCAAACAGATCGACGTTCAAATTCGTAGTGCTACAAAAGTAGATCTACTTTTTTTTACATATTTTCAAATATAACAAAAAAAAATGAAGATAAAAGTTTTTTTACACGTTTTCACATGTAAAACAAAAAAAAATCTACATTTTTTTTACATACTTTCAGATGTTGAAAAAACGTATATATATGTTTAGACCATTTAAGGGTTAAATTTTGCGACACCAGGAGACACCTCAGGATTGGGGGTTGCGACAGTCAAGGGGTTAAGAATGGTGTGGTTAGTACTGTCCCTGACAGCATTAACCACACCATCACCTATTATACAATGAGAACTTGACTATGTCAAGGCCTCATTTTATGTGGATGAATTTGCAGTGTACTGCTTGGTGTCTAATTCCAGGGTGGCCTGTCACCAGTTTCAGGTGGCAGTGGCCATCACAGAGTGGGATGATCCTAACAGATTGTTTACTAAGATGATGGTGGTTGCTCATTTTAACTGATCCCAGGTAAGACAACCTACTTCCTATGTGCTACTCTATGGTGTGATTCTTTTTAATGTGCAGGAGATGACAGTTTTGGGAAATATCTTTGATTATTACCAGGCATGAGCTTCATATAAAGAAGCTCAAGGTGGATGCTCAGTGACTGCTAAACATTCTTAAGATTTTTTTTTTTTTTTTCAACAAGTCGGCCGTCTCCCACCGAGGCAGGGTGACCCAAAAAAGAAAGAAAATCCCCAAAAAGAAAATACTTTCATCATCATTCAACACTTTCACCACACTCACACATTATCACTGTTTTTGCAGAGGTGCTCAGAATACAACAGTTTAGAAGCATATACGTATAAAGATACACAACATATCCCTCCAAACTGCCAATATCCCAAACCCCTCCTTTAAAGTGCAGGCATTGTACTTCCCATTTCCAGGACTCAAGTCCGACTATATGAAAATAACCGGTTTCCCTGAATCCCTTCACTAAATATTACCCTGCTCACACTCCAACAGATCGTCAGGTCCCAAGTATCATTCGTCTCCATTCACTCCTATCTAACACGCTCATGCACGCTTGCTGGAAGTTCAAGCCCCTCGCCCACAAAACCTCCTTTACCCCCTCTTTCCAACCCTTTCGAGGACGACCCCTACCCCTCCTTCCTTCCCCTATAGATTTATATGCTTTCCCTGTCATTCTACTTTGATCCATTCTCTCTAAATGACCAAACCACCTCAACAACCCCTCTTCTGCCCTCTGACTAATGCTTTTATTAAATCCACACCTTCTCCTAATTTCCACACTCCGAATTTTCTGCATAATATTTACACCACACATTGCCCTTAAACAGGACATCTCCACTGCCTCCAACCGTCTCCTCGCTGCTGCATTTACCACCCAAGCTTCACATCCATATAAGAGTGTTGGTACTACTATACTTTCATACATTCCCTTCTTTGCCTCCATAGATAACGTTTTTTGACTCCACATATACCTCAACGCACCACTCACCTTTTTCCCCTCATCAATTCCATGATTAACCTCATCCTTCATAAATCCATCCACCGACACGTCAACTCCCAAGTATCTGAAAACATTCACTTTTTCCATACTCCTCCTCCCCAATTTGATATCCAATTTTTCTTTATCTAAATCATTTGATACCCTCATCACCTTACTCTTTTCTATGTTCACTTTCAACTTTCTACCTTTACACACATTCTCAAACTCATCCACTAACCTTTGCAATTTTTCTTTAGAATCTCCCATAAGCACAGTATCATCAGCAAAAAGTAACTGTGTCAATTCCCATTTTGAATTTGATTCCCCATAATTTAACCCCACCCCTCTCCCAAACACCCTAGCATTTACTTCTTTTACAACCCCATCTATAAATATATTAAACAACCATGGTGACATTACACATCCCTGTCTAAGACCTACTTTTACCGGGAAGTATTTTCCCTCTCTTCTACACACCCTAACCTGAGCCTCACTATCCTCATAAAAACTCTTAACAGCATTTAGTAACTTACCACCTATTCCATATACTTGCAACATCTGCCACATTGCTCCTCTATCCACTCTATCATATGCCTTTTCTAAATCCATAAATGCAATAAAAACTTCCCTACCTTTATCTAAATACTGTTCACATATATGCTTCAATGTAAACACTTAATCTACACATCCCCTACCCACTCTGAAGCCTCCCTGCTCATCCGCAATCCTACATTCTGTCTTACCTCTAATTCTTTCAATTATAACCCTACCGTATACTTTTCCTGGTATACTCAGTAAACTTATTCCTCTATAATTTTTACAATCTCTTTTGTCCCCTTTCCCTTTATATAAAGGGACTATACATGCTCTCCACGAATCCCTAGATGTTCTCCCATTATACCTGGGAAACATAGCAGAGAGCCATTTCCCCCTTCTCCCTTCTTTTTTCTCAATCACAACTTGATATGATCCAGTACAGATCAAAAGTGTCATCAAGTCTTCAATGCCAATTTATGGGTTACTTATGCATTAACTTTGTCTCTTATAACTTACCCATTTTCTTCCTCTGGTGGTTTGGTGTGTACAATATCATCATCTTCTGTGTGCTCCTCCTCATTATCCTCCTCCTCTTGTTGCTGCTGCTGCCGCTGCTGTCGCTGGTCATCGTCTTGCTCCTTGATGCTATTTGACTCAGCCTCTTCCCATCTGTCAATAATATTAGCATGAGAGGACATGACTGCGAATATTTACTGAAAAATTAAAAAACGATTACTATACTTGTGACTAGTCATAAGAATTATTCTACACTCGAACCCTACACACATTTCAGCAGCCTCCAGTGTCTTGAGCCTCTGTGACACCCCATCCTACTACATATATATATCTTTCTTTCAACACACCGGCCGTATCCCACCAAGGCGGGGTGGCTCAAAAAGAAAAACAAAAGTTTCTCCTTTTACATTTAGTAATACTATATACAGGAGAAGGGGTTACTAGCCCCTTGCTCCTGGCATTTTAGTCGCCTCTTACAACACGCATGGCTTACGGAGGAAGAATTCTGTTCCACTTCCCCATGGAGGTAAGAGGAAATAAACAAGAACAAGAACTAGTAAGAAAATGGAAGAAAACCCAGAGGGGAGTGTATATACTATATGCTTGTACATGCATGTGTAGTGTAACCTAAGTGTAAGTAGAAGAAGCAAGACGTACCTGAAACCTTGCATGTTCATGAGACAGAAAAAAAAAAAAAAAGACACCAGCAATCCTACCATCGTGTAAAACAATTACAGGCTTCTGTTTTACACTCACTTGGCAGTACGGTAGTACCTCCCTGGGCGGTTGCTGTCTACCAACTTACTACCTACAATATATATATGCATGTATATATCTTTCTTTCAACATATCGGCCGTATCCCACCGAAGCGGGGTGACCCAAAAGGAATAACGAAAGTTTCTCCTTTTACATTTAGTAATACAGTGGTCCCTCAATAATCGTCTGGCCTGAAAGTCGTCCATTTCGGAAATAGTCTCGTTAATTCGTCTAAACATTGGCTTGCAAATGGTCCGTTAACTCGCTAATCATCTTTCGTCCTGGACGTGTGCTCATGGCTCTGAGCCGTTCTCAGTCAATGTGCCACTGTTTACCAGCGAGCGACGGTCCCTCTCACATGTTCATATGAAATATTTCATAGTACATTATTCCATTCATTTTAGTGCTTGCAAGTGTTAAATAAGCTACCATGGCTCCAAAGAAAGCTCCTAGTGCTAAGCCTTTGGTAAAGAAGGTGAGAAATACGATTGAATTTAAGAAAAACATCATTGAACAATATGAAAGTGGCGTACGTGTGGGCGAACTGGCCAGGATGTATAACAAATCCCGTACAACCATATCTTCCATCATTGCCAAGAAAAAGGAAATCAAGGAAGCTGTTGTTGCAAAGGGGGTAAATATGCTGACAAAAATGAGATCACCAGTACTTGAAGATGTTGAGAAGTTATTATTGGTGTGGATAAACGAGATACAATTAGCAGGAAAAGACTAGGCAGTTGCATGACGATTTGGTAAAGAAATTGCCTGCAACTAGTGGTGATGTGAGTGAATTTAAGGCCAGCAAAGGCTGGTTTGAGAGATTTAAATATGATTGGGCAGCTGGGAATTCATAATGTTCGAAGCCCGCGAAAGTGGAAAATGCGAATGTTCAGGGAGACCTGTATTATTTATTCCACTGAAACCTATGGTAATTTTACATGCAGAAATAAGGTTATGTTTGATTTACGGGTAGGTCAAAACATACGATAGGCCTAGTGCTCACCTGAACACCCCAATGATCTCTCAATATGAACTGGTGAAACAGTCGCTGGTAGATGAGTTGCTGCTGTGTGAGCAACTCTATACTATAGCGAGGGTCCCAGAGTGCATACTTATGCGTTTTTGTCAGTGACTATCCGTATAAACAAAAATGGCTGCTTCAGCTGTTGTACCATAACATATGGTAAATATGATCACCAGTACCTAGTAATAAAGTGAAAACACCCAGCATGTGCTAACGATAGCATAGTATATGGTAGCATTATTTTAAAGCGCTTACCATAAATGACGCTGCTTTGTGACTTTGGTAGTTTAAGAAATAAGAAAGGAAGGTGTTACTTAGGGAGGAATTTCATTTTCTGTCAATATCCCAATACAGTATCCGTATTTCACAAATAGCTTGTCTCAAAATGTTATTAATTTACTTTAATTATGAAACACTGGACTTGTTTTAGTTTCAATGGTTCAGAATCAGATGTAACTGGGAGAGCTACAGCCCACCCCACACCCCAAACTTATGCTCCTGTCACTGACCTTCAGTTTATAGGAAGCAGGGTGGTTTTTGGAGACATTTTATGGAGAAAAAAGTGCATCTAATAAGCCGTAAAATATGGTAAGAACGGTAGAGTATATGGAAAGTAAAAGCGAGGTGAAGAGAGTGGTGAGGGAGTGCAAAAGGAGAGCAAATGATAGAGTGGGTGAGGCACTGTCAAGAAATTTTGCTGAGAGTAAGAAAAAATTTTGGAGTGAGATAAATAGGCTAAGAAAGCCTAGGGAACAAATGGATTTGACAGTTAAAAACAGAATAAGGGAGTTAGCAGATGAGGAGCTGGAGGTATTGGGAAGATTACAGGAATATTTTTAGGAACTGTTAAATGTTGATGAAGAGAGGGAGGCAGTAATTTCATGCACTGGCCAGGGAGGTATAACATCTTTTAGGAGTGAAGAAGAGCCGGATGTGAGTGTGAGGGAGGAAAATCTATTAGATAATATGTTTGACAGTGTGACTTGACAGTCCTCACAAAGCAGTGCTTGGCATTACTCTATGCAGCATCTGTGAGTGAGTCACATGCCCAATACATAAGCACAAAAGTGCAGTCTCCCAAACCCAACAATGGTGGGAGGAAGATGCCCAGATTCATAAACGTGATTTTATTGAAAACAATTTGTTGTGGTCCAATGCAGACCAATGTTACTGCTAGTAGTTGCAGCAATGGTGAAAGAGGACTGAAAAATAGCCCAAGCAAGGACTACCCCTATCGGAAATAAGGTCGTCTTGAATAGCTAACTGAGCATCTGAGTCTGCACGATCGTTGCCCTGAACATCGGAATGTTCAGAGATCCAGCAAAATACTACTTATTTATGCTTAATAGAAATGTAGATTAACCAAAATTATACACGAAGGACAATGAGATGAGAGGAGTCAAATTTCTGGATAGACTGTAATAACCTTCAGGTATCCAAAACTACTATGGAGGATGAGGAAGACATGGTTGCGATGGGGATGATAGCAGTGAGAATTGCATGTAACTCCATTGTGAAAATATTAACTGACTGTAATAAATGATCTCTGATGATTCATTCAGGAAAAACAGATGCATACCTGACACCATCAGTATATGCTTCAACAGCACAAGTGTGAGAACAAAAATATTCAATAAAGATTGAGTGTGCAATAATAGTAGGCATGTGAGCTTCTGCACATAGCTTAATGGATTTAAACACCTTTACTTTTAAGAAATTTTGAGAGCTTTCCTACTCCCTCAGCCTGGTCCCGGGTCAGGCTTGTTTGGTGCTTGTTTGATTAACCAGGTTATTGTTTCTGATAGCCTGCTGATCTACATATCCATCACAGCTCGAGTTGGGAAGGTTGGGGACGCCCACCATGTTGCTCTTGGCCAAAACACAATAGCTATATAGTCTTTCTGGTCTTGGGTTAGCAAGCAGGGCACAAATTTAATAGGCACTCACCTCAAGTTCAAATTTTTGGTCAAAACACTTTGACACAACCTAATAAATTCCCACAGCACTTGCAGCATCCTGGATACTCTCACAATGATCTTCATAAATAGTCTTCCTCATTTTTTCAATGTTGGAGTTTGTCATAGACATTAATGGATGACCAAAGTGTTCATCATCCTTAACTGATGTTCGTCTTGCGGTCAGTTGAGAAAATCATTCAAAACACAGTGTCTGACCCACTGTTTCATCGCCAAATGCTTGCTGAAGCATTTTGATAGTTTCACTAGCAGTTTTACTGAGCTTGAAACAATTTCACACAAACACACACATTGTTCTTTCTTTTAAAGATTCCATTGTTACATACACAAAAAAAAAAAACACAACTCAACCACTGACAGCATGACAATTATTATTATTATAATAAAAAAGAAGCACTAAGCCACAAAGGCTATACAGCGGACAGCATGACAAAATATGCCCATCTAACCTCAACAGAATGACAGACCTCAATGACACTCACCACACTACTTCACAAAGAAGTGCACTGTACAGTGTGATCTATACCTCTGCCATATTTCACCCAGGAAGCATGTGAAAATTCGAGTCTGGCAACTTTTTGATAGCGCCTCATATTTGTGATAGCTGTGTGTCTAATTAGTTTTTTGTTGTTCATGAAGAGCAAATCTAGTGTATTTTCATTTCTAGTGGATTCTATAATCTGTTGGTTCAAAGTAAACTTTTCAGAAAGCTCCATTAACTCTCTGATATGTACTGTAGAACTAACATGCTTCCAGGAACTATTTCTAGTAGAGTACAGTGATACTATCTTCCATTTCATATTTGGGAAGTTGAAATCTCGGAAAGGGATATTCTGCTGTGAGATTTTCAAGATTTTCAAGGCAGCCATCATTTTTTTTTTTTTTAAACACAGGCTGTTTTCCACCGAGGCACGGTGACCCAGAAAAGAAACACTTTCACCATTTGCACTATCACTGTCTTGCCAGAGGGGCATAAATAGGACAGTTTAGAAGTCCTTCTAAACAACAAATATCCCAACCTTCTTTTAAGGCAGCTATCTTATTCATTCTGTGAATTCCTCAGTCATTGCTGATTGTGATTTATATAGAAGGATAATTACTAGAGTCTTATTTTCCACTTTAATACTTAGAATTTCTACTGTATCATTTGATGAATTCAACAGTTCAGTAAAATGCCTAAATTACCTGGAGCATTTGTAAGCCCCTGAATTGCATTCCTTGGAATAGTACTGTACATATATGATAATTTAAAATTGGAAAACTGGAAAGATTAGTTCCAAGTCTGTACTGTTTGGTGAGCAAGAGGTTCACCATACAGTGCAAAATATCTCCAATGAAGAGCAGAGGTGCAATGAACACACTAGGTGGCAACTCAATAAGTGTAAAGCAGTGGCATCTGGTGGGTTGTCACAGAGTGTGTGCTGTGCATAATACAACTAGCTGTGGGGTGTGCAGTGTTATCTTAGAACAACTGCTACATTATTTCAAAACAGGGGACATAAAAATTAGTGTCCCATAATGATCCATGATTAAATTATTGAGTGAGCTTAATATTTATGATGAATCTACCAGATTTGGTGGGTATGCAGCACTCACCTAGCACCCACACACAATATACACCCCTGGTGTAAAGGGCCTGAGCCTTTTCAATGCCCTCCCTTTATTTGTAAGCTGTCTTCAAGAGGAAACTTGACAAGTTCCTTGAATCATTCCCCAATCAGCCAGGCTGTGGTGCCTACAATCTTATGTATACAGAAGTCAAGTATCAGGGAATTCCTCATCCATGACTTTCTCGTGGAATGCATCTCACACCGATGCCGAAAAAGTATGTATCACATTAGGAAAAACAAGCAATGTGAACAAAAGTCACGGTACTGTGCCTTTTTATTCTTTATATTATACAAAACGAACAAGTAATTAGAATTGAAATTTTTCCCTAATTAGGAGGTTCAATTCATATGAACAAACAATTATGTACTTAAGGATATAGTGCGGATGACAAGAAACAGATGATTGCTGATGTTATGAATGAAAAGAAGTTGGATGTCCTGGCCCTAAGCGAAACAAAGCTGAAGGGGGTAGGGGAGTTTCGGTGGGGGGAAATAAATGGGATTAAATCTGGAGTATCAGAGAGAGTTAGAGCAAAGGAAGGGGTAGCAGTAATGTTGAAGGATCAGCTATGGAAGGAGAAAAGAGAATATGAATGTGTAAATTCAAGAATTATGTGGATTGAAGTAAAGGTTGGATGCGAAAAGTGGGTCATAATAAGCGTGTATGCACCTGGAGAAGAGAGGAATGTAGAGGAGAGAGAGAGATTTTGGGAGATGTTAAGTGAATGTATAGGAACCTTTGAACCAAGTGAGAGAGTAATTGTGGTAGGGGACCTGAATGCTAGAGTAGGAGAAACTTTTAGAGAGGGTGTGGTAGGTAAGTTTGGGGTGCCAGGTGTAAACGATAATGGGAGCCCTTTGATTGAACTTTGTATAGAAAGGGGTTTAGTTATAGGTAATACATATTTTAAGAAAGAGGATAAATAAGTATACAAGATATGATGTAGGGTGAAATGACAGTAGTTTGTTGGATTATGTATTGGTAGATAAAAGACTGTTGAGTAGACCTTAGGATGTACATGTTTATAGAGGGGCCACAGATATATCAGATTACTTTTTAGTTGTAGCTACACTGAGAGTAAAAGGTAGATGGGATACAAGAAGAATAGAAGCATCAGGGAAGAGAGAGGTGAAGGTTCATAAACTAAAAGAGGAGGCAGTTAGGATAAGATATAAACAGCTATTGGAGGATAGATGGGCTAATGAGAGCATAGGCAATGGGGTCGAAGAGATATGGGGTAGGTTTAAAAATATAGTGTTAGAGTGTTCAGCAGAGGTTTGTGGTTACAGGAAAATGGGTGCGGGAGGGAAGAGGAGTGATTGGTGGAATGATGATGTAAAGAGAGTAGTAAGGGAGAAAAAGTTAGCATATGAGAAGTTTTTACAAAGTAGAAGTGATGCAAGGAGGGAAGAGTATATGGAGAAAAAGAGAGAGGTTAAGAGAGTGGTGAAGCAATGTAAAAAGAGAGCAAATGAGAGAGTGGGTGAGATGTTATCAACAAATTTTGTTGAAAATAAGAAAGTTTTGGAGTGAGATTAACAAGTTAAGGAAGCCTAGAGAACAAATGGATTTGTCAGTTAAAAATATGAAAGGAGAGTTATTAAATGAAGAGTTAGAGGTGCTGGGAAGATGGAGGGAATATTTTGAGGAATTGTTAAATGTTGATGAAGATAGGGAAGCTGTGATTTCGTGTATAGGGCAAGGAGGAATAACATCTTGTAGGAGTGAGGAAGAGCCAGTTGTGAGTGTGGGGCAAGTTCATGAGGCAGTAGGTAAAATGAAAGGGGGTAAGGCAGCCGGGATTGATGGGATACAGATAGAAATGTTAATAGCAGGTGGGGATATAGTTTTGAAGTGGTTGGTGCAATTATTTAATAAATGTATAGAATAGGGTAAGGTACCTAGGGATTGGCAGAGAGCATGCATAGTTCCTTTGTATAAAGGCAAAGGGGACAAAAGAGAGTGCAAAAATTATAGGGGGATAAGTCTGTTGAGTATACCTGGTAAAGAGTATGGTAGAGTTATTAATGAAAGAATTAAGAGTAAGACGGAGAATAGGATAGCAGATGAACAAGGAGGCTTTAGGAAAGGTAGGGGGTGTGTGGACCAGGTGTTTACAGTGAAACATATAAGTGAACAGTATTTAGATAAGGCTAAAGAGGTCTTTGTGGCATTTATGGATTTGGAAAAGGCGTATGACAGGGTGGATAGGGGGGCAATGTGGCAGATGTTGCAGGTGTATGGTGTAGGAGGTAGGTTACTGAAAGCAGTGAAGAGTTTTTACGAGGATAGTGAGGCTCAAGTTAGAGTACATAGGAAAGAGGGAAATTATTTCCCAGTAAAAGTAGGCCTTAGACAAGGATGTGTGATGTCACCGTGGTTGTTTAATATATTTATAGATGGGGTTGTAAGACAAGTAAATTCGAGGGTCTTGACAAGAGGCGTGGAGTTAAAAGATAAAGAATCACACATAAAGTGGGAGTTGTCACAGTTGCTTTTTGCTGATGACACTGTGCTCTTGGGAGATTCTGGAGAGAAATTGCAGAGGTTGGCAGATGAATTTGGTAGGGTATGCAAAAGAAGAAAATTAAAAGTGAATACAGGAAAGAGTACGGTTATGAGGATAACAAAAAGATTAGGTGATGAAAGATTGGATATGAGATTGGAGGGAGAGAGTATGGAGGAGGTGAATGTATTCAGATATTTGGGAGTGGACGTGTCAGCGGATGGGTCTATGAAAGATGAGGTGAATCATAGAATTTTTTTTTTTTTTTTCAATAAGTCGGCCGTCTCCCACCGAGGCAGGGTGACCCAAAAAAAGAAAGAAAATCCCCAAAAAGAAAATACTTTCATCATCATTCAACACTTTCACCACACTCGCACATTATCACTGTTTTTGCAGAGGTGCTCAGAATACAACAGTTTAGAAGCATACACATATAAAGATACACAACATATCCCTCCAAACTCCCAATATCCCAAACCCCTCCTTTAAAGTGCAGGCATTGTACTTCCCATTTCCAGGACTCAAGTCCGACTATATGAAAATAACCGGTTTCCCTGAATCCCTTCACTAAATATTACCCTGCTCACACTCCAACAGATCGTCAGGTCCCAAGTATCATTCGTCTCCATTCACTCCTATCTAACACGCTCACGCACGCTTGCTGGAAGTCCAAGCCCCTTGCCCACAAAACCTCCTTTACCCCCTCTCTCCAACCCTTTCGAGGACGACCCCTACCCCGCCTTCCTTCCCCTATAGATTTATATGCTTTCCATGTCATTCTACTTTGATCCATTCTCTCTAAATGACCAAACCACCTCAACAACCCCTCTTCTGCCCTCTGACTAATACTTTTATTAACTCCACACCTTTTCCTAATTTCCACACTCCGAATTTTCTACATAATATTTACACCACACATTGCCCTTAAACAGGACATCTCCACTGCCTCCAACCGTCTCCTCGCTGCTGCATTTACCACCCAAGCTTCACACCCATATAAGAGTGTTGGTACTACTATACTTTCATACATTCCCTTCTTTGCCTCCATAGATAATGTTTTTTGACTCCACATATACCTCAATGCACCACTCACCTTTTTTCCCTCATCAATTCTATGATTAACCTCATCCTTCATAAATCCATCCACCGACACGTCAACTCCCAAGTATCTGAAAACATTCACTTCTTCCATACTCATCCTCCCCAATTTGAGATCCAATTTTTCTTTATCTAAATCATTTGACACCCTCATCACCTTACTCTTTTCTATGTTCACTTTCAACTTTCTACCTTTACACACATTCCCAAACTCATCCACTAACCTTTGCAATTTTTCTTTAGAATCTCCCATAAGCACAGTATCATCAGCAAAAAGTAACTGTGTCAATTCCCATTTTGAATTTGATTCCCCAAAATTTAATCCCACCCCTCTCCCGAACACCCTAGCATTTACTTCCTTTACAACCCCATCTATAAATATATTAAACAACCATGGTGACATTACACATCCCTGTCTAAGACCTACTTTTACCAGGAAGTAGTCTCCCTCTCTTCTACACACCCTAACCTGAGCCTCACTATCCTCATAAAAACTCATAAATTGAATTGATGAGGGGAAAAGGGTGAGCGGTGCACTTAGGAGTCTGTGGAGACAAAGAACTTTGTCCTCGGAGGCAAAGAGGGGAATGTATGAGAATATAGTTTTACCAACGCTCTTATATGGATGTGAAGCATGGGTGATGAATGTTGCAGCGAGGAGAAGGCTGGAGGCAGTGGAGATGTCATGTCTGAGGGCAATGTGTGGTGTGAATATAATGCAGAGAATTCATAGTTTGGAAGTTAGGAGGAGGTGCGGGATTACCAAAACTGTTGTCCAGAGGGCTGAGGAAGGGTTGTTGAGGTGGTTCAGACATGTAGCGAGAATGGAGTGAAACAGAATGATTTCAAGAGTGTATCAGTCTGTAGTGGAAGGAAGGCGGGGTAGGGGTCGGCCTAGTAAAGGTTGGAGGGAGGGGGTAGAGGTGGTTTTGTGTGCGAGGGGCTTGGGCTTCCAGCAGGCATGCGTGAGCGTGTTTGATAGGAGTGAATGGAGACAAATGGTTTTTAATACTTGACGTGCTGTTGGAGTGTGAGCAAAGTAACATTTATGAAGGGATTCAGGGAAAAAAGCAGGCCGGACTTGAGTCCTGGAGATGGGAAGTACAGTGCCTGCACTCTGAAGGTGTTAATGTTGCAGTTTAAAAACTGTAGTGTAAAGCACCCTTCTGGCAAGACTGATGGAGTGAATGATTGTGAAAGTTTTTCTTTTTCGGGCCACCCTGCCTTGGTGGGAATCGGCCAGTGTGTTAATAAAAAAAATATAGAATAAGTACTATATATGAATGTACATTTATCTACAATATATTTTACATAAAAATAAAATATGCTCAGCATATACACATACCGACTATTTCTTGTTCTGGATCTACGGGGAGCTGGTAGAACGCCTTCAGAAATGAGCCCTTCATAGATCTTCCCTTTGCAAGCTCGAGGTGCCCGTGATCGGCTACCTGCTACCCCTAACCCATTTCTAGAATTTCCCCGATTGGTACGGCCACTTGAAATATCACGTCTCTGAAAGAGAAGGGAATTAACATATTTAATAACTCACATCAGATTTTGAGAGGTCAGAAGATATTTATATAATGAGAACGTTATTTGCAGTAACTCAGTAATGCAGAAAATGTCTTTTTTTTTCTTTTTTTTTTTTTTTTTAGAATCAGTGCATGAGAGACAATTCTGACTATTAGAAATTAGACACCACTACCTTAACACTCTTAGAAATTACACACTACTATCTTACTGAGTTAAAAAAAATCTGAATTATCTCTTAAATTGTTTTTTTGAAGTCCTCCATTAATTCCCTTGTTCAACTTACATCTACATGGCCCTGAACTGCAATTGCAAGCATGACAGAAGATTACTCCTGGAAGAGTGTAACAAGGATCATGAACATAGCACATGAAATAAATCTCTTAAGTGCCTCATCGATAACTATCTCTAGAAATAATGTATATCAATTATTTTAACAGCTTACTAAAAATACCACATTGAATCATGTTCAATATATCTCAGAGAATTTTTAATTAATACTGGCTAAATCCTGATATTTCCACCTGAGAATACACAGTCATACTTTCAAATTTAAGGGCAATGTGTGGTGTAAATATTATGCAGAAAATTCGGAGTGTGGAAATTAGGAGAAGGTGTGGAGTTAATAAAAGTATTAGTCAGAGGGCAGAAGAGGGGTTGTTGAGGTGGTTTGGTCATTTAGAGAGAATGGATCACAGTAGAATGACATGGAAAGCATATAAATCTATAGGGGAAGGAAGGCGGGGTAGGGGTCGTCCTCGAAAGGGTTGGAGAGAGGGGGTAAAGGAGGTTTTGTGGGTAAGGGGCTTGGACTTCCAGCAAGCGTGCGTGAGCGTGTTAGATAGGAGTGAATGGAGACGAATGGTACTTGGGACCTGACGATCTGTTGGAGTGTGAGCAGGGTAATATTTAGTGAAGGGATTCAGGGAAACCGGTTATTTTCATATAGTCGGACTTGAGTCCTGGAAATGGGAAGTACAATGCCTGCACTTTAAAGGAGGGGTTTGGGATATTGGCAGTTTGGAGGGATATGTTGTGTATCTTTATATGTTTATGCTTCTAGACTGTTGTATTCTGAGCACCTCTGCAAAAACAGTGATAATGTGCGAGTGTGGTGAAAGTGTTGAATGATGATGAAAGTATTTTCTTTTTGGGGATTTTCTTTCTTTTTTGGGTCACCCTGCCTCGGTGGGAGACGGCCCACTTGTTTAAAAAAAAAAAAAAAAAAAAAAAAAAACTTTCAAATCTGCTGATTTCCTTATTTGTTGGTTTCCATAATCCAATGTGTTTTACTGAAGAACAACCCTCAAATAATTTCAATTATCAACGAGTTTCTGGCATTTTTTTCAGGCTTGTCACATGGCCCCTAAATTGAAAACTAACCCTAAGACTTATTTTTAATTTTTCTCAAGAGAGGGATATAATGTACTGTAATACAGATATTCTTTCTGAAACAAAATAAATCCAATCATTTCTTCTTTCTTTCCACAAACTGGCCGTATCCCAATGAAGCAGGGTGGCCCAAAAGCAAAAACGAAAGTTTCTCCATTTAAATTTAGTAATATATACAGGAGAAAGGATTACTAGCCCCTTGCTCCCAGCATTTTAGTTGCCTCTCATGCCACGCATGGCTTAAGGAGGAAGAATTCTGTTTCACTTCCCCAGGGAGATAAGCAGAAATAAACAAGAACTAGTAAAAAAATAGAAGACAGCCCAGAGGGGTATGTATATATATGCTTGTACATTCATGTGTAGTGTGACCAAAGTGTGAGTAGAAGTAGCAAGACGTACCTGAAATCTTACGTGTTTACGAGACAGAAAAAAGACACCAGCAGTTCTATCATCATGTATAACAATTACAGGCTTTTGTTTCACACTCACATGGCAGGACGGTAGTACCTCCCTGGGTGGCTGCTGCCTACCAACCTACTACCTAGAAAATCCAATCTATGAAACACAAATTGAACCCAATCTGAAACAAAATTTATGTTGACATAATTTTGGAAGGTAGGAGGGTAATGGTTGGTGGGACAAGGTAAAAAAGAGGCCCTGAGTTTTAGAGGCTTGAGCATCCAGAAGGCTTGTAAGAGCATGTTAGACAGAAGTGAACAGACACAAGTAGTTTTTAATGAACATGCTGTTGGAGTGTGTGCAGGGTAACTTTTATGAAGGGAATCAGGGAAAACCAGTTAGCTGAATTTGAGTTCTGGAGATAAAAGGGTAGTGCTTGCACTATTATTATTATTATTATTATTTTTTTTAACAAGTCGGCCGTCTCCCACCGAGGCAGGGTGACCCAAAAAAGAAAGAAAACCCCCAAAAAGAAAATGCTTTCATCATCATTCAACACTTTCACCACACTCACACATAATCACTGTTTTTGCAGAGGTGCTCAGAATACAACAGTTTAGAAGCATATAAGTATAAAGATACACAACATATCCCTCCAAACTGCCAATATCCCAAACCCCTCCTTTAAAGTGCAGGCATTGTACTTCCCATTTCCAGGACTCAAGTCCGACTATATGAAAATAACCGGTTTCCCTGAATCCCTTCACTAAATATTACCCTGCTCACACTCCAACAGATCGTCAGGTCTCAAGTACCATTCGTCTCCATTCACTCCTATCTAACACGCTCACGCACGCTTGCTAGAAGTCCAAGCCCCTTGCCCACAAAACCTCCTTTACCCCCTCTCTCCAACCCTTTTGAGGACGACCCCTACCTCGCCTTCCTTCCCCTATAGATTTATAGGCTTTCCATGTCATTCTACTTTGATCCATTCTCTCTAAATGACCAAACCACCTCAACAACCCCTCTTCTGCCCTCTGACTAATACTTTTATTAACTCCACACCTTTTCCTAATTTCCACACTCCGAATTTTCTGCATAATATTTACACCACACATTGCCCTTAGACAGGACATCTCCACTGCCTCCAACCGTCTCCTCGCTGCTGCATTTACCACCCAAGCTTCACACCCATATAAGAGTGTTGGTACTACTATACTTTCATACATTCCCTTCTTTGCCTCCATAGATAACGTTTTTTGACTCCACATATTATCATCATTCTTTCAACAAACTGGCCATATCCCACCAAGGCAAGGTAGCCCAAAAAGAAAAACAAAAGTTTCTCTTTTTAACTTTAGTAATGTATACAGAAAAAGGGATTACTAGTCCCTTGCTCCCATCATTTTAGTCGCCTCTTACAACACGCATAGCTTACGGAGGAAGAATTGTTCCACTTCCTCATGGAGATTATATTATTATTATTATTACAGGTGGGGATGCCCTCGGTACCCTCTTTCTGGTGTTCCACTTTTTGGTGATTTTCAACTGAGCTATTGTTCATTAGGCTCAGTGTTTTTTTTTCCGTTTTTCTGCGTAACAATCTTTGTCTATATGTGTGTGTGTCTAATTTATCAACATGTATCAGAAATCTTCCCTATGAGGATAGACTGAGGGCCCTGAATCTGCACTCTCTAGAAAGGCATAGAATTAGGGGGGATATAATTGAGGTGTATAAATGGAAAGCAGGAATTAATAAAGGGGATGTAAATAGCGTGCTAAAAATATCTAACATAGACAGGACTCGCAGCAATGGCAATAATAAAGGAATTAATAAAGGGGATGTAAATAGCGTGCTAAAAATATCTAACATAGACAGGACTCGCAGCAATGGTAATAGAGTTGTGGATGAGTGGAACAAACTCCCGAGTACCGTCATAGACGCTAAGACGTTGTGAAGTTTTAAAAATGGGTTGGATAAATGCATGAGTGGGTGTGACCTAGTAGCTTGTGCTACTAGGTCAGATGCCGTGCTCCTCCCTTAAGTGACGTGTCTGACCTCACTAGGTCAAGGCATTGGCTTAAGCTGGTAGAAGAATTGGACCTGCCTCGCATAGGCCAGTAGGCCTGTTGCATGTTCCTTCTTTCTTATGTTCTTATAACTGATGCCATATTTTAAGATAAGTATTGTATGTACCGTGTATTTATTTTTGTATCTGATTTTTATGCCTAGCTGTATTGAGCACTTAATATATGATACTGCAAATGTGTTATCAGGCACTTTAGACATTCAAATTTAAAAAAAAAAAAAAAATTCTTCCCCACTTGCCAATGATTTTCACTTATTGCTGGGGGTCAGGAACCTAACAGCCATAAAGACAGGGCCCTCCTGTATTATTATTAAAGACTGGCCATTTCCTAGCAAGGTAGGGGGACCTGAAAAAGAAGAAACATTTTCACCATCACCATCTTGCCAGAGGCACTATGACACTGCAGATCAGATGTCCCTCCAAACTGTATTATCCCCACCCCTCCTTCAGAGTGCAGGCATTGTACTTCCCACCTCCAGGACTTATGTCCAGTTAAATGGTTTCTCTGAATCCCTTCATAAATGTTACTTTGCTCACACTCCAACAGTATGTCAAGTCATAAAAATTCCTTACCTCCATTCCTATCTAGCACACAAACACCCCTACCCTGCCTTCCCTCCATTACAGATTTATACAGCCTCCAAGTTACAACAATGGATAATGAACAAGTTAACAAGTCTGTAAGAACATGTGAAGGGAACAAAAACATGTATAGTGAACAAGTTATAAACTTCTAACGTACAAGTTATGAACATGTGTAGTGAACAAGTTATTACAATGGGTAATGAACAAGTTATCAACAGGTGAAGGGAACAAGTTATGAACATGTGTAGTGAATATGTCCACTGATGCACCTTCATGTCATGAAAGAGCAGTGTAAGACTACAACTGCAGGAACCAAGCACTAACTGTACTACTTTCAGTTACTGTATATTTGTGCTTAAGATGTAAGTACATTCTTCATGGGGAAGTGGAACAGAATTCTTCCTCCGTAAGCTATGCGCGTTGTAAGAGGCGACTAAAATGCCGGGAGCAACGGGCTAGTAACCCCTTCTCCTGTATATATTACTAAATTTAAAACGAGAAACTTCTGTTTTTCTTTTTGGGCCACCCCGCCTCAGTGGGATACAGCTGGTGAGTTGAAAGAAAGATGTATGTACATGCACTAGTGTACTAGTTTAAGCTATATGAATACTGTGCTACTTAATATATATGTAGATGCACAAGTAATACTAGTTCAAGGCACATTAACAGTAAACTCAAGATATAACAGACCTCGATATAGCAGACTTCTGAAATAACAGACAAAATCCGCTGAGTAAATTATGCTTTAACCCTCCCTTATTAATGCTTATTGCAGTATATCTTTAAATTGCTTGTACAGTAGCTACTACGTTATGGATACTGTAGAGTACTTTAGTGATTTTTCTGCTAATTTTTTAAATTATTTTATTTAACAGACACTCAAACACTACCACTTACTTTTTTTTCAACTGGCTACATCCCACCGAGGCAGGATGAACTAATAAAAAAAAAGGAAGTTTCTCTTTTTAAATTTAGTAATGTATACAGGAGAAGGGGTTACCAGCCCCTTGCTCCCGGCATTTTAGTTGCCTCTTATGACACGCATGGCTTACTGAGGAAGAATTCTTTTCCACTTCACCATACAGATACCCCTTATTATAGTTCATTATATTAATGCACCCACAGAACAGTGATTTTTTTAGCAACTAACAACACTGCGACCAATCGGGAACTGAACCTGGGACATTTAGCCTGGCTCCCAGGAACAAAGCTAACTTCCTGATACCTTAACCTACTTGATTACCCTGCTACTGTAATATGGTAGTCAAGTGGGTTAAGGTGTTGGGAGGTTAGCTTGCTTCCTCCCACTTTGTGTGTGATTCTTAGTACATACTCTAACTTGAGCCTGTATACAGGAGCCTTATCTAAGTTCACTTATATGGGTTACCTATGCATGCTCCCTGCCAGCCCCTTGCTCCCTATATCCCCACCTGGCACCCCCTTTTAGTTGCCTCTTATGACACGCATTCCCTATCTTCATCAACATTTAACAATTCCTCAAAATATTCCTTCCATCTTCCCAATACCTCTAACTCTCCATTTAATAACTCTCCTCTCCTATTTTTAACTGGCTTACTGAGGAAGAATTCTTTTCCACTTCACCATACAGATACCCCTTTACATCATCATTCCACCAATCGCTCCTCTTCCCTCCTGCACCCACTTATTCTAACACTATTGCCTATGCTCTCATTAGCCCATCTATCCTCCAATAGCTGTTTATATCTTACCCTAACTGCCTCCTCTTTTAGTTTATAAACCTTCACCTCTCTCTTCCCTGATGCATTCTCCTTGTATCCCATCTACCTTTTACTCTCAGTGTAGCTACAACTAGAAAGTGATCTGATATCTACCAATACATAATCCAACAAACTACTGTCATTTCGCCCTACATCATATCGTGTATACTTATTTATCCTCTTTTTCTTAAAATATGTATTACCTATAACTAAACCCCTTTCTATACAAAGCACACCCTCTCTAAAAGTTTCTCCTACTTTAGCATTCAAGTCCCCTACCACAATTACTCTCTCACTTGGTTCCACATTATGACCCACTTCTCGCATCCAACCTTTACTTTAATCCACATAATTCTTGAATTTACAGTGACCCCCTTCAGCTTTGTTTCGCTTAGGGCCAGGACATTTTTTAGAAGGGGTTACTAGCCCATTGCTCCCGGCATTTTAGTCGCCTCATACTGGCTTACGGAGGAAAGATTCACCACACTGCAAGAGCTATTTAGAAAAAGGAGAAAAACAATCGGGAACTGAACCTGGGACATTTAGCCTGGCTCCCAGGAACAAAGCTAACTTCCTGATACCTTAACCTACTTGATTACCCTGCTACTGTAATATGGTAGTCAAGTGGGTTAAGGTGTTGGGAGGTTAGCTTGCTTCCCAGGAGCTAGGCTAAATGTCCCGGGTTCGATTCCCGACTGGTCGCAGTAATGTTAATAGTCCATTATATTGAGGACTTACTTTTCTATATTTATTAAAATCAAAAACAAAAATACCTTTTTTAGAGAGGCATCAGTTTCGTCTCCATCTTCCTTGGTTCTCTTTCTGGGTCGGGGATTTGGATTGGAAATGCCATTAGTGTTACTATTACAACTGGAGCTCATGGCTTCCTTGGGTTCACCTTTTGCCTCCTCTGACTGCATCTCTTCATTTCTGTTTGGTTCTGCTACTGATGTGCCATTGCTGGAAATATTACTTTTAGTTTCTGTTATTGGTCCTTTGCCCTCTTCTCTTAGTAATTTCTCCTTTTTTTCCTTTTCATCATAAGCTCTATCAATCACAAAATCAATAGTTTTTGAAACAAGTAAACTCACATCACACATTCCATTTATTCGTGCATCAATAGTCTTGTGAAAGGCAGGTTTTTCTATTTCATTATTATTATTATTCAAGTTTTCAGGTCGGAAGAAACGAGGAACATCAGAGCGATTATCACTACTCATGCTATTTATGTTTGGCGCACCACACATTCTATCTACAATGTTATTAATCAACTGTTGCTGTGAAGCACACAATGTTGTCTCTGTCGTTAAGTTAAGAGGCTGTTCATCTGGCGGAGGAGTGTGAGGTTGGCCAGGAGGTGAAATATGCCCATATAAAGGACCATTTGACCCTTGTAAAGGACTGTGAGAAACGTCAAAATGATGGCTCTGCTCAGCAGGAGCTACACTGGGGATCCCTGGAGGAGAACTAGTATTGATACAACCATTGGTTGCTCTTCTCTGATGCTCATCCACAGCTTCAGTATCGGTAAAAAACCCATACTCACTCCTCTGCCTGGGACCTTGAGGCCAGTGAGAGTTCAATCTGATTTTGTCATCAATGGAATTTTTCTGAAAAAAATATAAAAACAATAAACAGCCTTGACTACATTACAATATGAATAGATAAAAATAATTTTAAATACAGGTGGATGACAACATGCAGCTGATATACTGAAGTTCCGAGTATTCTTTGATTTCCACACCTTTTCATATTTTCTACATTACATTGATGACTCAACAAATTTGTACTTGAGCCATTATAAGATATATTATTAATAGTACACCATACCAACAAGTTGGTAAATAAGACTCGTGTACAACATTTAGGTATCTTTATTGCCAAAGCATTTCACTTGCACAAAAGGCTTCTTCAACCGAATAAAAAGGCAATTTTAATACTTAAAACAGTTTAAGAAATGGAGAGGTAATTTAGAGTGCCTCAGCCCTGACAGATGTTCACTCCCTTAGCCTCTATTAAACGTGGTCAGTTCCTTAGTCCCTTACATCAGTCCCTTAGGCCCCTAAGTGAGTCCCAGACATTATTAGGCACAAAAGAAAGCCACTAGTATACAAATGTTTAATCAAAACTAATGGAATGAACGCTTACTATCAAGGCTGAGAGACTGAATGCATCAAAATTACCTCTCAATTTCTTCCATCCCCAGCATCAAAATCACCTGTTGTGAAGGCAAAACCTTTTGGTAATAAAGATATTTAAGTGTTGCCATCAGTATAAAGTGCTGTCTTTCCTATATTAGGCAGTAACTTGCATGCTTGTAAATACTTTTATATCCTCCAATTCCAAAAAGAGTGAAGGGAACAAACCTGTGAGTGTGAATACCTTTACTGTATGCTTAATTACTGAACCCTTCAACTGTCCACACCCAACAAACTGAAAACCCCTTCTGTGTCCACAAGTTTAAAAAAAAAATCCTCTAAATTAATAGAGAATCTTTTTCTAACGGTAATAACACATAGCCCAAATTTAATATAATACTTATGGAATTACACAAGTGAGAAGTTAGAGGCCAGATAGAGAACTTTACATAACAGTGATTTTGCACATTTTGAGGCCTATTTTCAGTTTATTTCAGTACTCAAACCAGTTGCTGGCTATTTTGCTAGTTTGCCTTCCATATTATCCAATAATGGCAAAAAATCCCCATTCAACTACCAGAACTATACTATTAAGCAGCCAGGATTCAGAAATTTGGCAAATTTTACACAATTTTCAACAAATTCTTGATAAGTGATTCCCCCCCTCCCCAAAAAAACATTCATCATCATTAATTACCTACTTCATATTTTTTTTTTTTTTTCAACAGATGGGCCATATCCCACCAAGGGAGGGTGACCAAAAAGAAGAACAAAAGTTTCTCTTTTTAAATTTAGTAATGCATACAGAAGGGATTACTAGCCTTTTGCTCGAGGCATTGCTTAAGAAGGAAGAATTCTGTTCCACTCCCCATGGAGATAAATGGAATAAACAAGACCTAGTAAAAAGAAAACCCAGAGGAGTGTGTATATAAATGCTTGTACACGCATGTGTAGTGTGACCTAAGTGTAAGTAAAAGTAGGAAGACGTACTTGAAATCTGGCATGTTTACGAGACAGAAAAAAAGACACCAGCAATCCTACCATCATGTAAAACAATTACAGGCTTCTGCTTTACACTCACTTGGCAGGATGGTAGTACCTCCCTGGGAAGTTGCTGTCTACCAACCTGCTACCTAGGTGACTTAACAGTTGTCTTGCCAAAATTGCACAGATATCACAATTCAACTGACCCTCTGAATTGTCACTCATGCAACTTTTATGACAACTTTACCTTACATTCATATCAACAGCACATAAATTATGACAACTCTACCTTCCTTAGTTCAGAATTTCTACCAATGCCTAACTTTGCCATCTGATAAATAAAATTACAGAATATCACCTGACTTACAATGGCCATTACTAAAGTAACTTCTCAAGTGCTAATTTTGTTAAAATTTTAAACAATGATGCAAGCATTGTATCTATACAAACACTGCCTCAACTTCAGATTATAGAATTACAGTACACAATCTTAGTGACATTATTAACTATAACATTAAATGGTGATTTTGCTACAGATTCATATAAAAAAACAGTACATTAAAATACTTGTGGCTATTGAGACAATATGTAAAAGAAGCTTTTATTGGGACAAATCATGACTAAAAGCTCTACCCTGAACAATAAAAGCAGTTCTGCATATTGTTCTTCTGTACCAGTATGTTGGTATTATGCCTCTATATCTATTAAAATACTTAATGATGTGAAAAAAATAGTTACTACAACAATTAAGGTAATTTTGTGGTACAGTGGTACCCCGAGTTTCATACAGCTCCCAACTCGAACAATTATGTAAGTGTATTATCGTAAGTGCTTTCGCATGTGTATTTTTGGGGGTCTGAAACAGACTAATATAATTCACATTATTCCTTATGGGATTAAATTCATTCGGTAACGGCACTCGAACAGCCTTCTGGAACGAATTATGTATGAAACTCAGGGTACCACTGTATAAGTATTTTGCTGCCATTTATATAGTTATAGACACAAACTACAAAACTCAAGAATATTAAACAAAAGGTAAGGTATTAAAAGGCTTCATGATATGAGGTACTTTGGTGACAATTTATTTAGATGCAGCTTCTATAACTACCTGTAAGATTTCAAACAAAGATAACATGCCTTTTGTTTGTCGGTGTCAGGTGGTGTGTGTGCTGGCATTGGTACTGTGGGTGCCTGCTGAGCTTGCAACAGATTCTCATGCAGGTACCTCTTCTTAGGGGGTTTTGGAGGAGTCATACTAGTGGTACTTTCAACCTGTGGAGACGACAGACTGGCAGCCACCCCAGCACTGACTGATGTGGTATTTGCACTGTTAGGTTTGCAGCCGTTGTAAGTGGTATTCGTACAACTATCATGTGCAGTGGTGGATCCTGGGCCAAGACGCTGCAATGTTCCACTCCAAGATGACAAATTTGTGGCAGCAACTGTATTTGTACTCATTGAGGAGATGCTTGTAGAATTAGCATTTGTAAATGTACCGAGTGCAGTCACACTTGGCAAGGAACCAATAGGAGATGAGCGAGCTGCTGAGGTGTTTGTTGCTGACACGTAGGCAGTGGTGAAAGTAGTGAGACTGGATGACCCGCTACCAATACTGTTACTGCTACTGGTGCTACTGCTGCTCCCACTACTGCTGGAAGCTGTCGATAGGAGGGTACTTAGCCCACCCATCTGAGCCTCATCTGTAAAGTATTGAAATTATCTATATTACAAGAATACATCATAATTATTGATCACTCTTTGCCCTCACAATGCACAGTATGCTTACTTATGTGTGATTATCTTTTCACAGTTATAGGAGAAGAGCTATACTCAGGGTGATCCGTCTTCCATATATAATATACCAAATACAGTGGACCCCCGCTTAACGATCACCTCCAAATGCGACCAATTATGTAAGTGTATTTATGTAAGTGCGTTTGTACGTGTATGTTTAGGGGTCTGAAATGGACTAATCTACTTCACAATATTCCTTATGGGGAAAAATTCGGTCAGTACTGGCACCTGAACATACTACTGGAATGAAAAAAGTTCGTTAAGCGGGGGTCCACTGTAATTGTTTATTAATTTTCTAGTGAATATAGCACTTACTACCACCATCTATTGTATCCCATTTCATTACTGTGCACTTCAAATTTTTTCGAATATCCTTCTAGCACCACTGCCTTTCATGGTCTCTAGTTCTCCGTTGTTAGTGCTACAAAATCTTTATTTATTTGGTTTTATATCCTTTTATTATCTTGTATGTGGTTATTCTCTTTCATCTTTTATCATATCAACTAACAAGAGCTATTTTTTTTTATTATTTTTAGCCTTTCTCAACAACTTTGTTTTATGATAATTTCACTTTGAAAGGCATTTCATAACTTGTATTTGGACATTTTATTTATCTTATCTAAACAAATCTCCAATATTAATAAGAACAATGGTTTCTACACTTTTGTTGAACATCTTGCCAGGTAACTTTTACAAAATTTGGGAATCAGTGCAACCAGGCTCTTCCCCCCACTTGTTCTGCATTTCACCACTACTTACAACAGCCATACACATGTGTTAACCCTCCTTTACTTGGTTTATTGCTTTGTGATATCATAAAGCCTACTATGCAGACAAACCATCATCAATAAAGGCCCCTGTACAACTGTATTCGTCTCTTCCTATCATAATCTGCCCAACTATTTTTTTCAATAATTCCTGTAAATGACAAAGTAGCTTAACCCTTAAACTGTCCTAACGTAGATCTACGTGTTTTCAACATTTGAAAGTATGTAAAAAAATGTGATTTTTTTTTTTTTTTACATTTGAAAACGTGTAAAAAAATTTTTATCTACTTTTTTTTTTTTGTTATACAGTGGAACCTCTACTTGCGAGCGTGTCCACGTGCGAGTTTTTCCAAATACGAGCAGTCGATGGGTCAATTTTTTGCTTCCATACCCGAGCAAAATTTCCACAAGCGAGCAGACCTCAAGGCAGGTTCCTCGACACTGGTGAGGGGCTCTTGCTCTTGATCTTGGGAAGTGTATCTCATTTGTTTGTTGGACTATCTCATTGAAACTTGGGCAATGTATGGTGGAAAGATGCTTCTTAACGTACACCAAAAATGAAAGAAATCTAAGCATAAATAATGGAGTTCACTTTCAGCAATTAGCCACTCCTTAGCGGTAATTTTGAATGGTTTTTATGGTTGTATTCTCGTTTGTTTGGTCTCATTTGATAGAATGGAAGATATATTACAGAAATAGATATGATTCTAATTGCTTTCACGACAAAAAGTACCTTGAAATAGAGCTCAACCTAGGAGAAATGGTCCACTGCTTGGCTGTTTCATAGTAAACAAATGATGTCACTGTCCATTCCAATATGCAGTCGTGAATGGGTTGACATTATTTATACAATTATTGCAATAAGGAATAACAGTAAATCTTATATTTTTTGTGTGAATAAAAATTACCATTTATTCATATAATAATAATAATAATAATAATAATAATAATAATAATAATAATAATAATAATAATAATAATAACAATATGTATAATAATAATAACAATATGTATAATAATAATATAATAATATAATACAATAATAATAATATCTTTTCTTTCTTTCAACACACCGGCCGTATCCCACCAAGGCGGGGTGGCCCAAAAGGAAAAACGTAAGTTTCTCCTTTTACATTTAGTAATATATACAAGAGAAGGGGTTACTAGCCCCTTGCTCCCAGCATTTTAGTCACCTCTTACAACACGCATGGCGTACAGAGGAAGAATTCTGTTCCACTTCCCCATGGAGGTAAGAGGAAATAAACAAGAACTAGTAAGAAAAGAGAAGAAAACCCAGAGGGGTGTGTATATATATGCTTGTACATGTATGTGTAGTGTGACCTAAGTGTAAGTAAAAGTAGCAAGACGTACCTGAACCTTGCATGTTTATGAGACAGAAAAATGGACACCAGCAATCCCACCATCATGTAAAACAATTACAGGCTTTCGTTTTACACTCACTTGGCAGAACGGTAGTACCTCCCTGGGCGGTTGCTGTCTGCCAACCTACTACCGAGAAAAATAATATATGTATAATAATAATACATATATAATAATAATGTACAACATATAACATGATGGTAGGATTGCTGGTTTCTTTTTCTGTCTCAAACACGCTAGATAACAGGGATATCTTGCTACTCCTACTTACACTTTGGTCACACTTCACAGACACGCACATGCATATATATATACATACATCTAGGTTTTTCTCCTTTTTCTAAATAGCTCTTGTTCCTCTTTATTTCTTCTATTGTCCATGGGGAAGTGGAAAAGAATCTTTCCTCTGTAAGCCATGCGTGTCGTATGAGGCGACTAAAATGCCGGGAGCAATGAGCTAGTAACCCCTTCTCCTGTAGACATTTACTACAAAAGAAAAGAAAAACTTTATAAAACTGGGATGCTTAAATGTGCGTGGATGTAGTGCGGATGACAAGAAACAGATGATTGCTGATGGTATGAATGAAAAGAAGTTGGATGTCCTGGCCCTAAGCGAAACAAAGCTGAAGGGGGTAGGGGAGTTTCGGTGGGGGGAAATAAATGGGATTAAATCTGGAGTATCTGAGAGAGTTAGAGCAAAGGAAGGGGTAGCAGTAATGTTGAATGATCAGTTATGGAAGGAGAAACGAGAATATGAATGTGTAAATTCAAGAATTATGTGGATTAAAGTAAAGGTTGGATGCGAGAAGTGGGTCATAATAAGCGTGTATACACCTGGAGAAGAGAGGAATGCAGAGGAGAGAGAGAGATTTTGGGAGATGTTAAGTGAATGTATAGGAGCCTTTGAACCAAGTGAGAGAGTAATTGTGGTAGGGGACCTGAATGCTAAAGTAGGAGAAACTTTTAGAGAGGGTGTGGTAGGTAAGTTTGGGGTGCCAGGTGTAAATGATAATGGGAGCCCTTTGATTGAACTTTGTATAGAAAGGGGTTTAGTTATAGGTAATACATATTTTAAGAGAAAGAGGATAAATAAGTATACAAGATATGATGTATGGTGAAATGACAGTAGTTTGTTGGATTATGTATTGGTAGATAAAAGACTGTTGAGTAGACTTCAGGATGTACATGTTTATAGAGGGGCCACAGATATATCAGATCACTTTCTAGTTGTAGCTATACTGAGAGTAAAAGGTAGATGGGATACAAGGAGAATAGAAGCATCAGGGAAGAGAGAGGTGAAGGTTTATAAACTAAAAGAGGAGGCAGTTAGGGTAAGATATAAACAGCTATTGGAGGATAAATGGGCTAATGAGAGCATAGGCAATGGGGTCGAAGAGGTATCGGGTAGGTTTAAAAATGTAGTGTTAGAGTGTTCAGCAGAAGTTTGTGGTTACAGGAAAGTGGGTGCGGGAGGGAAGAGGAGCGATTGGTGGAATGATGATGTAAAGAGAGTAGTAAGGGAGAAAAAGTTAGCATATGAGAAGTTTTTACAAAGTAGAAGTGATGCAAGGAGGGAAGAGTATATGGAGAAAAAGAGAGAGGTTAAGAGAGTGGTGAAGCAATGTAAAAAGAGAGCAAATGAGAGAGTGGGTGAGATGTTATCAACAAATTTTCTTGAAAATAAGAAAAAGTTTTGGAGTGAGATTAACAAGTTAAGAAAGCCTAGAGAACAAATGGATTTGTCAGTTAAAAATAGGAGAGGAGAGTTATTAAATGGAGAGTTAGAGGTATTGGGAAGTTGGAGGGAATATTTTGAGGAATTGTTAAATGTTGATGAAGATAGGGAAGCTGTGATTTTGTGTATAGGGCAAGGAGGAACGACATCTTGTAGGAGTGAGGAAGAGCCAGTTGTGAGTGTGGGGAAAGTTCCTGAGGCAGTAGGTAAAATGAAAGGGGGTAAGGCAGCCGGGATTGATGGGATAAAGATAGAAATGTTAAAAGAAGGTGGGGATATAGTTTTGGAGTGGTTGGTGCAATTATTTAATAAATGTATGGAAGAGGGTAAGGTACCTAGGGATTGGCAGAGAGCATGCATAGTTCCTTTGTATAAAGGCAAAGGGGATAAAAGAGAGTGCAAAAATTATAGGGGGATAAGTCTGTTGAGTATACCTGGCAAAGTGTATGGTAGAGTTATTATTGAAAGGATTAAGAGTAAGACGGAGAATAGGATAGCAGATGAACCATGAAGCTTTAGGAAAGGTAAGGGGTGTGTGGACCAGGTGTTTACAGTGAAACATATAAGTGAACAGTATTTAGATAAGGCTAAAGAGGTCTTTGTGGCATTTATGGATTTGGAAAAGGCCTATGACAGGGTGGATAGGGGGGCAATGTGGCAGATGTTGCAGGTGTATGGTGTAGGAGGTAGGTTACTGAAAGCAGTGAAGAGTTTTTACGAGGATAGTGAGGCTCAAGTTAGAGTATGTAGGAAAGAGGGAAATTATTTCCCAGTAAAAGTAGGCCTTAGACAAGGATGTGTGATGTCACCGTGGTTGTTTATATTTATAGATGGGGTTGTAAGAGAAGTAAATGCGAGAGTCTTGGCAAGAGGCGTGGAGTTAAAAGATAAAGAATCACACATAAAGTGGGAGTTGTCACAGTTGCTCTTTGCTGATGACAATGTGCTCTTGGGAGATTCTGAAGAGAAGTTGCAGAAAAGAAGAAAATTGAAAGTGAATACAGGAAAGAGTAAGGTTATGAGGATAACAAAAAGATTAGGTGATGAAAGATTGGATATCAGATTGGAGGGAGAGAGTATGGAGGAGGTGAATGTATTTAGATATTTGGGAGTGGACGTGTCAGTGGATGGGTCTATGAAAGATGAGGTGAATCATAGAATTGATGAGGGGAAAAGGGTGAGTTGTGCACTTAGGAGTCTGTGGAGACAAATAACTTTACTTTGTCCTTGGAATGAAAAGAGAGATGTAGCAGGTATAGTTTGCAACGGCTCTTATGGGTGTGAGGCGATGGATTGATGAATGTTGTGAGAGAAGGCTGAGCAGTGGAATGTCATGTCTGAGGGCAGTATGTGGTGTGTAGATATAATGCAGAAGGTCGTGGTTGGAGATTAGGGAGGTGGGATTGCACCAAAACTGTTGTCCAGAGGGCTGAGGAAGGGGTTATTGGAGTGGATTCGGACATATAGAAGAATGGAAATGAAACAGAATAGACTTCAAGAGTATGTATCAGTCTGTGAAGTGGAAGGAGGAGAAGAAAGCGGTAAAGAGAATTCGGCCTAAGGGAAGAAGTTTGAGGAGAGGTAAGGAGGTTTTTATTAATAGAGGGCGGACTAGCAGGCATGCGTGAGCGTGTTTGATAGGAGGTAGATGAAATAAATGGTTTTAATACTTGGCGATACTGGCGCGTTAGCAGGCAAAGTAACATTTATGAAGGGATTCAGGAGCAATAGGCGGACAGGTCCTGGAGATGGGAAGAATTACAGTGCCTTGCCTCTGAAGGAGAGTGTGTGTAATGTTGCCCAGTTTAAACTGACAGTATAAAGCACCTTCTGGCAGAAGACAGTAGATGAATGATGGTGAGATTTTTCTTTTTGGAACCGCCTACGCTTCAGTTAGGAGATCAGCCGGTGTGATAATAAAAAAAAAAAAAAAAAATAAATGAGTAGATGAAATTAGAGAGAGATAGATAAGTGGGAAGCGTGACTTGTTAAAAAAAAAAAAAAAAAAAAAAATTGAGAATACATTAGAATTCCACTCTGGAATGGATTAATTACATTCAATAATTTTAAAATGAGGAAAATTGGCTCTGCAAGCGAAACCTGCGTCTGGTTAAAGCAAGGTCAATCAAGATAGGATTGTTTCGCAGGTAAGAAGAGGTTCCACTGTATTTGAAATATTTAAAAGCGAAGATCACTTTTGGGGCACTATGCATGTGAGGGCGTAGAAATCCGTTTGGACGGTTTTAGGGTTAATGACCTGATTCAAGAAATTACCGATTGAAAGGCTCAATTTGTTGCAAATAGCAGGTTTTCACTGTGTGAGTTATTTTATCACTCTAATGGCTTTTTCAGTATTTTCTGCAGACCTATGGCTGTGACATGTACTGCTAAAGCCAACACCATTATCCATGTGTACAATGATTCATCAGGAAAGATCTATATCTACTGTCATAGTCACCTCCCTCATATCTTCCAACAATAATGTAAAGCCATCTGACCATCCTTTTTGTCTCTGCCTCTCCATTAAGTCTCCACTGCAAATACAGTACATCTAATACACACATCTCACCTTTTCTAATTTAAAAATCAAACAACTTTAACAATCCCATAATTTTTAATTGTAGTATACCGAGTTAATAGTGTAGTAAATGGCAAGTGGTAGTGGTATGTTATTCATCATCATGCGACACAGTAAAAAACTAAACATCACATTATATGATACTGATTTATAATAGAGAAGAGTCAACAAACTAGAAATGTGAAATTGATGTAGCAGAGCAAGCTTTGTTAAAAAGAAATTTTTAAAATTTATTCTAAGTATTAAAATAACATACACACATATATGTCTGAAATCTAACCTTAAATGTTCAGTAAGCCCCTGTGTTTCTCAAAACACCTCTCTGCCTATCATGATCTCTTTTCCTCTTCAACCTAGCTCTCTGGAACCACTATATATGTATGCAAGGTTCAGTGGGTAGCTTCTATACAGACTTCATAAAGTCCTTCTTAGGGTAAAACATTATGTAATAAATTACAGAATGTGTAGGACTTAAACCCATGGCAAATGAGTCCTAAAACTCACAGGCCAGTGCATGAACCACTCCATTAGCTATCTAATAAGATTCGATGTGTATATTTCTGCAAAACAGCTGTCTCTGCTATGAGTGAATAATGCTTGTATACACTGCTATCACAAAAAAATACAGTACAGTGGAACCTCTGTTTACGAGTTTAATCCATTCTGTGACCTAGCTCGTAACCCGATCTGCTCGCATGCCGAGTCAATTTTCCTCATTTAAATTAATTAAAATGCCATTAATCCATTCCAGCGGAATTCCTGCTCTGGAGGCAGGACAAAATACTTGAATATGACGCTAATATCAACTCTACAGCTTATCTATCACAATTCATCTAATATGACATAATAAACAATATAATTAACACAACCCTGATATATAGTACTATAGAATGAATAAAATACAGTGGACCCCAGAGTTTCGTGATTAATCATTCAGTCACTGGGCCTTCAAGAATTCTGGAAATGGCAAAGCCCTTGCTACATAAACGTAGAAGTAATTAATCCATTTCAGACACCTAAAAGTATTAACAAAAAATATTTTTTTAAAGATCAAATATAGATTTACATACAATTAATAGCAAATAAAATAAAGCACTAATAAAATGGATATGTTCATTTTATATATCTGTGAACTTTTTGTTGGTATATAATAGACAGGTAAGGAGGAGAGAGGGGCGGAAGTTGTATGGCTTCAATATGATACTAATATCTCTACAACACTTTTATCTATCACAGATATATCATATTATAATAGTAATATATGTAAAAACGATATATATTCTAGAATTAATAAAAATACAGTAGACCTATTGTACGATATTAATCTCGTTCTGAAACATATTAATGAAATTATAGATGAAATAAGTTAATTTTCCATAAGAAATAATGGAAATCAAATTAATCATTAAGACACCAAGTATTAAAAAAAATTACTATAAATATTGAATTTTAATACACAAGCTGAAGAAGACATGTACAATTATATGACACTTACTTTGTGAGGAATCTGGTGATGATGGTGGGATGGGAGGAGAGACTGTGGATTGTGTAGTATTTTAGAAAATCCTTCCCATTAGGATTTGGTGTCAAGTCCTTTTCTACCTGAGTTACTTCCCTTCTTTTTAATGCCACTAGGACCAGCTTGAAGTCATGGACCCCTCCTGTCCCTAACAGATCTACCATCCGCAGAGGCCTGTGCCTCCCGTTTCACTTTATAGCCCATTCCCTAAAGTGTTTCACAACATTGTCAGTGCCCAAATTAAAACCCTTGTTGGGTTTCTTCTTCCTTCTATTATAATTCCCCTGCTTTTCAGCTGTTTTTTGGCCCCAAACGGCACCCTCCCCTTTTATACCTAATGCCACTCGATTCTTAAATCTCAAAAATTTCTGGTCTTAAATTCCCCCCTCACTAGTTGCAGGCATTTTCTAATTAAATCCTCTCAATTTCCCAACCCTTTTTAAATATGATGTTGGAGATGCTATCTCCTGCCTGTTTTTTTATCCCCCAAAAAACAGTCTCTAAACATCTTCTATCATTACTCAGTTTAAAAAACATGTTGCCCCTTTTGGGAGAACAGCCCTGTTTGGGTTTTTTCCCCGTGCAATGGTTAGGGGTTTTGCAACCTGGCCCCGGGACCTACTTTCATCTTGCAATGATCTCTTTCTTCATACCCATAGTAATTCTCACCCTCTTTCGGGGTTTGGGCCAAAAGCTTTTTTGGGGGCCCATGGTGACTTTTTTGCAGGTGCAATCCAAAAAAGCGCTGTGATAATATGAAATTTCGTTTTTATTTTTGGTGGGCCCCGGTGGCTGGCGGGCTTTAAACACTGGCCACAAGTGGGATGCATCTCTCGGAATGAATCATGTTTTGATTATTTAGCCAGTTAGAAAAATTTTTTAAAAAAGTTAAAGTTTAATTTGGCATGCCATTTTTGTGGGTCCCCTTATTATTTTATTCCGAAAGGTGTGGGGATTTCTGGGTTTACCCAAAAATGAAAAGCCCTAAAAATTAAAAAGTGGTGGAGGCTGCCGAAACAACCACTATTCACACAAACAATGTTAATTTATAAATAATAATATTTTAATTTATAAAAAAATATACTTACTTGGAGAGTTTAATTTATTATTAATGGGAGATGCTGTAGTTTATGGTGGTGGGAAAAATGGGGAAAATTTTTCAGTACCATCTCCCCAACAGTGGGGAAATTTTTTTTGTTTGGTTTTTTTTTAAACCAAAAAACTTTTTTAGGTCACATCATGGTCTTGATAAAACTTGTTTCAACCTTTTGGGCAAACAACCGACAGTGGGTTTTCCACTTTTACCCCTCCCCCTTTTCCCCCGCCTGACTAATATATAAGCCACGTCTTTTTTATTTTTTTGTTGTGGATCATCAACCCAGGCTGAGGACGTTACTAAAATTCCTTTTCCCTTTACACCTTTTTTTTATTGACACCTTGAGAAACGTTTCAATGATTCTCTTTTCAAAAGTTTGATTTTAACGGGGTTTTAAAACCATTCATCAAAACTTTTGCTACACTTTATTGTGGTTTCAATCCCTTTATAATTCCCCCCTTTTATATCATATATTGAATCAAAATCACTGAAGGGCCATTCCCCCCTCTCTCTTCCTCCCCCACTTTTATTTTACAAGTTTTTCTAATTCTATATTTTCTTTCCTTTTCCCAAAGGGGCTGCCTAGACTTTTTGGGCCCCAAGGTCTTTTTCATTGAACAAAAACAATGGATTTTAAAGGGATCATATAAACCCCGGGGGGAGGTATTCCCACTCTTTTACCATCTCGAATTTGTGTGGGAAAAGGTATCCCCAGCCCCCATTTTAAATACCCACGGGAGGGGCAATCAAAAATCCCGAACTGGAGGCTATAAAAAAAAGTTGAAAGTATTTCCAAAGCCCGGGCCACTGAAATGAGGGGCCCATTTGTCATTTTTAACAGGGGGTGGTGGCCATTTCTGTCCTGCTCAAAAACACTTTTTTTTCCCTTCAAGTGTTGTTTCAGGGGTTTTTGTGGGCTAACTGCACTTGTTTCATAAGGAAAAACTGAAATAAAAATATTTAAAAACATAATAAAACAAAACAGAAATGAAAAAGAAAAAAACTTGGGTATATGTTTACCTGGAGAAAAGCGTGACCAGGTTGACAGTGGAAAAATATAGAGCAGCATATCTGTCAGTCCCCCTAACCCCAACAAAACATTGGAGGTTTATTTTTTCATCCTTTTTCCTACCCTTAATTTTTCCCTCCCTTTAATGTCCCTTTTACCCTGAACCTGCTAAAATTTTTTTTTTTTTTTTCCTTCATTTTTCACTGTTTTTGGTTTTTCTCCCCCCATTTTGTGATTTTTGAGCCTATTACTTTTTACATGATGGTTTTTTTGGGATTCTGAAACTCCTTTTTTTAAAGTATAAAATTTTATAGTATTATAATTATTATAGTATTTTTAAAAATTTATATTATTAATTATTATTTTTTATTATTATTATAATAGAAGTGAAAACCTAGATTATACAGCACCTGGGGGGGAAGGGGAGGGAAGGAAAACCAATTTGAAAAGGGAGCACAGATACTTTCCCCTAGATCAAGACCCCTCACCAGCGCCAGCCTCCTTGGGGGAACCAATTTGTTTTGGGCCCCTACCCAGGGTAAAATAAACCCGAGCAACGGCTTATCAAAAACTCAAATGGTGGGCCCCTGTGGCAGAGGCCCCATTGTACTAAAATTTAAAAAAATAAAATCTAAAAAATAACTTTTTCTATTTTTTATTACACTGGGATTCCCCCAAGGCAGGTTAAAAAAAAATTTTCCATCTTCCTCCATCACGTCTTCAGAAGGGGTTGCCCCTAGTTTTTCTGCAAAAACCCCCTCTTAAGTGCAGGCCTGACCCCATCTCGGGCCCAAAGCCCGGCCGGGTTTCCGACCCTTCATAAATTTCTTTGCTCCCCCCAACAAAAATATAAAATTTGCTCCTTTCCCTCCTTAAAACAACCCCAGCCTGCTGGAAGCCCAACCCCCTCAAAACCTCCTTTCCCCCCTCCCTCCAACCTTTCCTGGCCGTTTCCCCCTTCCCTTCCACCGGGGTACAAAAGATTTTTTTTGCCCATTTTCTCTACATGTCTGAACCCCCCAACAACCCCCCAGCCCTCTGGACAACAGTTTTTAACCCCGCACCTCCTCCTAACTTCCAAACTCGATTCCCTGCATTATATTCCCCAATCCCCTCAAAATGCTCTCCCCTCAGCCTTCTCCCCCTAACATTCATTACCCATTTACCCATAAAGTGTTGGAAAAACTATACTCTCATACATTCCCTCTTTGCCCCCAAGGACAAAGTTCTTTTCCCACAGACCCCTAATCCCCCCCCCTTTTCCCTCATCAATTTTTGATTATATTTATGAAAACCCCCTAAAAACCCACTAAATATCTGAATACATTCACCCCCTCCATATTTTCCCCTCCAATCTGATATCAATCTTTCATCCCCTAATTTTTGCTATTCAAAACCCCTATCTTTTGTTTTTTTTTTTTTTTTTCCCCCCTCCAAATTTCCCCCAATTTTTGAAACTTCTTTAGAATCTCCCAAGAGCACATTGTCATGCAAAAACGTCAAACCCTTTTATTGTGATTCTTTTTTTTTAATCCCCTTTTTCCCAAGCCTAATTTTGCTTACCCCCATCAAAATATAAAAACAACCACGGTGACATCCCACCCTTTTTCTAAGGCCTACTTTTACGGGGAAAAAATTCCCTTTTTCCTTGTCTCTAACAAGGCCCCCCTACCCTCGTCTTTACCGCGTATACCCCCACCAACAAACACTCCAAATTTCCCCCTATCCCCCCTGTCATCCCCTTTTTCAAACCCATAAATAAAAAACCCTTTTTTAGCCTTATCAAAAACTTTATTATTGTTTCACTGAAACCCTTCCACACCCACCTTTTTAAGCCCCCTTGTTCATCTCTATCCATTTTCCCTCTTACTTTTTAAATTTTTTAATAATAACTCTACCTACTTTCCCTTTCTCAACAGACTTATCCCTATAATTTTGCACTCTCTTTGTCCCCCTTTTCCAAAAAAGGACTATGCATCTCTCTGCCAATTCCCAGGTACCACCCCTTATACATTTATTAAAAAATTGCACCAACCCCTCAAACTATATCCCCCTTCTTTTAAAATTTTATCTTTTCCCCTCAATCCCCGGGTTTACCCCCCTTTTATTTTCCTACTGCCTCACAACTTCCCCCTCCCTGGCCCCCCACTCCTACAAAATTTTTCCCCCCCCCTATAAAAAATCCCAACCCTTTTTTTATTTTCAATTTTAAATTTCCCTCCCCTTTTTAAAATCTAACCTTTTAAACCCTTTATTTTTCTTGTAAAACCTTTTTTCTAACTTTTAACTTTTAAACTCATAAAACTTTTCTTTTTTTAAAAAAATTTGTTATAAAATCTCCCCCTCTCTCATTTGCCCCTTTTTACATTTTCTTCAACCCCCTCCCTCTCTTTTTCTCCTTCTCTTCCCCCCTTCATCATTCACTTTTAAAAAATCCTCAATTCTCTTTTTTTCCCCTTTCTCCTTTTATCCCTTCCCCTCCCCTCTTCCCCCCACCCCCTTTTTAACCACAAACTTCTTTAACACTCTAACACATTTTTTAAAACCCCCCCAAACCCCTTGACCCCATTCCCTTTTTATTGGGCCCCTCTTCCCCAAAAGTGTTTATATCTTTCCTAATCCTCCCCTTTTTTTTTTATAAATCTTCACCTCTCTTTCCCCATCTTCTATCCTCCTTTATCCCCTTCCTTTTTTAGTGCTTTAAAATAGAAAATGATCTGATATTCTGTGGCCCCTCTGTAAACATGTCATCCCGAAGTCTCTTCAGTCTTTTTTCTACCAAACATAAACCAACAAATACTGTTTCCTCTCTTTTCCTTTTATTTATCCTCTTTTTTTTAAAAAAATTATTCCTATAACTATTTCTTAAAAGTTCAATCAAAGGGGCCCCCCTTTTCTTTTAAAACACCCACCCAAACCTCTTAAAAATTTCTCCTACTTTGATTGGTCCCCCACCACAATTCCCCTCACTTGGTTAAGGCCCCCAACATTCCAATCTCCCAAAATCTCTCTCTCTCCCTGCATTCCTCTTCTCCAGGTCATCAGCATTTTGACCACTTCTCCAACCTTTCTTCCAATTCTTGTTACATTCTACTCTTTTCTCCCCCTATCACAACATTACACCTTTTGCTCTTCTCTGTACCAGTTTTCCATTTTTTAAAAAATCCCCCCCCCTTGCTTTGTTTTTGCTTAAAAGGGGGAAACCTTCTTTTCATTCTCTCGCTCCTCTTTCTTGTCCTTCATACACATTCAAGCATCCCAGTTTTATAAAATTTTCTTCTTCTCTTTTAGTAAATGCTGGAGAAGGGGTTATGCCCTTTCTCCCGGGATTTTATCCTATCACGCAGGCCCACGGAGGAAAGATTCTTTTCCACTTCCCCATGGACATATATAATATAATACAATACATATAATATAATAATATAATACAAATATAAATTACATGGGACACTGCAGGTAAATAAACAATTAAAATTCCCTGTCATGTCCCTAAAATAAGGAATACATTTAACATTTTAATACCCTTATACGGTACTGTATTTTCAACAAATTACTCTCAAATACAAAGAAAAGAGAAAACTGCATAAATGTTCCACAACTTTCCAAAAATGATGGGCCCCCTTTTGAGGAAAGGGTTACACCTGGGGACCTTCTGGTTGGAGGGTCTTGCAGGTGGTGGTCGTGGAGGCTGAGCAGGGATCTTGTACCACTTAAAATCTGGATTGGCACGCAAGAAGGCCTCTTTGTACTGCCTTGCCAACTCAGTATATGATGTTTTTTGATGAGCTGGAAGGTCTGCCCACCACTCTCCCAAAATCTTTGTCACCTGGCGGTTTTCCAAGTGAGGGTATTTTTCACGTACCTGCAGACATTGTAGACAAACATACATTTTACTCAAGCATAATTAACTTTATTTTAAAACAATACAATTATACTCAATTTTTTTTTTCAATGTTGAATTAGTCTGACACCATTGCTTCCTCTCAGTATTTGTAGTTCAGCTAAAAGTATAAAGGTAACAGGAACACATGTACATGTATCTGGAAAATTTTCTAACAAATTATGCAACAAGGTCAAATCACACAATTTTTGAGGGGGAAAGCAAGGCATTCAGCAAAGGAGAGGCACTCAGGTTTTACCCAAAAAAGTGGAAAGCAATTCAATTCCCTGGATCAAGAGCCCTTCATCAGGGGTACATTACATAATACAACGAGCGTTATAAACAAATTCCTCATTCGTGCTAATTTTAAATTTTTATGTTATTTCATCTCATCACTGTATTGTACAAAAACATGTTTCTAAAACTAAGTTCAAAAACTATTATTCATATCAATACGCAATTGCACAGTATATTCTGTTAAGAAATCCAATTAACAGTGAACATCTTGTTTGTTTCACACAAACAAGATGTTCATTATTTGAACCTCAAACTGAGGAACACACAGTTTCCAAAGATGACAGTATATTAAATAATTAAGAATACCTATCCTACTTGAATTCTGCTACCAGGAGTCAACCTGGAGTGTGTGCAAAGAGTCAGCACTCTCGTGGCCTGGTCCCTGACTAAGTCTCCATGTGGATGACCTGATCAATCAGGCTGCTGGTACTAGCCACACAAAGTCCAATATATGCACCACAGCCCAGCTGATCATGCATTGACAGAAATTTTAAAAAAACTCTTATTAAAAAAAGGGGCTTTAGTTCCCCCAATGTATGACAGCCACACATTGTAGCTGTAATTGTAGCTATAATGGTCTCAGATATGGCCACCATAATCCCATTTATTTTTCCCCACTGAAAACCACCTACCCCCTTCAGCTTTGTTTTGTTTAGAGCTCGGACATCCAGATTCTTTTCATTCCTAACATCCACAATCAACTCTTTCTTATCTTCTGTATTACATCCACACACATTCAAACATCCTAACTTTAAAAAGTTCTTCTTTATAAATTTAGTAACTAAATACAGAAGGGGTTACTAGCCCCTTGCTAATAAATCAATTAATAAATGTATTCATAAACAGTAGAGTATATGGCCTCTCCTCACTGACAGAGTTCCGTTCCTAAGACCATGTCGGTAAATGAATTCGTCACTAAGCAAGGAGCATAGTATAATGGCAGTGGGTTTCTGTCAACCATCTCTGATATTGTTTTAATGTTACCTTTGCACCATTTATAACATTTTTAGTATATTTTTAAATGTTTATACAATAGTGTACTGTTTATTGCAATAAACAGAATAGAGGAAATCAGCTCTAATATACATTACTTAGGTATGCATACTGATCAGAGAGCCCATCATAAGTCAAAGTCGTCAGTAAATGAGTACATCGCCAGGTGAGGAGAGTAAAGAAAGCCTGTATTTGTTTTACATGATGGTAGGATTGCTGGTGTCTTTTTTCTGTCTCATAAACATGCAAGATTTCAGGTACATCCTGCTACTTCTACTTACACTTAGGTCACACAACACTTACATGTACATGTTTATGTACACACATTCATCTGAGTTTTCTTTGATTTTATTTAGCTAGTTTTTGTTCTTAGTGCTTTTCATTTCATATCCATGGGTAAGTGGAATAAGAATCTTTCCTCCATGAGCCATGTGTGTTGTAAAAGTCAACTAAAATGCCAGGAACAATGGGCCAGTAACCCCTTTTCCCGTATAGCTTACTAAAAAGAACAAGAAAACGGTCAAAGTGGATGTTTGAATGTGCATGGATGTTGTGGGAATGTTAAGAAAGAGATGATTGTGGATGCTATGAATGAGAAGCTGGATGTCCTGGCTTTAAGTGAAACAAAGCTGAAGAGGGTAGGAGAGTTTCAGTGGGGAGAAATAAATGGGATTAGGTCAGGGGTTTCAGAGTCAGAGCTAAAGGAGGAGTAGCAATAATGTTAGAAGATAAGTTATGGCAGGAAAAGACGGAATATAAATGTATAACTTCAAGGATTATGTGATGTAAAGTAAGGGTTGATTGTGAAAAGTGGGTTATAGTAAGTGTTTATGCACCTGGAGAAGACAGAAGTGTAGAGGAGAGAGAGAGAGAGATTCTGGGAAATATTGAGTGAGTGGGGAGTGTTGAGCCAAGTGAGAGAGTACTTGTGGTTGGGGATCTCAATGCTAAAGTGGGTAAAAATGTTGTGGAGGGAGTAGCAAGTAAATTTGGGGTATCAGAGGTAAATGAAAATGGGGAGCCTTTAATTGAGCTATGTGTAGAAAGAGGTTTGGTAATAAGTACCACATATTTTATGAAAAAGAGGATAAATAAGTATACAAGGTATGATATAGCACGTAATGAAAGTAGTTTGTTAGATTATCTACTGGTGGATAAAAGGTTGATGGGTAGGCTTCAGAATGTATATGTTTATAGAGGGGCAACGGATATATCAGATCATTATTTAGTTGTAAGAGGTAGATGGAGCAAAAGGAAAATGGTAACAGCAAGTAAGAGAGAAATGTGAAAGTGTATAAACTAAGGGAGGAGGAAGTTAGGGTGACATATAAGCAACTATTGGCAGAAAGGTGGGCTAATGCAAGTATGAGTAGTGGGGGAGTTGAAGAGGGTTGAGACAGTTTTAAAAATGCAGTATTAGAATGTGGGGCAGAAGTTTGTGGGTATAGGTGGGTGGGTGCAGGAGGAAAGAGGAGTGATTGGTGGAATGATGAAGTAAAGGGTGTGATAAAAGAGAAAAAGGTAGCTTATGAGAAGTTTTTACAAAGCAGAAGTGTTGTACGAAGAGCAGAGTATATGGAGAGTAAAAGAAAGTTGAAAAGAGTGGTGAGGGAGTGCAAAAGGAGAGCAGATGAAAGAGTGGGAGAGGCACTTCCAAGAAATTTTGCTGAAAATAAGAAAAAAATTTGGAGTAAGATAAACAAGTTAAGAAAGTCTAGGGAACGAATGAATTTGTCAGTTAAAAACAGATTAGGGAAGTTAGTAGATGGAGAGCTGGAGGTTTTGCGTAGATGGCAGGATTATTTTGAGGAACTTTTAAATGTTGATGAAAAAAGGGAGGTGGTAACTTCATGCTCTGGTCAGGGAGGTATAACATCTTTTAGGAGTGAAGAAGAGCAGGATGTGGGTGTGGGGGAGGTGTGTGAAGCATTACAAAGAAAAAGGGGGTAAAGCGGCAGGAACTGATGGGATCATGAGAGAAATTTTAAAAGCAGGCAGGGATACAGTGTTGAAGTGGTTGGTATTTTTGTTTAATAAATGTATGAAAGAGGGGAAGGTACCTAGGGATTAACAGAGACCATGTATAGTTCTTTTATATAAAAGGAGGGGCATTAAAAAGAGATTGTAAAAATTATAAGGGAATAAGTTTACTGACAGTGATGGAGTGAATGATTGTGAAAGTTTTTCTTTTTCAGGCCACCCTGCCTTGGTGGGAAACGGCAAGTGTGTTAATAAAAAAAAATAAATAAGTTTACTGAGTATACCAGGTAAAGTGTATAGTACAATTATTATTGAAAGAATTAGAGGTAAGAAAGAGAGCAGGATTGCAGATGAGCAAGGAGGCTTTCGAGTGGGTTGGGGATGTGTAGATCAAGTGTTTACAATGAAGCATACATGTCAACAATATTTAGATAAAGGTAGGGAAGTTTTCATTGCATTTATGGATTTAGAAAAGCCATATGATACAGTGGATAGGAGAGCAATGTGGCAGATGTTGCAAGTGTATGGAATAGGTAGTAAGTTACTAAATGCTGTAAAGAGTTTTTATGAGGATAGTGAGGCTCAGGTTATGGGTGTGTAGGAGAGAGGGAGATTTCTTCCCGGTAAAAGTAGGTCTTAGACAGGGATGTGTAATGTCACCATGGTTGTTTAATATATTTATAGATGGAGTTGTAAAAGAAGTAAATGCTAGGGTGTTGGGAAGAGGAGTGAGATTAAATTATGGGGAATCAGGTATAAAATGAGAGTTGACACAGTTACTTTTTGCTGATTATACTTTGCTTATGGGAGATTCTAAAGAAAAGGTGGAAACATTAGTGGACGAGTTTGGGAGTGTGTTTAAAGGTAGTAAATTGAAAGTGAACATAGAAAAGAGCAAGGTGATGAGGGAATCAAATGATTTAGATAAAGAAAAATTGGATATCAAATTGGAGGAGGAGGAGTATGGAAGAAGTGAATGTTTTCAGATATTTGGGAGTCGACGTGTCAGCGGATGGATGTATGAAGGATGAGGTTAACCATAGAATTGATGAAGGAAAAAAGGTGAGTGGTTCACTGAGGTATATGTGGAGACAAAAAACATTATCCATGGAGGCAAAGAACTGAATGTATGAAAGTATAGTGGTACCAAACACTCTTATATGGGAGTGAAGCTTGGGTTGCAAATGCAGCAGCGAGGAGGCGGTTGCAGGTGGTGGAGATGTCCTGTCTAAGGGCAATGTGTGGTGTAAATATTATGCAGAGAATTCGAACGTGTGGAGTTAATAAAAGTATTAGTCAGAGGGCTGAAGAGGGGTTGTTCAGGTGGTTTAGCCATTTAGAGAGAATGGATCAAAGTAGAATGACATGGAGAGCGTATAAATCTGTAGGAGAAGGAAGGCAGGGTAGGGGTCATCCTCGAAAAGGTTGATGGGATGGGGTAAAGGAGGTTTTGTGGGCGAGGGACCTGGACTTCCACCAAGCATGCATGAGCGTGTTAGATAAGAGTGAATGGAGGCGAATGGTATTTGGGACCTGACGAGCTGTTGGAGTGTGAGCAGGGTAATATTTAGTTAAGGGATTCAGGGAAACCGGTTATTTTTATATAGCCGGAATTGAGTCCTGGAAATGGGAAGTACAATGCCTGCACTTTAAAGGAGGGGTTTGGGATATTGGCAGTTTGGATGGATATGTTGTGTATCTTTATACGTATATGCTTCTAAACAGTTTTGTTCTGAGCACCTCTGCAAAAACAGTGACTATGTATGAGTGAGGTGAAAGTGTTGAATGATGATGAAAGTATTTTCTTTTTGGGGATTTTCTTTCTTTTTTTTGGGTCACCCTGCCTCGGTGGGAGACGGCCGACTTATTAAAAAAAAAAAAAAAAAAAAAAAAAAAAATATATATATATATATATATATATATATATATATATATATATATATATATATATATATATATATATATATATATATATATATATATATATATATACAGTGGACCCCCGCATAGCGATATTAATCCTTGCAAGAGAGCTCATTGTTATGCGAAATTATCGTTATGCGAATGAATTTTCCCCATAAGAAATAATGGAAATCAAATTAATCCGTGCAAGACACCCCAAAGTATGAAAAAAAAAATTTTTTACCACATGAAATATTAATTTTAATACACACAAACTGAAAAAGGCATGCACAATTACATGACACTTATTTTTATTGAAGATCTGGTGATGATTGATGGGATGGGAGGAGGAGAGAGTGTTAGTGTTTAGATGGGGAATCCCCTTCCATTAAGACTTGAGGTGTCAAGTCCTTTTCTGGGGTTACTTCCCTTTTTCTTTTAATGCCACTAGGACCAGCTTCAGAGTCACTGGAGTTCTGTCGCACAACATATCTGTCCATAGTGGCCTGTACCTCTCGTTCCTTTATGACTTCCCTAAAGTGTTTCACAACATTGTCAGTGTAATAGTCACCAGCACGGCTTGCAATAGCTGTGTGAGGGCGATTTTCATCCATGAAGGTTTGCACTTCAAGCCACTTTGCACAGATTTCCTTAATCTTTGCAGTAGGCAATTTCTTCAATTTCTCTCTCCCCTCCTTCGAACCAGTTTCCTCAGGTCTGGCCTCTTGCTGTTGAAGTTGATCTATCAGCTCATCAGTGGTTAGTTCTTCATTGTCCTCCTCCACCAACTCTTCCACATCATCCCCACTAACCCCCACCCCCAAGGACTTTCCCAATGCCATAATGGATTCCTCAACTGGCATAGGATTCTCAGGGTTATCCTGAAACCCTTCAAAATCCCTTTGGTCTACACATTCTGGCCACAGTTTCTTCCAAGCAGAGTTCAAGGTCCTCTTAGTCACTCCCTCCCAAGCCTTACCTATAAGGTTTACACAATTGAGGATATTAAAGTGATCTCTCCAAAACTCTCTTAGAGTCAGTTGAGTTTCTGAGGTCACTACAAAGCACCTTTCAAACAGAGCTTTTGTGTACAGTTTTTTGAAGTTTGCAATAACCTGCTGGTCCATGGGCTGCAAAGAGAGGAGTGGTATTAGGAGGCAAAAACTTCACCTTAATGAATTTCATGTCCCCATAAAGTCACTCTGCCACGTCTGTAGGATGACCAGGGGCATTGTCTAACACCAGGAGGCACTTAAGTTCTAATTTCTTTTCAGTTAGGTAATCTTTCACATTGGGGGCAAATGCATGGTGTAACCAGTCATAGAAAAAGTCCCTAGTGACCCAAGCCTTACTGTTTGCCCTCCACAGCACACACAAATTTTCCTTGAGGACATTCTTTTGCCTGAACGGTCTGGGAGTTTCAGAGTGATACACTAATAAAGGATTCACTTTGCAATCACCAGTAGCATTGGAACACATTAACAGAGTAAGCCTGTCTTTCATAGGCTTATGTCCTGGGAGTGCCTTTTCCTCCTGAGTAATGTAGGTCCTGCTTGGCATTTTCTTCCAAAACAGGCCTGTTTCATCAAAATTAAACACTTGTTCAGGTTTCAGTCCTTCAGTTTCTATGTACTCCTTGAATTCCTGCACATATTTTTCAGCTGCTTTGTGGTCCGAACTGGCAGCCTCACCATGCCTTATCACACTATGTATGCCACTACGCCTCTTAAATCTCTCAAACCAACCTTTGCTGGCCTTAAATTCACTCACATCATCACTAGTTGCAGGCATTTTTTTAATTAAATTCTCATGCAACTTCCTAGCCTTTTCACTTATGATCACTTGAGAGATGCTATCTCCTGCTATCTGTTCCTCATTTATCCACACCAATAAGAGTCTCTCAACATCTTCCATCACTTGCGATCTCTGTTTCGAAAACACAGTTAAACCTTTGGCAAGAACAGCTTCCTTGATTGCCTTTTTGTTGCCCACAATAGTAGCGATGGTTGATTGGGGTTTACTATACAACCTGGCCAGCTCGGAGACACGCACTCCACTTTCATACTTATCAATGATCTCTTTCTTCATCTCTATAGTAATTCTCACCCTTATTGCTGTAGGGTTGGCACTAGAAGCTTTCTTGGGGCCCATGGTCACTTATTTTGCAGATAAAATCACCAGAAACACTGTAATAATACGAAATGTTCCGATTGTATGCTTGGATGTTACCGCGGAGGCTGGCTGGTAAACAATGCCACCGGCGGAACATGTGAGGCTGGCTAAGGGCGCACATTAGACGCGTCTCGGACGAACAGCGTTGAGCGGGTTTTTTAGCGGTATGCGAGGCAAAATCTTGGCGATAAAATGTAGCGGTATGCGGATTTAACGTTATGTGATGCCAACGGTATGTGGGGGTCCACTGTGTGTGTATATATATATATATATATATATATATATATATATATATATATATATATATATATATACAATATATATATATATATGTATGTAAATATATATATATATAATGTATATATATATATATATACAGTGGACCCCCGGTTAACGATATTTTTTCACTCCATAAGTATGTTCAGGTGCCAGTACTGACCGAATTTATTCCCATAAGGAATATTGTGAAGTAGATTAGTCCATTTCAGACCCCCAAACATACACGTACAAACGCACTTACATAAATACACTTACATAATTGGTCGCATTCGGAGGTTATCGTTATGCGGGGCTCCACTGTATATATATATATATATATATATATATATATATATATATATATATATATATATATATATATATATATATATATATATATATATATATACAGTGTATATATATACAGTGTATATATATATATATATATATATATATATATATATAGGAGGGCCCCGCTTTACGGCGTTCCGCTAATACGGACATTTCAAATTATGACCAAAACTCGCTATACGGCTCCCCCCACCTGTCTTTCTAATACGGTCACAGCGGCCCACCGAGTTTGTTTACATTCTCCCTGAGCACATCTCCTTATTATGTCTGGAAACTTTCCAAAATTTCAAGTGTTTTAAAGTTATTGTATATTTTATATGTATTGTACTTGATAATTAAACTTGTGTACACCTGTACCTAAATAAACTTACACACTGTGCTGGCATGTAGGTACACATTAAAATCACTAAGAGTCTCTCTACTCTTGATGCAATAATAATAATAATAATAATAATAATAATAATAATAATAATAATAATAATAATAATAATCTCTTGGGCGCATTAATGTCGCATATTACGTTAATATAGACATTTCCCTTAATCTATGATATTTTTTTCAAAATTATATAAGAAACACATTATGTAACACACAAACATGATACATGCACCCACAGTATAAAAATTTATACAAATATATATGAGATGTTTACCAAACGGTTTGTAGAAGTGTCGGAAGAATTACGTTTTCTCTAGCCCGTCACCTGTTACTAGGGATAACTGTAGAAAAATATTCCTTTCGTATGCCTTCACTTTATAGCTATAATTCTGTACTAACTTGTACACAGTGTAAGAGTATTTGTTTCGTGATTTAATTATTATAATAATAATAAAAATATTATAAGGTAAAAGTTTCACAAACTCTTACAAATGTACATGAATGAACTAAAACTGGACACGTATTAATACCGTCTATTTCGCCTGACCGAGTGATCGTCCACAACCTGTTCAGTTTGTTTGTTTACGCTGTCTGAGCTCGGTGTATCATTAAATGTTGTATATTACGTTAATATACACATTTTCATTAATCCATCCGTGATATTTTTTTCAAAATTATATAATAAACACGATACATAACAAATACATAACAACATATGTGTAGAGAACCTAGGATAACCCAAAAAAGTCCGAGTGACTTACTTCCATTGCCTTCACTCAGAGCATCATTTCTTCTCAAAATGATGTTACATGAGAATGGGAGTGTTCTTCTTTATTTATTCTACCGTATCAATGTAGAGACAACCTGTACACAATGTAACTTGTACACAAACCAGACGTGTACACTGTTTACAAAACTTACCTTCGCCTGGTTTGTTTACATAACTCTGCGCCTGTCCTCTCTCATGCACTCATTCTTTCTCTCTGGTATGGTAGCCTGGCTGACTACCATACATACCACACTTGATTTTTTACAATAAATACTACTCATCTCACCCTATATTTTAAGGTAAGTAATGAGTGAACTGTATATACATTTTATCGCTCTGGGATGCTTAAATATCATAGAATAGTATGTGTGGGTGGGTTGGCCTGGTATGGTAGCCTGGCTGACTACCATACATACCACACTTGATATTTTACAATAAATACTACTCATCTCACCCTATATTTTAAGGTAAGTAATGAGTGAACTGTATATACATTTTATCGCTCTGGGATGCTTAAATATCATAGAATAGTATGTGTGGGTGGGGTGGCCTGGTATGGTAGCCTGGCTGACTACCATACATACCACACTTGATATTTTACAATAAATACTACTCATCTCACCCTATATTTTAAGGTAAGTAATGAGTGAACTGTATATACATTTTATCGCTCTGGGATGCTTAAATATCATAGAATAGTATGTGTGGGTGGGGTGGCCTGGTATGGTAGCCTGGCTGACTACCATACATACCACACTTGATATTTTACAATAAATACTACTCATCTCACCCTATATTTTAAGGTAAGTAATGAGTGAACTGTATATACATTTTATCGCTCTGGGATGCTTAAATATCATAGAATAGTATGTGTGGGTGGGGTGGCCTGGTATGGTAGCCTGGCTGACTACCATACATACCACACTTGATTTCTTACAATAAATACTACTTGTCTCACCCTAGATTAAGACTATAAATATTTTAAGGTAAGTAATGAGTGCACTATGTGTGTATTGTACTTTTTAATTGTTTTTTGATGCCTGGTTCTATTGCTAACATAATATATGTTAGTGTAAACTTGTTATCTAGTGTTTGTATGCATTTGTAAGTGGAAAAAAAAAGGTGTTCCACTTTACGGCGGTAGCCTGGAACCTAACCCGCCGTATAAGTGGGGCCCTCCTGTGTATATATATATATATTATATATATATATTATATATATATATATATATTATATATATATATTATATATATATATTATATATATATATATATTATATATATATATATATAATATATATATATACATACATACACATACATAGTACATACATACATATATATATACAGTGAAACCCCAGATGTCAGACTTTTTGGATTTAAGACACTCTTTTGGTGTGAATTTTTTCTTTGAATTTCAGACCTTCTCCCAGGAATCGCACGTATCATACACGTCCACCCGCCTGGGGAACGCCATCAGTCTGGCTCTGTCACTGCTTTAGTGAGCATTCATCCAAAACATTTTGCAATTTTTGTGCTTGTTTACTGATTGTGACCTCAAAATAAGCCACCATGGGCCCAAAGAAAGTTCCTAGTGCCAGCCCTTTGGTAAAGGGCTGAGAGAGAAGGGAGAATGTGCCTTCTTCAGTGATTCAGTGATTCTACAATATGTAAGATACTGAAGCAGCAGGAGTTGATAAAGGCTAGAGCGCCAGCCAGCGATAAAGTGTAGTGTTAACAGTGTAGCAAGTTAAGTGATTAAGTGACAGAAAAAAGGATGACGCAAAACATTATCTTCCAATGCTATTGAAGGTATATAGGGCCACTGACAACATATGCTGCCCTGCGTATCTTCCACCATCCTAAACCTCTACTAGCATCTCAATAACCACTTTATTTCTTTACATTCCCCACAATAACCACTATTATGTTTTTATACAATATGTATTTGTTTTTTATAAATTACATACGTTGTTTCAGTGTGACTAGTGGTGTTTCAGTGTGACTAGTAGTGTGTTTAGTGGTGGTGGCCCACTACTATACGGCTTTTGCTGTCAGTGGCCCTTATAAACCCAACACTACTACCACCACCACCACCACCACAACTAGCCACATTTGTAATGACATAGTATTTTATTCATTCTAGAGTATATATCATGCTTCTATGATATTATTGTTTATTGTCATATTAGATGAATTGTGATAGATAAATAAGCTGTAGAGTTGATCTTAGCATCATATTTATGTATTTTTTTTTAACATTTTTGGGTGTCTGAAACGGATTAATTGTATTTACATTATTTCTTATGGGAAATATTACTTCGGTTTTTGCACTTTTCTGATTTAAAACAACCTTCTGGAACGGATTAAGTACGAAATCCGGGGTTCCACTGAACTTGTGATACTTGTGCTTTAAAAGTCCCTTTACCTTTGATGAATTCCGAGTTTTTCTCCTTCACATACCTGAGCTCGATGTCTTTTGCAGAAGATAAGAAAGGCATTCATGGGGCGACGAGCTGGGTGTGGCGGAGCATCTTCCTGTTGGGGGGCAGCATCTTCCAGAGGTGGGGAGACCACATCATCAAGGTTCCCTTCACCCTCGCCCTCGCCCTCACCCTCACTCTCACCGCCTGTACGATTCTCCTGAAACATATTAAATCGTTAAAACTTTATAATAACACATGTGCGTTCAGTCATATTAAACCATTAGGGATTTATAACAACATTTGTCTTAAACTAAATCAAATTATTCTCTAAGCTTTACAGGGTATTAACCCACCGACATCCAATGTCCTATCATTCATATTTTAAATAATTTTTTCAAGGATTCTACTGAGAAAAATGAAAACAGTTAAAACCCAGATCTACTGCAATGTAATTTATATGAAAAATTCAAAAAGCTTTATGAAATATCTATCAAAGATATCACTTCTAGTTTCCCATTTGTAATGTACATTCAACTTTTAAGCATATGTACTCCTTAAACACACATAACAAAATGAACAGTATTTGAATACTTAATGCAGCAAAATTAAGCCAAGCAAGTGACTTATCTTTGCATACACTAAAAAAAGTGAAGTCCATATATTAGCTCAGGCGTTTCAATTTAAGGCTTACTATTTCCCAAGACTTGAAAAGTCCTGGACTTTAAAAGTCTTGGAAGCAAGTTAGCCTTTAATTACGAACTGTTGATAACAGGCAGGATGGCACGAAACGAAAAAAGAAAATGGAAGGAAATAACAAAAATAGTCCACCACCTTGGAGCCTTGTTGGACTGGAGAGAGAGCCAGTGGCCCTCCATGGCACTCCAAAACCACAATTACTGATGCCAATAAAATCCCCCCAACAAACACATAATACAAAAGTTTGTTCATATTTGCTAATATACAGGACCGTTAAGCCATCCACCAACAACAAAATACCTTTTATCAGTGGACTTCTAGAGTCAAATGTGATGTTTGCAGCCTTCACAGAGACCCACACAAAAGATCACTTTGACAACAAAATATGGATAAGTGGGTACAACCTTATTAACTGTGACAGAAAGAACAGGCAACAAGGGGGGGGGGGGGTTTGGCCTGTATATTCAAGAGTCGTTCATCTGCACAGAGATGCTGAACACCACAAATGATGTAGTTGAAGTTCTAACAATCAAGACTTAGAACCAAAACCTAGTCATCGTGGTTGTATATAAGCCACCAGATGCAACCTCCCAACAGTTCAAGGAACAGCTACTGAAAATAGATTACTGTCTGGAAAGCCTTCCAGCTCCATCTCCAAACATCTTACTGCTTGGTGATTTCATCCTAAGGCATACAAAATGGAAATGTGTAGAACAATGTTATAGCAGAAACAATCCCTGAAGGCAGCGCAGATGAAAGGTCTTATACACCCATGATCTACTAAATCTCTGCGATAAACATACCCTAAGTCAGCAGATAGTGGAGCCAACAAGACTGGAAAACACACCTGCCCTTATCTTCACAAATAATGAGAACCTTTTAAGGCACGTAACAATATCAAAAACAACTAATTCTGATCACAATCTAATCGAAGTTCAGACTTACATGCACAGGGGTCCTGATTAGCAAAATGCACATAACTGTGAAGGTGTCTTCACCAAATACAACTCCAACAACAAGAACATCAACTGGGTCCAGGTGAACCATGTCTTAAATGAAACATGTTGGGAAGATATCTTAAATAACATGGGTCCAAACCAGTGCCTTGAAAGGATCAACTTACTGGCAGTTGAAGTATGTTCAAAGCATATTCACCTAAGAAAGGAGAAGTAAACTGGAGAAAGAAGCTCCCTCTACAGAAGATGACAAAGAATCACTGAGCTCCCCAAGATCACTAGATTATCTGATACACGGAAGGAAGTGCTGACCAGGGAAGTGGAAAGTATCGAACTTAAGTTAAAGGACTCTTATAGTACCCAGGAGAGACAGGAGCTAAAACCGATTTGTGAAACTGAAAGAAATTCGAAGTATTTCTTTTCATGTGCCAAAAACATGGCAAATACCACATCTATATCAGGCCCTTGCTCAAACAAGATGGGACTTACACAGCTGACAACAAAGAAATGAGTGAGATACTGAAATCCCAATATGACTGTGTTTAGTGAACCACTACTCAGTCTAAAGATCGACAATCCAAATGATTTTTTCATGAATGAGCCTCAAAGCTACATCAATGTATGCCATATATCCGACATTACCCCAACTCCGACAGACTTTGAGAAAGCCATTGACAACATGCCCATGCACTCAGCCCCAGGCCCAGACTCGTGGAATTCTGTGTTCATTAAGAACTGCAAGAAACCCTTTTTGCGTGCCCTAAGTATACTGTGGAGGAGCTTAGACATGGGTGAAATTCCACAGTCACTAAAAACAACGGATATAGCCCCACTCCATAAAGGTGGTAGCAAAGCAATAGCTAAGAACTATAGACCAAGAGCTCTAAAGTACCACATAAAAATCTTTGAGAGTGCTAACAAGCACAATTGAAAACCACTTGGATTCTCAAAAACTGCACAATCCAGGATAACATGGGTTCAGAGCAGGTCGCTCCTGCCTCTCGCAACTACTGGATCACTATGATAGGGTCTTGGATGCACTGGAAGAAAAAACAGAATGCAGATGTAATATACACAGACTTTACAAAAGCCTTTGACGAGTGTGATCATGGCGTAATAGCGCACAAAATATGTGCTAAAGAAATAACTCTTTGACCACTACAAAGAGTAGTGGTCAACAGAGTTAAATCGGAAACTGCCATAGTGAAAAGCTGTTCCTTAAGGCACAGTACTCGCCCCCATCCTGTTCCTCATCCTCATATCAGACAGACAGAGATGTAATCCACAGCACCGTGTCATCCTTTGCAGACGATACTAGGATCTGGATGAGACTGTCATCTACTGAGGACATGGTTAACCTCCAAGAAGATATAAACCAACAAGAAAACAATATGATGTTCAAAGAAGACAAATTCCAACTACTCCGTTATGGAAAACTGGAGGAGATAATAACTAGAACTGGGTATACTATAAACTCTGATAATACAACAGAGTGGAAAAAATAATGTGAGGGACCTGGGAGTAGTGATGTCTGAGGATCTCACTTTAAAGGATCACAACAGTACCACGTTCACAACTGCAAAGAAAATGATAGGATGGATAATGAGAACGTTCAGAACAAGAAATGCCAAGCCAATGATGATCTTTTTCATATCATTTGTTCTCTCTAGGCTGGAATACTGCTGTACATTAACAACTCTGTTCAAAGCAGGTGAAATCGCAGATCTAGAGAGTGTACAGAGAACCTTTACTGCATGTATAAGTTCTATCAAACTCCTCAACTACTGGGAACGCTTAGAATCACTTGACTTGTACTCACTGGAATGCTGGTGAGATATATATATATCATAATGTACACTTGGAAAATCCTAGAATTAATGGTCCCAAATCTGCACACACAAAAGATTGGGCAGGTGGTGCAAAATACCCTTAATGAAAAATAGGGGCACCACTGGCATACTAAGAGAAAACACCTAAGTGTCCGGGGCCCAAGACTGTTCAACAGCCTCCCACCATCCATAAGGGGAATTACCAATAGGCCCCCTGGCTGCCTTCAAGAGGGGGCTGGATAAATAAAGTCAGTGCCGGATCAGCCGGGCTGTGTTCGTACGTTGAACTACGTGCAGCCAGCAGTAACAGCCTCGTTGATCAGGCCCTGATCCACCAGGAGGCCTGGTCGTGGACCAGGCCGCAGGGGCGTTGCTCCCTGGAATACGTTCCAGGTAGACCAGTATGAAGCAACCAATAGCATACAGATACAATGTATTCTTCCCCAGTACAGTGGACTCTCGGCCAACGATGGCATCGTCTAACGTTAAATCCGACTAGCGATACATTTTAACGCAAAAATTTTGCCTCGACTAGCGCTAAAAAACTCGACCAACACGATTCATTCCGTCTGAGACGTGTCCACTTGTGGCCAGTGTCTACAAGCCAGCCAGCCACCATGGTCCCATCCAAACATACAATCGGAACATTTCATATTATCACAGCGTTTTTAGTGATTGCACCTGCAAAATAAGTCACCATGGGCCCCAAGAAAGCTTCTAGTGCCAACCCTACAGCAAAAAAGGGTGAGAATTACTATGGATATGAAGAAAGAGATCATTGCAAAGTATGAAAGTGAAGTGCGTGTCTCCGAGCTGGCCAGGTTGTACACAAAACCCCAATCAACCATCGTTACTATTGTGGCCAAGAAAATGGCAATCAAGGAAGCCGTTCTTGCCAAAGGTGCAACTATGTTTTTGAAACTGAGATCGCAAGTGATAGAAGATGTTGAGAGACTGTTATTGGTGTGGATAAACGAAAAACAGATAGCAGGAGATAGCGTCTCTCAAGCGATCATATGTGAAAAGGCTAGAAAGTTGCATGAGGATTTAATTAGGAAAATGCCTGCAACTAGTGATGTGAGTGAATTTAAGGCCAGCAAAGGTTGGTTTGAGAGATTTAAGAATCGTAGTGCCATACATAGTGTGATAAGGCATGGTGAGGATGCCAGTTTGGACCAAAGAGCAGCTGAAAAGTATGTGCAGGAATTCAAGGAGTACACAGACAGTGAAGAATTGAAACCTGAACAAGTGTTTAATTGTGACACTGACAATGTTGTGAAACACTTTAGGAATGTCATAAAGGAACGGAAGGTACAGGCCTCTATGGACAGATATGTTGTGCGACAGAGGTCCAGTGACTCTCAAGCTGGTCCTAGTGGCATTAAAAGAAGAAGGGAAGTAACCCAGGAAAAGGACTTGACACCTCAAGTCCTAATGGAAGGGGATTCCCCTTCTAAACACTAACACCATCCACAGTCTCCCCCTCCTCCCATCCCATCAATCATCACCAGATCTTCAATAAAGGTAAGTGTCATGTAATTGTACATGTCTTCTTCAGTTTGTGTGTATTAAAATTAATATTTCATGTGGTAAAAAAAATTTTTTTTTTCAATACTTTTGGGTGTCTTGCACGGATTAATTTGATTTCCATTATTTCTTAAGGGAAAAATTAACTCGACTAACAATAATTTCAATTAACGATGAGCTCTCAGGAACGGATTAATATCGTTGGTCGAGGGTCCACCACTGGTATATCAGTCACCTGGCTATTCAATACTGGCAAACGAAATACAATACACAGAAATTTATATCAAAATATATATAAGGTACACATCCTCATTAATTCGCAATCGTGTATCTCGAAACCCCATCATCTCAAACTGACTTGTTAACTCATATTTACAAGAATTTTCACCACATTAAAGTAGTATGGCTTCTAAATATCATAATTCTGTCCCTGTTAAAGCTGTTTATTATGGTGATAAATAAAATATACCACTCAGTGTTAAAGATGTAAAGCGAAAATTAAGCTATGTTAAAAATAATTCAAATTCAAAGTTTATTCTCTATAAAGATTACAATGTTGAATTTACAGAATTTGGTTGTTGTGTGGTTTACATATAGTTAAATAATAATTACAGAGTGTACCACTAGAACGCCTAGCATGGCTAGGCATTTCAGGCAGACTTAGTTTAATTCTTTATTTTAAAATATTACAAATTATGAGGTAAGTTGGTATTATGGCTAAGTGACTAAATACTAGTTTGTGAGTTTAGCAAGGGAATTTTTTTGTTGGAAAACATAGTTTCAGATTGAGATCATAGTTCATTATTTTAAGATTGAAAATTTTTTTGTTTATGGTCAAATGGGGAGGATTAATGTGCCACCAGGTGGATTGTAGTTAGTTGATGGGGTTTATCAGGAGAGGGATGTTTTCTGGTAGTTTAAAGGTGAGAATGTGTCTGCAGTTCAGAGTTCCGGAGGTTTTCCAGTTTTTAGGCCTTTTGAAAACATTGAATTTTTGAAGGTTTATGGAAAAGGGAAATTTCGAAGATGGTTTTTCTGTTATCCCTTGGGGTTTCTTTACAACATAAAGGGGTTTTTAGGTCAAGGGTTGATATTATTTTTAAAGGTCCAGATGTAGATTGCACAGTGTAAGTGTGGAAAAACAGGGATGTTTAGATCTTAAGAGAGTGGGGGTTGGAAAGGGGGATTATGATTATTTTTACTGCGAAAATGTTTATTTTGGTGTGTTGCTAGGACCCCCACACAATACAGGTGAGGTAGGTAAATAAGGGGGGAGTGGAAGGACTTTTGGCATGGACATTTGGAGAGGATCCCAACTTTTTTGGGATATTTTTGGTTATTTTTTGGGATAGGGGTGCTGAAATTCAGGTTGTTGCGGTATGGGCCCCGGAAATTTTGCCCTCATTATTCTGGAAATTAGTGTTTCGATTTTAATGTTAATTTTTGCACCCTGCCTGCTACCAAACATAAAAAGGGTTTTTGGCGGTTGCGGTTTAGGCTGTCATCCGTCAATATTTTGACAGCCTGTTAAGGGGTTTTGGGGGTGGCAGTTAGGTAGAGATGACATTGTGTCCGAAAGGAAGGGTTTTTCGGTGTTGGATCGTTTAAGATTATTAGTATGAGGAAGAGGGGGGACGGACATTTCCCCCCGGAACCCGTACGGGCCCAAAAGTTGTTGATGCTGTGTTTTAAAAGGGAAATAGATACTATTAGAAATAAGATTTGAAATAAGGTTTTCCCTTATACCATAATTAAGTTTGGGGATGGGATGTCATTTATTTCAAAAGTTTTTTGGGTCAAAAAAATTCCTTGGTATTCCTTTTTTTCCCAATGTGTGTAAAGAGATTAATTTATATTGACATTAGTGTTTTTTTTTTCAAAACCCAAATTGGCGGGGGTTGAGATTTTTTGGTTTTATAAAAAAATTAGTCTCCTGTGCAAATTTTCCAAAGTTTTTGGATAAAAGGTAAGTTTGATATTGGCCTATAGTTGTTTGTCTGGGGGCCCCAACCTTTATGTATTTGTGAAACCCCCTTGCCATCTTAGAAGTTCGAAGGGGTAGTTTCAGTGACGTTAAAAGTGAAATAACATAAAAGGATAGGGGCCCCCTTGTACAGAAAATGGTGGGCTTAAACGTTTCCCCGTTTTTTTTAATGATTTATAACTGGGTGACTCGGGGGGCCCATTTTGGGAAGATAGAAAATTTGGGAAATTCCCCATCTAGGTAGCCCATGGGCATTAGATGGGGGTTTTTTTGGGGAAAGATTAGATCCATTTGAGAAGAAGCTTTTATCTTGTTATGTCAGGGGATGTGGGGGTTTTTGGGTTTATTGGGACAAATTTTTGGTTTTTCTTTTTTGGGGGCCCAGAATCTAAAGGGGGTTTTTTTCAGGTTTTTTTATATCTCCCAGTGTCTGTGAACCTAAGTATAGGTTTTTGGCCTTTATTTTTGGGGAGAACTGATGAAATTTTTTTTAAAAAATTTTTTTGTATTAAGCCCTGTCTATTTGTTTTCATATTGGTGTTTTGTAAGGGATTTGAATGGGTTGGTTCCCCGGGCAACCGCCTTTTTTTTGGATCTGTTTGTTTTTATAGGAAAAATGTTTTTTTAAGTTAAGTAATTTTTTAAAGAAAAATGTCTGTCCAGTCATCAATAAGGGCCTTGGGAATTCTAGTAAAAATCTCTAGGTCAGTGTGAACTTTTTTGGGGCCCCCCTGGAGCTTGAGATTTTGTTTTTTTAAAATGGGGGTTTTAAATGTTTGTCAGAAAGGTAGGAGGGTCTGTATTTTTTGGGTTTCCCTGATTTAAGGGGGGTTATATTGGTCCAATGTGGCTTATGGTTGCATTGTCCCAGTGAGCCTGGTTTGGTTTTTGGTGGAGAGAAGTTGTTTTCTATTTTCAATTTATGAAAGTTACAGGCGATCATCAGTAAAAGTTAGGAAGTCCCAGCTGAAGGTGGGGATTCATTTGTCTGTTTAAGGATTTAATTTCACAAATTTGGGATGTTTTTTAAAAGGGGATCCGGGAAATGGACCATTGTTTAGGTGCAAAGGTTTTTTTCAGTAAAATTAGCAAAATGTATTCCCCCCCATTACCCAAAGCAAGTGGGTAATACAAGATAATTGGTTAATAATAGTTTAAACCCCCCCCAACTTTTGGTTTGGGCTGCAGTGAATTTCGTATCCTGGGAGGGTAGATATTCCGTTCCCCGTGCCGGTTTTCCCGTAAGAATAATGGAGAGTGCTGGCTTGTGTTGCTGTGTAATAAAGGCAGTTACTTTCCAATAGGTTTTGACTGGGTGTCAGATTATGGAGGTTTAGATCAGGGTCAACGTGATCAATCATCTTCTAGGTTTAAATTATGGTTATTTATATCCTGAGTTATGTGTTGAGTTCTAGTACTGATATCTGTAGTGGTGGGAAGCTTGGATAAGTATATAGCTAGAGTATTTTGGTCATATAGAGTATAGTCACTACTACACATAAAGAAGTTGATGCTGTCTATGTGTTGTGCTGGAATGAACTAAAATACAACTAGGTATAAACTAGTAATATAAAAATACAAATTTAAAATAGAACAAGACTCTCACTTGTAATTGCACTAAGGTCTAATATAATGACTTTTGTGGAGTCTATGCTTTGAGCTAGAATGAGCTATAGTACAACTAGATTTAATCTAATAATATAAAAATACAAATTAAAAATAGCACCAGTCTCTCACTAGTAATTGCAATATGGTCTAATATAATGAATTTGGTATTGACTATAGTACAACTGAGTTTAATCTAATAATATAAAAAGGCACAAGACTCTCAATTGTAATTGCACTAAGGTGTTATATAAGTTGTTTACAAGAATTAGAGTATAACTAGATTTAAATTGACAAGATAAAATATACAAGTTAAGGTAGCAAAAGAATAAAAAAAGTAGAAAAAAAAAATATATGAGGTAGTTGGTACTAGTTAGCAAAAGATAGTTAAGGGCCTTGAACAATAATATAATTGAAATATACACTAATTGCACACACAATATAGTCACTAAGATATGAAAACAATCTTAGAGTAGGAATTATAATATAAACTTATAAAAATACAAATTGAAATGGTACTTGCAATTGCACAAGAGTCTGGTATAGGTTGTTGACAAGATCAGGAGTATAACTAGATTTAAACTGACAAAATAAAATTCACAATTAAAGTACCAAAAGAATAATAGTAAAAAATAACAATGGTAATGTCTTGGTTATAATATGATAGTAAGATGGTAGACAGGTACAGTACAAAGGATAATATAAAGGTTGGAGTTGAATATACAAACTTGAAAATTTGGCAACAAAATGTTATGGGAAGTATAAAATAATGTTTAATGTACAAAAGTAAAATTGACTGGTAGTAAATATGGTGTTTAATAAAGTTTTAGTAAGTAATAATGATTACAAAAAAAAGTGAAAAAGTAATGTTTATTTCATTCAATATTGCACTGGTAGTTATATTAGAGGTTATATGGCAGTACAAGGTAATTAAGAGTACTCTAAGATAGTAAATGTGGTATTAAAACAGGTAAAGGTAATTAGACAAGTAATGGTTATTAAATGTCAAAAATGTTAAGAGTAAATTGAAATTATAGTAAAAATGATAATTATTAATTTTAGTAAGTAATATCATTTGATAGTATTTAAAAAAATATGAGGTAGTAATATGGACAGAGAAAGTATCAATTCAGCTAATGTTTAAGCAAACAATAGTAAATAAGAAAATTACATAAGGTGACTTATGCTTACTAGTAAAATCACATAATGAGGTAGTTGATTATTTAATTACTAAGAGATTGTACAATGAAATTTGAACAATAATGGAGCAAAACATACACTACACTACGTAGGTTTTTAGGTTGGACATTGTTTAGTTATTCTCTGTAAGATCAGTATCCCTGAGAAATTGTGATAGATCATTCTCGTTCGTGATTGTGTACAGTTGACCTACATTTGTTTTCCTAACAAGAATTTTCCCATCCCGTGTGAAGCATAACACTTTTTCTACCTAATAAGCACACATCTAAATAAATGCAGTCCAACCATTCATTTTACTCTTGAAAAAAATTCTTATCTGTTTCGGAATCTTAATAAATTTGGTATGAAGAAATTATATGATCATAATTTGCAAAAAAAAAAAAAAAAAATCAGAGCCTTTATGTACTGGGTACCTACTATTATGCCATATAAGTGTAATAAATGATATGCCCATTAGCGTTACTTAAAAAACTTTTAATGTATACAGGTTATAACTAAAATGTAACCATTTGAACCCGAGTTATGTACCTACTGATTAACAGACAAGAAATTACTTCTGCATTTCGTTTACTGTATTATTTGTATCAAGAAGAAAACTAAGACTGAATAATATTAGGATAATGTGAAACGAGGAACAAGTCTCCACAGTGGTCTCGCAAATATTTAGGATTATCCTGTTATCCCTACTTATCAAAAAAACTTACGTGAACACTAATAAAATGTGTCAAGTACATTCATCTAAAGCAGGTCCAATGTCTTTTTTTTTTTTATCCTTATTTACTACAAGTACAAGGTATAGAGACCTAGCTGACATCAATGACATACAGTGGACCCCCGCATAACGATATTATTTCAATCCAGAAGTTTGTTTGGGTGCCATTATAGACCGAATTTGTTCCTATAAGAGATATTGTGAATTAGATTAGTCCATTTCAGACCCCCAAAAATACACCTACAAAAGCACTTACAAAAATACACTTACATAACTGGTCGAGTTGGGAGCTGATCGTTATGCGGGGGTCCACTGTACTACTATATAGAAAGCCGCTTGTCATGCAGAGCATTTCAGGCAAATTAGAACATGAGAACATAAGAAAGAAGGAACACTGCAACAGGCCTACTGACCCATGCGAAGCAGGTCCATGTCCCCCCCCCCCAATTAGACCAATGACCCACACCCCAGATTATCCCAATGACCCACCCAGTCTGGTCATCCCCACTCAAGGATGGAGCACTGTACCAGACCCAGCAGCACAAGCTAGTCAGGTCCAACTCACACCCACCCACACCCACTCATGTATTTATCTAACCTATTTTTAAAACTACAAAGTTTTAGCCTCAATAACTGTACTCGGAAGCTTGTTCCACTCATCCACAACTCTATTACCAAACCAGTGCTTTCCTATATCCTTCCTGAATTTGAATTTTTCCAACTTGAAACCATTGCTGCGAGTCCTGTCTTGGCTGGAAATTTTCAGCACACTATTTATATCCCCTTTATTTATTCCTGTTTTCCATTTATACACTTCGATCATATCCCCCCTAATTCTACGCCTTTCGAGAGAGTGCAGATTCAGGGCCCAGTCTATCCTCATAGGGAAGATTTCCGATACATGGGATCATCTTTGTCATCCTCCTTCGTATGTTTTCCAGAGCATTTATATCCATTCTGTAATACGGTGACCAGAACTGAGCAGCATAGTCTAAATGAGGCCTAACCAAGGATATATAGAGTTGAAGAACAACCAGAGGACTTCTATTATTTATACTTCTAGATATGAAGCCAAGAATTCTGTTAGCTTTATTGCGAACACTAATGCACTGTTGTCTTGGTTTTAGATTACTGCTAACCAGAACTCCTAAATCCTTTTCGCAATCGGTAGTATTAAGATCTACATTATTTAGTTTATATGTGGCATGGTTATTTAACTGTCCAACATTTAGAACTTTGCATTTGTCAATATTAAACTGTATCTGCCACTTCTCCGACCATTGCGTCAGTCTATTCAAATCATCCTGGAGTTCTCTAATATCCTCATTAGAATGAATTGGACGGCCTATTTTGGTGTCATCAGCAAATTTGCTTATGTCGCTATTTATTCCCTCATCTATGTCGTTTATGTAAATTGTGAACAACAACGGGCCAAACACTGACCCCCGAGGAACACCGCTTGTGACGTGCCCCCATTCGGATTTCTCCCCATTTATGCAAACTCTCTGCTGTCTATTTGTCAGCCATGCCTCTATCCAGGAAAAAATTTCTCCTCCTATTCCGTGTGCCCTAAGTTTCCTCAATAGCCTCTGGTGTGGAACTCTATCGAAAGCCTTACTGAAATCCATATACACAATATCATATTCATTACCATGATCTACCTCCTCAAACACCTGAGTGAAAAAAGTTAGTAAATTCGTAAGACAGGAACGCCCCTTTGTAAAACCGTGTTGAGAATCATTAATCAATCTGTGCCTGTCAAGATGGCTACGAATTGCTTCGGCAATTATTGATTCCATAAATTTTCCCACTTGGAGGTAAGGCTTATTGGTCTATAAGTCGAAGCCAAGGACCTGTCACCTGCCTTGTAAATAGGTATTACATTTGCCATTTTCCACTTATCAGGCACTATGCCAGTTTGTAGTGATATGTTAAAAAGATTAGCCAAAGGCATGCTAAGTTCCTCTTTACATTCCTTTAACATCCTTGCAAACAGTTCATCAGGACCTGGGGATTTGTTAGGTTTTAGTTTCTTTGTTTGTCTGAGGACCATGTCACTAGTTATCGCAATCGTACATAGTTTATTATCATCCTGTTCTACGTAATCTATTATTTCAGGAATATCGCTAGTATTTTCCTGGGTGAAAACTGAGAGGAAGTAGGTATTTAGAATTTCACACACATCCTTATCACTGTCAGTGATCTGACCAGAGTTACTCTTAAGTGGGCCAATTTTGTCCCTAATCTTACTTCTGTATACCTGAAAGAACCCTTTTGGGTTAGTCTTTGAATCCCTTGCTAATATACAGGGCCTTAAGCCATCCACCACCAAGTACAGGTCTCCCTCAACATTCGCGAGGGTTAGGGGATCAAGAGCCTCGCGAATGTTGAAAAACCGTGAATGTTTGGTGCCCCCAATATATTGTAGGGAAATATAATACAATACTGCTTCCTTAACTTGTTGAACCATGAACAATCATAAAATACATGAAAACGTTGTAAACTGTACTAAATATATACATGTTATGCTTTAATAACATGTATGTTATTAAATACCACAGACTCCACCACTGCCTCCACCACTTCCCCAACCACTGCGAGTCCCTACTACCCTCCCTCCGACCCCCGCAACTGGCAGCCAGCCCTCCCACCACTCAGTGTTGTTTGTTCATTATTTGCTATTAAACTACTGTATAAATAATGTAAACCCATTCATGACTGTATATTGCAATGGCTATTCGGACAGGTATTAGACGGTGACATCATGCGTTTACTCTTGAACACAGCAAAGAATCAAACATTTCTGCTACTGCTAATAACAATAGTAATAATAATAATAATAATAATACTAATAATAATACTAATAATAATAAATAATAATAATAATACTAATAATAATAATAATAATAATAATACGATATAATTGAAGAAGGAAATTGTACAAAAATACGAGGGAGTGGTTGACACATCGTCAGTGTGGCTTTGTTTATGCTGGAGTGAGTGTTAGTCTCCCTGCTCTTCCAAACATTTCACAATAATTCAACGGTTGAGGCAGTGGTATTTAATAACATATATGTTATAAATAATAATAGTACATATTATTAACAACATGTATTATTATTATTAATAACATGTATGTTATTAAATACCACTGCCTCAATCACTTCCTCAACAGCTGCCTCACCCACTGCCTCAATCGCTGCCTCACCCACTGCCTCAATCGGTGCCTCAACCACTGCCTCAACCACTGCCTCAATCGCTTCCTCAACAGCTGCCTCACCCACTGCCTCAACAGCTGCCTCAATCGCTGCCTCAACAGCTGCCTCACCCACTGCCTCAATCGCTTCCTCAACAGCTGCCTCAACCACTGCCTCAATCGCTTCCTCAACAGCTGCCTCAACCACTGCCTCAACAGCTGCCTCACCCACTGCCTCAACAGCTGCCTCACCCACTGCCTCAATCGCTGCCTCAACAGCTGCCTCACCCACTGCCTCAATGGCTGCCTCAACAGCTGCCTCAACAGCTGCCTCACCCACTGCCTCAATCGCTGCCTCAACAGCAGCCTCAACAGCTGCCTCAATCGCTGCCTCAACCACTGCCTCAATCACTGCCTCAACAGCTGCCTCAACAGCTGCCTCAACCACACCAGTCGCACTCAATCTACAAGCACCAAACACAATGAATTATTGTGAAATGTTTGGAAGAGCAGGGAGACTAATGTTCACTCCAGCATAAACAAAGCCATACTGACGATGTGTCAACCACTCCCTTGTATTTTTGTACAACTTCCTTCTTCAATTATATCGTATTTATTATTATTATTATTACTATTGTTATTATTAGCAGTAGCAGAAATGTTTGATTCTTTGCTGTGTTCAAGAGTAAACACATGATGTCACCGTCTAATACCTGTCCGAATAGCCATTCCAATATGCAGTCATGAATGGGTTTACATTATTTATACTGTAGTTTAATAGCAAATAATGAACAAACAAAACACTCACCACACTGAGTGGTGGGAGAGCTGGCTGCCAGTTGCGGGGGTCGGTGGAAGGGTAGTAGGGACTCGCAGGTGGCGGGAAACTTGAATATAATTTGGCGGCTGGGAATTTGGTGGCTGGGAATTTGGCGGTTGGAAATTCGCGAATGTGTGAAGCCCGCGAAAGCTGAAAACGTGAATGTTGAGAGAGACCTGTAGTCTGAGGATCGACGACCCAAATGATTTCTTCATGAATGAGCCTCAAAACTCTATAAATGTATGCCAGATTTCCGACATTACCCTAACTCCGATAGATTTCGAAAAAGCCATGGACAACATGCCCATGCACTCAGCCCCGGGCCCAGACTCGTAGAACTCTGTTTTCATTAAGAACTGCAAGAAACCCCTCTCGCGTGCCCTAAGTACACTACGGAGGAGGAGCTTGGACATGGGTGAAATTCCACAGTCACTTAAAACAACAGATATAGCCCTACTCCATAAAAGTGGCAGCAAAGCATTAGCTAAGAACTACAGACCAATAGCTCTGACATCCCACATCATAAAAATCTTTGAAAGAGTGCTAAGAAGCAGGATTGCAAATCACTTGGATTCCAAAAATCTGCACAATCCAGGGCAACATGGGTTCAGGGCAGGTCACTCCTGCCTCTCACAACTACTGGATCACTATGATCAGGGCCGGATTACCGCATAGGCAAACTAGGCATTTGCCTAGGGCCCCGCACATTTGTGGGCCCCGCGGTCCAAGGGGTTCAGGGGCTCATCCAAGACTGCGCACATGGTGCAAGTGCAAAGGGGTCCCTACCTAAAAAGTTCAAGTGTTTGGAGAGTAAAATTGATTTTTAAAAATTAATCAAAACAAAAATAAATAATGAAATAAAATAAAATAAAAATAAATAAACCTAACCATAGATGGCAACACTCAACACGCCTTTGTTTACATCAGAACAGCTGTGTTTTCCCGCTAATGGGTGAGTATGGGAGATTCCTCTCCAATTTTCTGTAGTAATTACACGTTATCTAGACTTGTACTGTGACAAATTAACTGAAGTGTTGTTGATAGACATTGATGTGTATGGATAAATGTTTGTTTTCGCCTCTAAATGTTAAGGGAGGTACCTGATAGGGTTACTTGACCAGTAAAGACGCATTTTTGGTAAAAATACTATAAAGAAAAACCTAAAAACGTAAACTGACTTCCGTTTGTTAGTTTTAAAAGCACTTTGTCCTGTCTTTAAGTCTTTATCATTTCAATAACAGATCTCAATTGATTGATGTTCTACATCACTTCCGTCGCAAATGCTTAGTTTTCAAGTTGCGACGGAAGTGATGTAGAACATCAATTAATTTACTACATATTTTCCCAGAAACACATAAGCCATATCAGAAAATCGTTGGTTGGGTGAAACTGAAAATTGTCCCTGCATTCTTTAATTCTCATGTCTTATCTATGGTGGTAGGCCATATATCATGCAAAACATAATGATTAGTTTAGTTATGAAAATGGTAATATAAATACCATTGTGCATTGTTCTTGGACTCAGTATGATTTCTGTTAAGTAAATTGGAGATCAAGGAGGATGAATTAGTAAAATTTTATTTAGAAACTAACTAATTTATGGTAAAAGTTCTGTTTTAATCCTTTCTGGGAATTTTGAATTTTTAGATGAGCCAGGGGGAAATGGGTTTTCCCCCCCAATTGGAAATTTTTTTAAAAAATTAAAAAATTAATAATAATTGAAAATTTAAAAATTTGTATTTGCATGATTACAGACGGGAAAAAATCCTTATTATGGCATCTCGTGAACGGTTTGTTGGACATTTTTCCCCCAGTGGGTCACAAAAAAGAAAAAAAGAAAAAAGAACAGAAAAAAAAGATGTAGGAAGGGGAAAGACCTTTAACATGCCCCAAAAAAGTTTCTGATAAACCGGTACAGTTGAATCTGCAGATACGTCAGATCCTCAGGAAGCCCCCCTCCATTTTTCCCCAGCCGGGGATCACTTTTTTGTTCTCCCTCTCAACGAATTTTATCCACAGGATTTGTCTTTTCCACCCTCCCTGCCAAATGTAAAACCCAGATTTCAGTAATGTTTTACAGAAAAATATCAAACCCGAACATTGACTTTAAAAAAATCAAAATTTTGAAAGATGGAAGTCGTCGTCTTAAAAAATCATCTATGTTTTTAGGGAAATTTAAAAATTTGAAACTGTAAAAAATCTGGATGGTATCTCGGGAAAACTAAAAAAAGTGTAATTTTTCAACTGAAACTATTTTTTTTCCGAAAAAAAAATTTACCAAAGGGGGTTTAATGACTGGAAAAAATTCCCGTTTCGGGGCATGAAAAAAGCACCACTCACCCGGGCTGCATTTTGAAAAATTTTTTTTGTGCACAGAAAAAAAGGGTTTTTGGATTCTCATTTTAAAAACAAATAAAAAGGCCTTTTGGGAAAAAATTTTAGAAAGAGTTGTTTATTGGGGAAAAATTTTAGCTCTAAGAGGGCTTGCTTTCCGGGGAAAATGAGGGTTTTTGGGTTTGAAAACAATGGCAATTTCCTGGGGTCATAAAGCTTTAAACACAATTGATCCATTCTTAGAAAAATTTGTCACGCCCGGGAAAAGGAAGAGGCACTGTATTTCATGTCATTCTATATTCAAGGGTTTTCTGGAACTTTGACTAAGAAGGTCCTCAATAACATCATAAGCTGTGAAAACCCGCCAAATACTTTAATAAATTAAGAAATTTAACACCAGATAACTACAGATCAATTAATTTTTGTTTTTTTTTGTCGACTCCGGGGGGAAAAATTTTCATTTTTCTCCACCCTGGCCTCTTTCCCGGGGCCCCCGGGAAAAAATGAAAGAATTACCCCGGGTACCTGCTTGAACATCATCTCTATTATGGGTTGCCGGCCGGGGCCAAGACAATGCAAGTAACATGTCTAAAATTTTGGGTTTAAGCCCGCATCAAGCAAATCAACCCCCTTTCAAATTTCCCCGTAGCACGTTCTCTTTCTTGTTTGGGGCCAAAAAGGGGGAGGTTGTGTCGCTGCAGTTTCTTTTTGGGCTTTACAAGCATTCTAAAATTTTTTTCCCTTCAACCCTGGTTAGTATCCGTCAACATTCATGAGATGCCATCAAACCCTTTTCAACACAGGGGTTACCCGCATGATTAAACTTTTCCTTTAAAAAAACCTTTTTTAAATACATTCTGCTTTGATCCAAAAAACAGAGGATGGGAAACCAGACAAACCTACAGGGAAACGAAAATTTAAACATCAAAATTGGGAAAATTTTTTAATTGGTTTTTATTGTTTGGCTTTTAAAGGGCCGGGAAGGGTTAAAAGCCCCTAAAAGTTTCAGAAAATTAAATTTAATGCTCTTGTGCTAACCTCATGCCCCTTAGGGGTTTGTGGGGTCACTTCAATGATGGGAAACTTTTGGGAAAAGTTTGAAGAGAAAGCTAAACTGCTGGGGGAAAAAACTAAAACCAGGGGGGATATCAGCAAAAAAGGAAAGGAACAAATTTTTAAAAAGAGACAATGGGGGTTTTTGCTAAAGGGAAATTAAGAAGTTAATACTTTATTCTTGGGTTTACTGATTAAAGAATTAATTTTTAAAAAAGAAAATCTGGGAAACTCAATGACAAGTTTGGGTTTCTGTTCAAAATTTCTATTAAAATGCAAAATTTAGAGAAACTGATTAAAATTTCAACACCTTTCAGAATTTCAGGAAAACATTTTGTAAAAATAGCCCCTTTTTTTGGGGGGCTATATAACGGGAATTAAAACTCCACTTTAAAAAAAGTTTCGCCCTCAGCTGCTTTTAAACATTTTAAAAAAATGCGGGGAAATTTTAGAAACCCCCCCAATGTTAATGGGGTATCGCCTTTTTCCCAACACGCTACTAACTTTGAAAGGGCGTTCATTTTTTGTTTTGAAAAGAGGAAAAGCCTGGTTTAACCCAAAAAAGACAAAATTTTGTAAATAGCCTTTTTAACCCTTTGGGGTCTGATCTAAAGAAATATTGGTTTTCGAAAATAATTATTTATTTTTGCCAATATGAAATCCAGAAAAAGTTTATTTAAAAGTCCTGTGGAAAATAAAAAAATTCTTTTTCTTTCTTTAGTTAATATGATTTGGTAATCCATTATGATGCAATAAAAATAAGGTTGAAATAAAAGAAAAGGTGGAAAATGGGTTAAAATTTTAAAAGGTTTTTTTTTATTCACTACTTTAATAGCCTAATCAGTAAACTATCTTCTTGGTTTTTTCTTTAAATGTGATTTAACAAAATATTATAATGGTATTTGGGAAAAAGGGTTTTGGGTTTTCTTCATGCTTTCCCCCTTTAAAAAAAATCTAAATAGCCAGATTGTATTTAATTAGACCCTTAAAAGGCTCCCTTTTACCCTCCCCCCCAAGCTTACCGGCCCCAAAAGGCCGCCCAAACTGAATAAGGGCCCGGGGCCCAATCCGGCCCCGACTTTGATATTTTTTTTTTAATTTTGGCCTTGGATCCCGGAAGAAAATCAAAAAATGCAGAAAAATTTTAAAACACAGATTTTTCAAAAGATTTGGGGGAAAAAGGGTCATGGGGTAATAGCCCAAAAAAACTTTAAAGGAAAAACTTTTGGGGAAAATGGGGGATGGATCTTTAATTCCTAACAAATCGAACACAAAAAGTAAATTAACAGAGTTAAATCGGGGCTGGCCCCCGACTTGTTCCCAAGGCACAAACTTTTTTAAAACTTTTTCCTTATCCCTTCAGAATAAACAGGGATCACACCCACCTTTTTCATCCTTTGCCATGATACTAGGGTCTCATGAGGGTGTCATCTGCTGAGGACTGGTTAACCTCAAGAAGATATAAAAAAATTTTTCCCGTGGCAACTAAAAAATACGATGTTCAATGAGGACAAAATTTCCAAAATACCCGTTATGGAAAAATGGAGGGAGAAACTAAAAACAGGTTCTAACGGGGGCTGGCCCAATTTGAGCGGAAAAAATGTGGGGACCTGGGAGTAAATTGTCAGGATCTCACTTTTAAAGGGTCACCAAAATGCCACGATCGCAACCCGGAAAAAAATGATAGGATGGATTGAGCGTTAAAACCGAGAGAGGAAAACCAAAAGATGATCCTTTCCAAAACCTTGTTTCTCTCTAGGCTGGAATACTGCCCTTTTAAAAATCTCCATTCCCCAGGGAAATCCAGATTTTAGAGTGTGAGATCCTTTTTCTGACGTTAAATTCTTCCAACACCTTAAACTGGGAACACTTAAGACCTTTACTTGGGGACTCGTTTTAAACCCAGGAGGGGAGAAAATCTTTAAACTACACTTGAAAAAACTTGGGAAATGTTCCCCTTCTACGGAAATTCCTCCCAAAAATAAAAGCTGGGCGGGGGATTTCCCCCAATAAGGGGCGCCTTTTTGGGACCCAAAACCATAAGGGGTCCGGGGAAGACTGTTCAACAGCTCCATCAAGCTTGGGGGTTGCCAATGGGCCCTTTTCCTTTGAAGGCTGAAGAAAACCTTATAAAAAAAAAGGGGGATCAGCCGGGCCGGGCCCCTGTTGGATTTCGTGCGGCCAGCAGTAACAGCCTTAGTTGATCAGGCCCGATCCCTCAGGGGCTTGGGCCCTGGGCCGGGCCCGGGGCGTTATCCCGGGTTTAAACCCAGGGAACCCTTAAACCTTTTTGCTTTTCTTATTCCCCATTTCTTTAATTGAATATAATGATTTCTTAAATGCCCATCCCCATTTTGATACCTTTTTAGGTCAGGTTGTCCCCGTATGTGACCCACACCGGGCATTCCCAAGGGACCCCTTTTCTAATGGGTGAAACAAGGGAAAACTCCAAATTTCACCTCTTGCCAAAAAGAACCTGGGCCCCGTGGAAAAAGGGGCGGGACCAGGTTTCAGGGGGCCCGGTGGGCCAAAAATTTATGTCAGATTTATATGATTATTTACTAATTTTCCCCATCAAAACCTTTCCACAAAAGTGAGAAACAAATTACACGTTATGCAAAATAAGATGGTAAAACTTATCCATGACATAAGTACAATAAACGTGCATGTCAGACAAACTACAAAAAGATGTTAAAGGTAACAGTAAAAAGCTAAAAATCAGATGCCCACATGTTGCTAGCCATCTGTCTGGACTACCTTGCTTTAAACTGTGAAAGCTTTAGTAATCAAAATCAACCCGGTATCAAAATCAACCCGGTACTAGGAGGAAACGAACAGAACTTTTCAATACAAGATATATGCAACTAGGCATTAAAAACGTTCCATTACACACCTATAAATGTCGAATGATTTGCCTGATATTAAAGCCAATGCCCAACAAAGTTAAATTAAACAAAACTAAAAATAACAATTTAAAACACCAGCGTAGCACTAGCAGTGGCAACAATACGTAGAACACCTACAATAAAAAAGGAATGTATCTGAGGCAACACCGACAGCCCACATCAGATATCGTAGTAGCAACATCAGATATGGCAGTAGCAAACCTAACGAAACTATAACAATATTAACAAAAAAAAAAAAAAAAAACAGAGGAGCTTTGACTAAAACGAAGAGGAGTAAGGCGCGGGGCCGCCTGTATATAGTGTTGGAGAGAGTGGTGTAGTAGTGAGGGAGAGGGGGAGTGTGGCGGCGTGGAACGCGGTCACTAACGGTACGACCAGCCCTAAAGCTGTAACCCCTTCCCCCACCCTCTCCAACCTCCACAATCCATCCTACGTACTACTACTGCACCCTAGTGTTCATGTGCAGCTACTGTCACATCTTCACGTCTAGCATAACCACCAGCATGTCACAACCAGCATTGTCTGCCTTACTTAACCCTTGCACGCCCCTCCTGCGCGCACCTCTCCTCCCCAATTGAAACAATGACCGCAGACAGTGCCCCCTACACCACCACCACCACGTACAACCAGTTCAGGTGTGTGCGATTTTTAATTCAACAAAATTAGGTACACGTGCGGCGACACTGCGGTTGTACTTAATAATTGTAAGACAATTTAGGTACAGGTACACACACTATTAGAATTATGGGGAGCGCTAAACCCGTAGGATTATACAGCGCATGTGGGAGGGGGGGGGGGCGGGAAGGTATTCAGGCTCAATTCAGGGAACTGGAGCACAGATCCAAATCCCTAGATCTAAGAGTCCTTCACCAGCGTCAAGGAACCTCCCTTGAGGGGTCAGGTATACATAAGTAAAATTATCATACAAAGGTTAACATGTGTAAATTACCTAGGAAAACCCAAAAAAGACAGACATGGCAGTAACAAAAATCTAGCAGGTTTCCTACTATATTCCATCACTATGAGTTTCATACATGAGGTAATGTAATATGTCTGACTCAGATGAAAGACTGAGAATGTCGTTAAGCATTTCACTATGGAAGCTTGAAAGGTTTCGTTTTAAGAAAGCTACCGACTTACAAAATTGTAATAACTGAATTGCAAACAAATCACAGAACTGGTGGGGCTCGAATTTTAGGTCTCGCCGCCTATCATGGGTTCAAGCCCCACCCGTCCTGCGATTAGCTACTGTTTACTACTGCTGGACTGTGATACCAGTGACTATGTGAGGGTCGGGGTGACTGGGTGTTGGAGAAGTGGTATTAAGGTTTTGAAATCACGTGACTAGTCAGTTAATTTACACTTGTCAGCCATATTGGCAGTGACTCCGGGCAAATTTGTATCGATAGTTATGCAATAAATCCAAGATATAAATAATTACGCTGTGACCAATATCTTTCCCTGCACTAGAAATGATCTGAAAGCAAAGCTGGTGCTACTGGGTCAGATGCCGTGCTCCTTCCTTAAGTGGTGGTGACCTGACTGGGTGGACCATTGGTCTAAGCCGAAGGTTAACATGGACCTGCCCCGTTTGGGCCAGTAGGCCTACTGCAGTATTCCTTCCTTCTTGTGTAAATAAAAGCCTTTATGCATACTAGTACTTTTGGGATGAATAAAGTCTACGTCGGAGGAAAGTACCCGAGACCGGTAGACAAAAAAAAAAAAAAAAACGTATTATTTTAGTACTTTGTGCACTGGTGTAGTCCCTATAATTACCCATTCATCAAATGATGTGAAGGCTGACGTGATGCTCCATAATATACCGGTATCACCCACCTTAAGCAGAGTTAAGCTACACTTATAACCAACTCGTGACTTTGTAATTATGCAATATACAGTAATTCCAGTTACTTAATAAAACATCACATTGTACCAGAATGTATAAAATATATATTTTAAATGTCCACTATACAGACAGTTGTATTATTATTAATGATGATTTTGAGTGTTAGGAGCTTGAACATCCAATAGGCTTAAACGAGCGCATGGTTTTAATGACGTGTTGTTGGAATGTGAGGGATTCGGGGAAACCGGTTACCTGGACTTGAGTCCTGGAGGTGAAAAGTGTAATGCTGGCACTCTTAAGGAGGTATGAGAATGTTGCAGTTCGGAGGGTCATCTTGGCTATGATGTCAGCACACCTCTGGCAAGACGGTAATTTAATGAGTAACAGTGAATATGTTTCCTCTTTCGAGTCAGTCTACGTCGGTGGGAGACGGCCGGAGTGTTCGAAACAATATTAAGTAATATTAAAATCATGGAAAGTGCTGGTTATACAATGCCTGGGAAGAAGTCATCAGGTTTGATCCGAGAAAAGGTATGATAGCTCCAAATCCTTATATTAAGAGCTCTTCACCAAAACCCAGGTACTTCTCTTGAAGGTAATGTTTCGAGTAACTCATTTTCTTCTCGCTTGACAGCAGAAATCTTTCATTCTCGTCTTTCAAAATGCTTGGGGAGCTGTAGAACGTTAAATTGAATTTACCAACTATGCCAATTATTGCACCCAACAGCGCAAGCATTAACCATCGCAGAGGCTTAGAAACACGAGAGAAATCTCTCATATATGCGCAGTACGTATGGTCGTTAATGCGGCTTCACATCCAACATGGCTGACAGGCAAAACTTCAGTGGTGGAAGATTGCATTGACAACAGCTGGTTTTAATCCTAGTTAAAGGAAATAACTATGGCACTTATAAGTTAAACAATCTAGATCTTAGTAAAAGTGAATGCCAGAAAGATATAGGAGTTTTGTTTAGCAGAAATTTATAGCCTAGACAGTTTGAACATCAAAATGGTATAAAATACGGACAGGTTGTTAGGTAAGACACACACATGTGTCTTACCTATATATTATATATATATATATATATATATATATATATATATATATATATATATATATATATATATATATATATTATATATATATATATATATATATATATATATATATATATATTATATATATATATATATATATATATATATATATATATATATATATATATATATATATATATATATATATATATATATATATATATATATATATATATATATATATATATATATATATATATATATATATATATATATATATATATATATATATATATATATATATATATATAAGGCTTATATCTTTGGTTAGACCTCTTTAGATTATGCTGCTCGGTTCTGGTCTCCATATTACAGGATGGGCATAAATGCGCTCGAAAATATGGAGACGGATGATGATGTCATGCATCAGAAATCGTGCCTATGAAAACAAGTTACACTTGCACTATTTGGAAAGGTGTAGAAATAGGGGACATGTAACTGAAGTATACAAACATCGTGTTGAAAATACCTAACCAAGACAGGGCTCGCAACAATGGATTCAAGGTTAAGTTAGGTAAGATTTGTCGGGAAACAGGATAATTGTTTCCTGACGTGGGTCTTAGTCATATGATGACCCGCCACTGACGCTTTTGATCATCTGACCAAGGCCTTCCACTGACTTACCGGTCCACCCCTTTAAGAATTAAGATTATTAATAATGGATTTAAGTTGGAGATTTTTAGATTTAAAAAAGATATTGGAAAGTACTAGTTTGGCAAAGCTGTAAATGGACAGAACAAAGGCCCATGTAGCGCCAATGAGGCAAGAACTTTGGGTAACTTGAAATATAGGCTGGACGGGTATACGAGTCGATGTGGAAGAACCTGAAGTGGACCTGCCTAGCATGGACGAGTTGACCTGCTGCAGGTTCGTTCGTTATGTTTTTTTTTTTTTATAAATTGCAAACTACCTCCAAACTACGCTCTCATTATTCCCATTTTAGAATAAAATTAAATTAAAACAATGCCCGCATAACCATTTTCCAAGCCGTCCTCCACCATAAAGACCGCACGTTTCAAACTATTGAAGGGGTCATTTTTATAAGGATTCCCAGGGCAATGTTACCAACACACTACACCAAGAAATTAAAAAAAAAATACGTTCCCTTAAATTCAAGATAAGTCGCCGTAATGAACGACTGTCAAAGCCTGCTACATACCAGGACCAGAGTTCAAGTCCCCATCCATTCTTTTATTAATACCCTGCCATACACATTACGTTAATATTCTAGATATTCTCGTCAATATATTCCTCCGTCATCCTCTTCACAACTACACTCAGAATTCCACTTAAAATCCTAAACTGCTGTAAAACACATTTTGTTACAAACATAAAAATTATATTCGTGGGAAGCACTAAATCTTTAGGACTTGAACAGTGCCTGAAGAACGGAATGTAGTCAAGTTTGATCCAAGGAATGGGTGAATAGTTCTAATTCCTTACCCAAGAACCCTTCACCGGTATTAAGATATCTCCCTTCAAGAGAGACAAGCTTGGGAATGTTCACGTAATGCATATTGTGATGTCTCTACAGATATTTTCGCTGTCGCCCCACACGAAATGTGACGGATATGAGAGTGAGCGAGTTTGGCTGTAGATTTCGATCTCCAGCTGAGGTTCTCTTCAGCAGTTAAGAAATGAACAGGAAACTTTTGTCTATAGCGCGAGAGGGTCAATAAGCCAGGTGTAGGCTATATCATCTAGGTGTCAAGTGTCATGTCGGGACAACACTGACAGTCGAGTTGCAGGAGTTTGAGGTAATCAATCCTTCAGCCTTGAGTCGATGTAGTCAGTCCATCAATCTTGAAAAGAATACAGCATATGTGCGAAATAGCAGCTTATATACCGTAGGCAGGAGAGGTGCAGCAGTCGCAGGTGGTATCACATTTGACCAATGTGGAAGTAGGTCATGCCCAAGGGTTAGGCAAGTAAAGAATTCCCTGTATTAAGCTCCCAAGATGTTGCTGTGTCAGACAGGAATATAGATGAATACAGGGAATTCTTCACTTGCCTAACCCTTGGGCATGGCCTACTTCCACATTGGTCAAATGTGATACCTCGTACGACTGCTACACCTCTCTTGCCTACAGTATATAAGCTACTACTACGGACATATGCTGTATTCTTTTCAAGATTGGACTGACTACATCGACTCAAGGCTGAGGGACTGATTACCTCAAACTCCTCCTGTTCTTCACCACTCTCCTTTGTATGGACTGATGAAGCCACTGTGTGGCGAACGTTTCCTCAATAAAGATACCCAAGTGTTGCATGTTGCATGATCAGCATGATGCAAGTGGTTTAGAAACCGACAAGTTGAAGAATTACACTTCTGCAACATATCGGAATATTTATTATGGAAACGTTACGCCAACAAGTGTCTTCCATAACCCAATACAGTGCAGAATGGTAAAAGTCACTTCTCTGCACATATGCTGTACATTTCTCAAGATTGATGGACTGAACACATTGACTCAAGGCTGAGGAACTTATTACCTCAGACTCCTCATCTTCCACCATTTATCTTTGGACCTGCCTTGTATGGGCCAGTAGGCCTGCTGTATTCCTCCATTCTTATGTTCTTATGTATCCTGACTGAGGAAGCCAATTGGTGAAACGTTTCCACAATAAAGATTCGCAAATATTGCAAAGTTGATCCCAGGCATCAAAAATCTTTCCTACGATAACAGACTGAGGGCACTGAATCTACCCTCTAGAAAAGCGTAGAATTTGGGGATGATATGATATGAGGGTTAGTAAATAACGTGCTAAAAATATGCAACCAAGACAGGACTGCAGCAATGAGTTCAAGTTGGAAAAATTTAGATTTAGAAAGGATATAGTAAAGTACTGGTTTGGTAGAGAGAGTTGTAGATAAGTGGAACTCCCAAGTAGTGACGCTGAAGCTATAACCTTGCTTAGCTTCAAAAATAGGTCAGACAAGCACATAAATAGATGACTGAGACACTTCTGTGATACTTGGGTATCTTTACTGTGGAAACGTTTCGCCAACAAAGGGCTTCCTTAGTTTGAGGTGATCAGTCCCTAAGCCGTGAGCCGATGTGTCCAGTCCAATTTTGATCATAGTACAGCAGATGCACGGAAACGGGGCTATATACTGAGACAGGTGAGGTGAAGCAGTCGGAGGCGATGTCATCATGGGAAAAATCCACAGGTGCAAGTAGATCATGCCTGTAGGTTACGCAAGCATAGAACTTCCTGTATCAAGGTCCCAAGATGTTACTGTGACTTGACAGGTTTCGTAGATAAATGCTTCAGAGAACCGACAAGTTGATGATTGAGACATTTGTGCAATACTTGGGTATCTTCACTGTGGAAACGTTTCGTCAACAAGTAGCTTCCTCAATCTGGTACAGAGATGAATGGTGGAAGATAAGGAGCGTGAGATAAACAGTCCCTCAACACGTCACAACACGCGACCAACATAATATACCTTAAAATACTAATCTCAAATACCCGACATTTATAATTCTCTTGATCCGAATTATAACAATGGGCAAATAATAACAGGAAATGGAGCACTGCTGTAGGCCTGCTGGCCCGTGCCAGGCGGGACAGTACCTCACTCCACTCATCTGAAATTCTACTGTGAAATCAGTGCTTTCTTGATCTGACGTCCAACCTCTATATGATATGGAAATATAAACACAAATGCAGTATAATGTGATCCTTTATTGACAACGTTTCACCCACACAGTGGGCTTTTTCAAGTCACACACGGATCTACCTGGGGTTGGAAGGTACGAGAGTATTTATAGGCATGTTCAGAATGTTGAGGTCAGGTGGAGAATGCTGCATCTGATGATCTACCGGGTGGGGTTATAGAGTCTTGGGTAGCTTGGCAGGGGTATTGGACAAGTTGTGAGTAGAAAAAGCCCACTGTGTGGGTGAAACGTTGTCAATAAAGGATCACATTATACTGCATTTGTGTTTATATTTCCACTGTGTCGGTATTTTATACCATTATCTCTATATGATATGAGGTGTTGACACTTATCCTACACTAATATGGCCCCTACTAACTCCAGCACATATGAAGAGGTCCTCAGCTGATGGTTTCTGAAATATGCACCGAATTATTTTCCTTTACCTTTTTTTTTTCAACATGTGGGTTGTTTCACAACAGTGACAAATGGTCATTACACTCCCACAACTCTCAAATAATCAACTACGCATAAACTATAACATTAAAAGGTGATTATCAAAAGCGTCAAATTAAATGAAGCGGACACGACACTTTTGGGTTAGCCAGCACTGAAATTTTCACCGAGAAAATATCTTTGACAATTAAACCAAAGAATATATATGCTAGGCTTTTTAACCGCCAGTTACATCAAGGCAAGCTTCCTTGACTTGATGCACCTCTGCTCAATTAGCAGGAAAAATAGGTACCAGGACTTAGTCAAGGCGTTGAGGGTGGCATTCTGAGGAAAAAAATGGTATGCGAATGACAATGCTTTGCAAAATGTGAGGAAATTCTGCAATGTTGGAAGTGTTCACGTGGTCTTTAAAAGATCTCTCCACAATGCTTAGTGTTATAGCTATGGAGGTAGTCGAAAGATAAGAGGAACATAATAAGTATTGAGACTCTTTCGACCATATTTTCTTACGTGAACCGTTTACAAAAACCAATGTATTCTGTAACAATATTATTATTATATTCGTGAGGAAGAATCACACACAGTCTGGGGAAATGGTAGGCAATCAGGTTTGATCCAAGAGTAGCGCAGATTCAATTCTTTGGATCCAAGTTGATGCGGGGTATCTAATGGTGACGATAAAGCAAGCAAGCTTTGAGCGGAACACGTAAGACTTTTCAGCACTAAAGGGAGGAATATTTACGCGCACTTAGTAACCCTTGGTTCCATCTAATTTATAACGGTCAGCGAACAACGCACCAATTCACGGTTTTTATCATTTCCACTAAATCGGCCAAGTTAACATACAAAATGGTAATCCCAATGAAAAAACAACTGTAGCCCTGCTAGAAGGAAATACTTAAAGTTGCCGTAGCAAATGATCCCACAGTGGGATGCCTGACAACATCACCACCCTTACAGAAGTCTCCCAGTTCGTCCTGATGGATTTCATTATTTAAAATCAACTTGTGTCATGAAGTGTGCCAGAAAAAACATTCTGCATTGATAAGCATTATATTTCGTATATATATATATATATATATATATATATATATATATATATATATATATATATATATATATATATATATATATATATATATATATATATATAGTTAGTTCTTGCTGCAACTTCTTAAAATGTCGATAAGATCATGTGGTTGTCTAATTTTCTTAAAAAAAAAAAAAAAAAAAAAAAAAGTGGTTTACCAGACACCCAATGGTATACCCAATTAAAAGTACACATTTGAAAAATAACACTAGTAACAACACAGCACGATAGATTTCATATTTTTATAATAGGTCTGGTTTTTTTATATAATTAAAACAGTTCCTTAAAAATTTGTAAGCAGAAAAGTTGTATAAACAAAAGAATTCCCATTGTCAGAAATCAGACGATGCCTGCGAAGGTAAGCTAACGGAGGAAGTAAGTTTCTCATCAAGTAGCACTATGCATACTGCATTTCATGTTGCAGTTTGTACATGCTAGTAATCACCGCTAGGTATCCCCCACTTATATTATCCGGTCAACAGCAGGTACCTACACGCCTAGGAAAGGGGAAGCAAGTGCAAGCGTACTGGGAGGCAGGTGGCTGGTACCCCCCAACTCTACCACAACAGCCGCCATCATACTCCCGACATGCTCTTCCTCTCAAATATTGCCACTCGATAATTATACTGAAGTGACAGTCTAATTTAAAACATACTATAGCATAAAAGTTAAGGCTCAGAGGCTTTTGATGGAGTAATCAAACGAGCATAATAAGGTAGTCGAGCGAGAGGTACCAGGCAAAACAGGAAAGGTTTTTGTCGGGTGAATATCAAGGTTAGCTAGGGTGAGTGATCTCTGAGCCGCCACCACCACCACCACCACCACCGACACCACCACCACCACCGACACCACACCACCACCACATTCGTCGTCGCCACCACCGCTGCCATCGTCACCGCCATCGCCTCTCCATGCTAGCATGCAGACAACGTCACACAAGCGCGAAGACTCATGACTACTCACCAGAAATTAACAAACTTGAATACCAATGAGAGGTGCTAGGAGTGCACTGGGTCGTACGGATGGGACAAGGTAAGGTATGAAATACCGAACGCACGAAGATGTTGCAAAGACAGTTATATGTTTCCATAACTTGTACTTTTAAGGAAGAATCCAAACGCCATACTGAACAACTCTCAAACGGGTTTATTTTTAAAGCTAATAAGTAATCTAGAGGCATACAACATAGTTCTCCCCTCAACAACCCACGACCAAACACCTTAACGAGACTCGTATTTTCCACACTCCAAAACACCATTATCCACATACCACAATACCAGCTGCCCCTACCATCCACGACGCAACAATTCCACCCAGCCGGACGGATAACTACCAACTTCCAGGAGTAAATTTGAGACTCCAGCAGCAACGATCCTAAGCCATTCATAAGAATGGTTATATGTTATAATTTCCTGTCATTATCAAGGAGGATTCTTGCATCATTAGATGAAAGGTATGTAATACCAACAAGTAGATGAATAAAACATGTGCAACATCTGGGTTGCACACCTGTTGCAAAGGCGAAACGTCCCAATAAGGGGAGGACTTGGACTTACAGCAGGCGTGCGTGAGCGTGTTCGACAGGAGTGAATGGAGACGAAGGGTATTTAGGACCTGACGAGCTGTTGGAGTGTGAGCAGGGTAATATTTAGTGAAGGGATTCAGGGAAACCGGTTATTTTTATATAGCCGGACTTGAGTCCTGGAAATGGGAAGTAAAATGCCTGCACTCTAAAGGAGGGGTTCGGGATATTGGCAGTTTGGAGGGATATGTTATGTATCTATACGTATATGCTTCTAAACTGTTGTATTCTGGGCACCTCTGCAAAAACAGTGATTATGTGTGAGTGAGATGAAAGTGTTGAATGATGAAAGTATTTTCTTTTTGGGGATTTTCTTTCTTTTTGGGTCACCCTTCCTCGGTGGGAGACGGTCGACTTGTTTATATATATATATATGTCGTGCCGAATAGGCAGAACTTGCGATCTTGGCTTAAATAGCAACGCTCATCTTGCCATATAGGACAAGTGAAAATTTGTGTATGCAATAATTTCGCCAAAATCATTCTGAACCTAGCGAAAAAAATATATTTAACTGTGTTTGTTTAGTATTAAATTATTGAAAACAAATCTAAAATATATTTAGTTAGGTTAGGCTAAAATAAATTGCGCTTGTTACAATAAGGTTAGGTAAGTTTTCTAAGTTCCTTTTGGTGCAAAATTATAATTTTTTACATCAGCATTAATGAAAAAAATATATCTTTAAAAGTATAAGAGAAAATATTAGAAAGGACTTAATTTTAAATGAGTTCTTGCTAATTGACCAATTTTACATATTCGGCACGATATATATTATATATATATATATATATATATATATATATATATATATATATATTTATATATATATATATATATATATATATATATACACACATATATATGGAGGGGGAGAGTCAGTAGGTTCGTAGGCAGGTAGGTGGACGTACTGAAACATCCGCGGGGTTTATATTGAAGCAAGAGTTCAGGAGAGTTTGAAGGCTAACTACATTATGGCACATAACCTTGAATACAGAGTGGAGGCACGATACATTTATCTCATTCACATCAAAATTACACACTCCATGGCAGTCACTCGGAGTAATCAACTCTGATGAGAACAACTTGCCACACATTGCCACCCACCACTAAAGTGTTGTTTATTACTTAGATTCAAGAGTGTGTTTTACACACACACACATTATATAATATTATATATATATATATATATATATATATATATATATATATATATATATATATATATATATATATACATACATATATATATATATATATATATATATATATATCAGATTGAATATCAGATTGGAGGGAGAGAGTATGGAGGAGGTGAACGTATTCAGATATTTGGGAGTGGACGTGTCAGCGGATGGGTCTATGAAAGATGAGGTGAATCATAGAATTGATGAGGGAAAAAGAGTGAGTGGTGCACTTAGGAGTCTGTGGAGACAAAGAACTTTGTCCTTGGAGGCAAAGAGGGGAATGTATGAGAGTATAGTTTTACCAACGCTCTTATATGGGTGTGAAGCGTGGGTGATGAATGTTGCAGCGAGGAGAAGGCTGGAGGCAGTGGAGATGTCATGTCTGAGGGCAATGTGTGGTGTGAATATAATGCAGAGAATTCGTAGTTTGGAAGTTAGGAGGAGGTGCGGGATTACCAAAACTGTTGTCCAGAGGGCTGAGGAAGGGTTGTTGAGGTGGTTCGGACATGTAGAGAGAATGGAGCGAAACAGAATGACTTCAAGAGTGTATCAGTCTGTAGTGGAAGGAAGGCGGGGTAGGGGTCGGCCTAGGACGGGTTGGAGGGAGGGGGTAAAGGAGGTTTTGTGTGCGAGGGGCTTGGACTTCCAGCAGGCATGCGTGAGCGTGTTTGATAGGAGTGAATGGAGACAAATGGTTTTTAATATTATATGGCAGACATGTTTTACACTATCCTGAATGTAAACTGTGTAAAGATGGCGTAGTATGTGGGAAGGGGGTGGGGGAGGTACGCGAGTGCTCTGCCTCTTAGACATCTCTGATCGGCATCACCGACCTCTGGCTTCCAGGGGTCTTATCATATCTGCTCTTGAAGCCTCTTCTAGGTCATTCCACTTTTCAACCACCCCTAGAGTACAAAAAAAATATTCTTATATCCCCATGTTTTAGTGTCTTCATCTTCGATTAGTGTCCCCTTGATCCCGGTCCTTATTCAGGCAGTCTGACCCTAGCAACCCTGACAATTTCCCTCAAGATTTTATACGTTAAAAATCATGTCCCCCTTGTCCTTCTATTCTCTAAGTTCCCTTAACTTCTCTTCATAGTGCATTCCTCTCAGTTCTGGTGCTAGACTGACTGCAAACCTAAACTTTTCCAGTTTTTACACATGCTTGAGAAGGTGTGGGCTCAATGCTGGGGCCGCGTACTCAATGGCTGGCCCAACATACACTCAGTGGCCACTGTATTCAGTACAACTGTACACTTGCTCATTAATTCAAATATCTAATTAGCCAATCATGTGGCAGCGCCTCAGTGCCAAAAATTTTAGCATATGCAGACATGATTAAGAGGTTCAGCTGTTGATCAGACCAGACACTAAAATGGGTAAGAAATGTTATCTAGTGACTTCGACCGTGGACTGATTGTTAGTGCTACCTTTGATACACCTCTGATGAGTTTCGAGAGTATTTCTACTCCCGGAGCCCGGCCATGAGCCAGGTTCGTTTGGTGCTAGCCTGTCAACCAGGCTGTTGCTGCTGGAGGCCTATTGCCCCACATCTCTAAACATCCTGGTTTATCTGGCACCTGACACCAGACGGGGTTGTTAAATATCTTAGAAACCGCTGATCTCCTGGGATGTTTACACACAACTTACCTGGAGGTTACCTGGAGGTTATTCCGGGGATCAACGCCCCCGCGGCCCGGTCCATGACCAGGCTTCCCGATGGATCAGAGCCTGATCAACTAGGCTGTTACTGCTGGCCGCACGCAGTCCAACGTACGAGCCACAGCCCGGCTGATCCGGCACTGACTTTAGGTATCTGTCCAGCTCTCTCTTGAAGGCAGCCAGGGGTTTATTGGCAATTCCCCTAATGCTTGATGGGAGGCTGTTGAACAGTTTTGGGCCCCGGACACTTATGGTGTTTTCTCTTAGTGTACCAATGGCGCCCCTACTTTTTATTGGCGGCATTTTGCATCGCCTGCCCAGTCTTTTACTTTCGTAGGGAGTGATTTCTGTGTGCAGATTTGGGACCATTCCTTCCAAGATTTTCCAAGTGTAGATTATGATATATCTCTCCCTCCTGCGTTCCAACGAGTACAAGTCAAGTGCTTCCAAGCGTTCCCAGTAGTTAAGGTGCTTGACAGAACTTATACGTGCAGTAAAGGATCTCTCTACACTCTCTAGATCTGCGATTTCACCTGCTTTGAATGGAGATGTTAATGTACAGCAGTATTCCAGCCTAGAGAGAACAAGTGATTTGAAAAGGATCATCATGGGCTTGGCATCTCTCGTTTTGAAAGTTCTCATTATCCATCCTATCATTTTCTTTGCACGTGCGATCGTGGCACTGTTGTGATCCTTGAAAGTGAGATCCTCATACATTACTACTCCCAGGTCCCTTACATTATTTTTCCGCTCTATTGTATGGCCGGAGTCAGTAGTATACTCTGTTCTAGTTATTATCTCCTCCAGTTTTCCATAACGGAGTAGTTGGAATTTGTCCTCATTGAACATCATATTGTTTACCGTTGCCCACTGGAAAACTGTTTATATCTTCTTGGAGGTTAACCGCGTCCTCAGCAGATGACAGCCTCATGCAGAAACAAAACAGCCAGTGAGCGGCGGCTCTTTGGGCGAAGACCCCTTCTTTATGAGACAGGTCAGAGGAGAATGACCAGACTAATTCAAGCCAACAGGAAAGTGACAGTAACAAAAATAACCATGAGTTACAACAGTGATATGCAGAAGAGCATCTCTGAATGAACACATCGAACCCTAAGTAGCGGACCACACCGAGTTCCACTCCTGTCAGCTAAGAACAGAAAACCGAGACTACAGTAGACACAGCTTCACCAAAACTTTACAGTTGAAGACTGGAAAAACGTCGCCTGGTCTGATATTTAGTGACTGCTGCTGTGACATACAGATGGTAGGGTCAGAATTTAATGTAAACCTTAGGGATTTGGCGGAAAGGGAGATTTGCAGCATGAATGTGCAACAGATCTGTAACAACTATGTGATCAAAACATAAAAGAGAGAAGCTGATAACGACGTTTCGGTCCGACTTGGACCATTTACAAAGTCACAGGTGTGACTTTGTAAATGGTCCAAGTCTGACCGAAACGTCGTCCTAAGCTTCTCTCTTTTATGTACGGGTTATTTGTGTATCGTTCCAGTCACGGTATTGTGCCTTTTTTTTTGTTGTTGTTGTTATTTATGTGATCAAAATCTCTAAGGAATGTTTCCATCATCTTGTTGAATCCGTGCCACTTAGAATTCAGGGTGTTCTGGGGGCAAAGAGGGTTCCATCCCAGGACTGACAGTGCAACGGACAAGTGTAGTAGCAGCAGCAGCAACACACAGCAAGAGGCATTCTTGACCTTCCCCAGCGCTTAATACCCAAAGCTGGGGTGTGACTCCAAAAGGATTCAGTAGTGCTTGTTGCCTTTGCACTCCTGACATTGTCTGCTGCTATGCAGTTGCCACACCCTTCGAGCCCAGTGTGGGCGGGGTTTGTGGCAGCCCAAGGTGCCTAGCTTCTCTCCGAGCCCCGTGGGAGCAGGGTGTGCGGCTAGGCCTGGGGATAGCTGGTCCCAGAAGTCAAGGAGGTACTTGTACCTCCTCCCATTGCAGACATTAGCCCGAGACACTCCCTCGACAGGGAACCAAGGCCGAGTAACCTTTTGGAAAAGGCCTTGGCCGGGCGATTATACTTGCGAATCTACAACAGAACAGAACATTCTGAGGACTAGAAGCATGTACCTAATAAGGTGACCGTTGTGTGTATATCAATGCCATCATTACTTTTGTCTCTCCGGATATATTTCTGATATACCTTTGAAGGCTTTCGAGTTTTCTTACTCTCACAGCCCCTTTCCATGTTTCAAAGTTTTTCATATATATATATATATATATATATATATATATATATATATATATATATATATATATATATATATATATATATATATATGTATGTATGTATGTATGTTCAGTCCTATGCAGGAAAGGTGGAGGATGACGAGTTTAAGGTAATCAGTCCCTCAGCCTAAAGTCTGTGTGTTCAGTCCATCAATCTTAATAAAAGTGCAGCATATTCGCAGAGATGGAGCTCATACAGTGCCGATAGATGAGGTGGAGTAGTGGCAGGCGGAGTCACCAGTGGATAAACCAACTAGTGGAAGTGGGTCGTGTCTAGAAGTTAAATAAGTGTTTCTCGTGTATGCGTTAGTTACCATTTTGTCCAAGGCACTTGTCACTACTACACTTAGCCTGTTTGTGTGCTTACCTAGTTGTGGTTGCAGGAGTCGATTTACAGCTCCTGGCCCCGCCTCTTCAACTGGCTGACATATAAAATACCGAGTCACTCAGTATTTTATATGTCGTTATCATATTCCCCCATCTCTCCTGTCCTCCAGTGTCGTCAGGTCGATTTCCCTTAACCTCTCCTCGTAGGACATGCCCCTTAGCTCCAGGACCAGTCTTGTTGCAAACCTTTGCACTTTCTCTAGTTTCCTACGTGCTTGGCTAGGTGTGAGTTCCAAACTGGTGCTGCATAGTCCAACATGGGCCTAACGTACACAGTGTACAGGGTCCTGAACGATTCCTTATCGAGATGTCGGAATGCTGTTCTTAGGTTTGCTAGGCGCTCGTATGCTGCAGCAGTTATTTGGTTGACGTGCGCCTCAGATGTGCCCGGTGTTATACTCACCCCAAGTTCCATTTCCTAAAGTAAGGTATTTAGTCTCTGCCCCCCACCCCCTAGACTGTACTCCCTCTGCGGTCTTCTTTGTCCCTCCCCAATCTTCATGACTCTGTACTTGGTGGGGTTGAACTCCAGGAGCCAGATGCTGGACCGGCCTGCAGCCTGTCCAGATCCTTTTGAAGTTCTGCCTAGTCCTCATCCGACTGGATTCTTCTCATCAACTTCACATCATCTGCAAACAGAGACACTTCGGAGTCTATTCCTTCCGTCATGTCGTTCACAAATACCAGAAACAGCACCGGTCCTAGGACTGACCCCTGTGGAACCCCGCTCGTCATAGGCGCCCACTCTGACACTTCGCCCGTACCATGACTCGCTGTTGTCTTCTTGACAGGTATTCTCTGATCTATAGCAGTGCCTTCCCTGTTATCCCTGCCTGGTCCTCCAGCGCGCGCGCGCACACACACACACACACACACACACACACACACACACACACACACACACACACACACACACACACACACACACAATCTTTACAATACAAAGTCAATTTCATTTCATTATTAAAGAGTATGTCAAAATAATGATCAGAACCTCGATTACAACGTCTCCGATTAGTAAATCAAGCATATCAGAAAATGCCACTTTATGCTGTGATGGTAGGCCAGGATCACTCCTCTGGTTACACCACTACTCCAGAATAGTGGACATTTAACATGTAAAACATTTCCTCTTACGTCTATACTCCATCTGGTGCATTACCAAAAATAATGAAAAGACAACGTGCAGAACACGGTTTTACAGGGGCAATGTTTCCCTGTATAGAGCTTTATCATGACCTGATAATAAACTAGCCAAACCACCATCAAAATTGCTATCCCGAAAAACATATCTTGTACATTGATATATTTTTCTGAATTAATATGGCATAAAAAATTGTTTTGCCTCAAAAAAAAAAAAAAAACTTAGCACCCTTAACCAACCTTGCCCAAAATTAGTTTGCAATTGAGACTTATTTCCCCAACCTAACTTAGGTCAGCCTAAACTTAGCATTATTTTAATCAACTACATTATTAGGTATCCCCGAAGGGGGTACCCTTAATTTTATTTTTCTTCTGAAATTATCGTCTATAACTTGAAAACGCCTCAACAGTTCAGCTTTAAATTTTCAGCGCTGGAGTGGTAACCAGTGAAAAGGTTCGTGTAACTACTTGTATGAGCAGGTGACATCTGCCCAGTTTTATACGGACTATTCGCCTCGTCTAACTTTGCTATAAATTTTCACCACTGAAAATTAAAAAATGCCCTGACCTGTACACGAGTGTCTTCTTCCACATCTTGTCGGTACCATCATACCATTTTTCAAAGTTCTTATTGTTACTGGAGTTTATAAGTGCCAGTCTGGCAATTTTATTTTTAAAATGTAGCAATTTTTTTCTGTGAAACATGAGTATATGTTTTCATACGAACGGTTTCATTCTTTAATGACTGGTTCACCTAAGGAAAAATATTAATCCCTTTGGGTTAATAAATTTGGAATTGTTAGACTGTGAAAACTGGAGAATGTATGTATTGGTCAGATTCAAACTTTTAGCAGTGATATTTTTTTCTTAGAGGAAACTCTGATTTTGGGTTGTACAAGTTTTAATTTGCAAATTCTATTGAACAAACTGGTTTCCATGCAATAACTGGAGGATGCATCTTCGAATCTGCTTCAAACCTTAAACGCTGGTGTAATTTACTCACATGAGAATTTTGATTGATTTTAGGTTGTGTAAGTACCATTTTGCGTATTTAATTGAAATCGGAAAAATTGAAATGCAAGTATCCATGCGGTTTGTAAATGTTTCATCCGATCAGCTGGAACTTTCTACGTCAATAACTAGAGAATACTACTGCTGAGTGGTTTTTAAAGTTAGAAGTGCTGGTGTATTTTGGGATATTAGTCTGTCCAGTAACTAAACAACGACGCTTAATTAGCTTTAAACTTTTAAAACTGGTGCATATAATGGCAGCTTCCAACTGGTTTTGGGCGGGTGCAGGTGTCAATTTACACTTGAAAAAATTGGTACAAGTTTCTGAGCAGTAACTCGTGGATACTTTTACTAAATATTTAAAACTTCAACGCTGATATTTAAATGTATATAAAAAAAAAACTTATGCTGCATTCTGCATTATCCCTTTTATATGCATGGAAGAGGCTAGGCTTATGGGACACGGAGTCACTTTTCTGAGATCACACACTGACCCAAACACATCTGGTGTTTGGTACTATAAGAATGATTCTCACGTAGTTCTCACAAGTTCACGCAATCTTGTACTCGTGTACCGAAGCGAAAAAAAACAGGCTGATGACGGAATTTAATATAAAGAATGTCATATTAGGGTAATGGTTAAAAAATACATACATCTACAGAACACAAATTATGCAACACTCTTAATAACGTTGCGATAAAGCAGAAATTCCCAAAGAACATGTCATACATAAAGTCTATGTGATAACGAAGATATAACCCACACTTACAACGTGCGGTTGTCTATACTTAAGAAACATTACAATGAAGCGTTTGTTACAGTGCTTATTCCTTAAGAAACACAACAGTGAACAAGCGATTGTTACAGTGACTGTTCCTTAAGTAACACAAGTGAACGAGTGGTTGTTACAGTGTGTGTTCCTTAAGAAACACAACAGTGAACAAGTGGTTGTTACAGTGTGTTCCTTAAGAAACACAACAGTGAACAAGTGGTTGTTACAGTGTGTTCCTTAAGAAACACAACAGTGAACAAGTGGTTGTTAGTGTGTTCCTTAAGAAACACAACAGTGAACAAGTGGTTGTTACAGTGGGTTCCTTAAGAAACACAACAGTGAACAAGTTCCAGGTTACAAAAGATCTTCCAGAGTCGAGACATAATGATTAACGAAAGAAACACCGGCAATACTTTCGTTGCAAGATCAGGAAAAATTTGAAACCGTCTAAATGGATTATAGTGAAAACCTGGCAGCGAGACTAGCTCCTGTCTCGCGATTACCGACAGATGATCACGCCTCCACCACACATGCTGAATGATGTGCTTAATAGTAATAATTAATAATACAAACAAAATAAAACGAAAATAATGATAAAATAATACAATTAATAATAAAATGAAAACAAAATGACAATAAAACGAAAACAATGACAACATGATGATAAAACAACATTAATAAAATAAAACGGAAATGACAAAAAATAAATAAAACGAAAACAAAATAATAATAATAATAATAATAATAATAATAATAATAATAATAATAATAAAACTGAAACAACAATAATAATACTTCAGCTCACAAAGGATATGACAAGAGAAAGACTGAATTTTTCTGAGTAAGACAAACCGTGAAGGCACAAACACAGAGGATGTAGTCTTTCACACATCCTGTCGTCAACGCTGTCATCCTGTCGTCAACGCTGTCATCCTGTTCTCAACGCTGTCATCCTGTTGTCAACGTTGTCATCCTGTTCTCAACGCTGTCATCCTGTTGTCAACGCTGTCATCCTGTCGTCAACGCTGTCATCCTGTCGTCAACGCTGTCATCCTGTCGTCAACGCTGTCATCCTGTCGTCAACGCTGTCATCCTGTTCTCAACGCTGTCATCCTGTCGTCAACGCTGTCATCCTGTTCTCAACGCTGTCATCCTGTTCTCAACGCTGTCATCCTGTTCTCAACGCTGTCATCCTGTTCTCAACGCTGTCATCCTGTTCTCAACGCTGTCATCCTGTCGTCAACGCTGTCATCCTGTTCTCAACGCTGTCATCCTGTTCTCAACGCTGTCATCCTGTTGTCAACGTTGTCATCCTGTTCTCAACGCTGTCATCCTGTTGTCAACGCTGTCATCCTGTTCTCAACGCTGTCATCCTGTTGTCAACGTTGTCATCCTGTTCTCAACGCTGTCATCCTGTTGTCAACGCTGTCATCCTGTTCTCAACGCTGTCATCCTGTTGTCAACGTTGTCATCCTGTTCTCAACGCTGTCATCCTGTTGTCAACGTTGTCATCCTGTTCTCAACGCTGTCATCCTGTTGTCAACGTTGTCATCCTGTTCTCAACGCTGTCATCCTGTTGTCAACGTTGTCATCCTGTTCTCAACGCTGTCATCCTGTTGTCAACGCTGTCATCCTGTTCTCAACGCTGTCATCCTGTTGTCAACGTTGTCATCCTGTTCTCAACGCTGTCATCCTGTTGTCAACGCTGTCATCCTGTTCTCAACGCTGTCATCCTGTTGTCAACGCTGTCATCCTGTTCTCAACGCTGTCATCCTGTTGTCAACGTTGTCATCCTGTTCTCAACGCTGTCATCCTGTTGTCAACGCTGTCATCCTGTTCTCAACGCTGTCATCCTGTTGTCAACGTTGTCATCCTGTTCTCAACGCTGTCATCCTGTTGTCAACGCTGTCATCCTGTTCTCAACGCTGTCATCCTGTTGTCAACGTTGTCATCCTGTTCTCAACGCTGTCATCCTGTTGTCAACGCTGTCATCCTGTTCTCAACGCTGTCATCCTGTTGTCAACGTTGTCATCCTGTTCTCAACGCTGTCATCCTGTTGTCAACGCTGTCATCCTGTTCTCAACGCTGTCATCCTGTTGTCAACGTTGTCATCCTGTTCTCAACGCTGTCATCCTGTTGTCAACGCTGTCATCCTGTTCTCAACGCTGTCATCCTCCTATTAATATTGTCATCGTCTTCTCAACACTGCCATCTTGTTTTCAATATTGTCATCTTGTTCTTCGTGATGTTCTATTTTAGTTACAAATCACTACAACTTCTTGGTTAATAACCAACGTCAACATAATTCGGTACAAACATTATCAAATACAAACTATAATTAGTAATGTGTTGCTCTCGTTACCAATTCACTCAACATTACTCACAGAGCAAGTAAAAGTATTTATTTTTTTTACATTGTGTAATCCATTTCCAAAAAACGTCCCACGTCATCGGCCAGGAGCTTGAGTAAATTTAGACGAATTTGAAAAAAAAAAAATCCCCGGGCTTTAGTTGGCACGTTGAACTACATTCGTCCAGCAGTAACAGCAAGGCTGATCAGGCCTTGATTCACCGGGAGGTCTGGTCTGTTTTGAAGCTAAAAACTAAGACTGAAGCTTAAATCTTGGGTATTATTACTACTATTACTGTTACATTATAATCATTAGGGAACGCTAAACCCAGAGGATTATACAGCGCCTGTGGGGGTGGTGTAAGGCATTCAGGCTCAGTTCAGGGAACTGGGGCACAGATCCAATTCCCTAGATCAAGAGCCCTTCACCAGCGTCAAGGAACCTCCCTTGAGGGGGGAAATCTTGGGTAGCTTCAAATAAGATAAATACACGACAGAGAGGTTGGATTTGGGTGGGACTTGTACTTGACTTCATTGGGTTATCAAGTTTATTACTTGATAAGAATATTTTTAGTGGGTTTGGGTTTGACAAGGACTTGCCGGCAGGCCTGCGGCAGTGGTTCTCCTTTCGTCTGTTCCTATGTGACCGGGTCGCGAGGATGTTGTTGATCCTGGAAGTGTTCTTCAAGTATCCTTCAGGTATTCAAGCCAACGGATGGAGGTGTAAGGGGTGTTAGGTTGTTGGGGTAATCCCTGCAACCTTGTCATCACGGTAAGGTTACCACGCAGAGGCAGGGCCGTCTTGTAGTTAACACCGTCATCCTGTCGTTAACACCACCATCCTGTTTTTGTGCATATCGGTAGCAATGTTAAGTTTTTTCTTCCCTCACTCTCAGTGCTTGTGATGAGGCTTCCAAAACGCAGTTTTACCCCTTCCTGAGACCCCGTCTTGACCATCACAAGAACACTTGCGAAATAAACTCACGTATGCAACACTTACGCCATTTTAAGAAGCGTTTTGCCCTCTACGCGTGTAGAAGTCTTTTTATACCTGCTGCCTCTCATCAAATATAAGACGACTTGCCTATACACTTCCAAAGGGCGAAATGTGTTCGCCTAGCAACTGCTATAAGAAAAAAGTTTTAGATGTGTTAAATGTATTTTACATATCGCTTTCTTTCCAGGCACTTTTGTATATTTTCTGGTTATTATTTTACAGTACTCCAGCTAGCATGCTAATTGCCAAACCGATCATTAGTGTGGAGCTTCGTGTAGGTTTTGTAATGCCATCATATTTGTAGTTATCCAGCTACCTACCTATAATGTTGTGCCGAATAAATCGAACTCCCTAAAAATTATCAAAAAAAATTATTTTACTAACTTAGAAACCTCATCTAACCTCACTTTAACTACTGTGTCCCGTAGCTCGATCGCTAGCGCACTCAGCTCTCACACTGAGGTCCAGGGTTCGAATCCCATCCGGTAGGGCTGGAAAAATATCAGGGACGTGTTTCCATAAGATACCTGCTGTCCCTGTCCCTGCTCACCCATCAGCTTAAAATGGGTACCTGGGTGTTAGTGGACTGGTGTGGGTCGCATCCTGGGACAAAACTGACTTAATTTGCTCGAAATGCTCAGCATAACAAGCAGCTTCCTATATAGTAGTATGTCACTGATGTCAGCTAGGCCTGTATACCTGGTGTTTACCTGGAAAGAGTTCCGAGGGGCCAACGTCCCCGCGGCCCGGTCTGTGACCAGGCCTCATGGTGGATCAGGGCCTGATCAACCAGGCTGTTACTGCTGGCTACACGCAATCCAACGTACGAGCCATAGCCCGGCTGGTCAGGTACCGACTTTAGGTGCTTGTCCAGTGCCTGCTTAAAGACAGCCAGGGGTCTATTGGTAATCCCCCTTATGTATGCTGGGAGGCAGTTGAACAGTGTTGGGCCCCTGATACTTATTATGTCTTTTAACGTGCTAGTGACACCCCTGCTTTTCATTGGGGGGATGTTGCATCGTCTGCCGAGTCTTTTGCTTTCGCAGTGAGTGATTTTCGTGTGCAAGTTTGGTACTAGTCCCTGTAGGATTTTCTAGGTGTATATAATCATGTATATATCCCGCCTGCGTTCCAAGGAGTACAGGTTCAGGAACTTCAAGCGCTCCTAGTAATTGAGGTGTTTTATCTCCGTTATGAGTGCCGTGAAGGTTCTCTGTACATTTTCTAGGTCAGCAATTTCACCTGCCTTGAAAGGTGCTGTTAGTGTGCAGCAATATTCCAGCCTAGATAGAATAAGCTTGGCATCCCTAGTTTTGAAGGTTCTCATTATCCATCCTGTCATTTTTCTAGCAGATGCGATTGATACAATGTTTTGGTCCTTGAAGGTGAGATCCTCCAACATGATCACTCCCAGATCTTTGACGTTAGTTTTTCGCTTTATTGTGTGGCTGGAATTTGTTTTATACTCTGATTAAGTTTTAATTTCCTCATGTTTACCATATCGGATTAATTGAAATTTCTCATCGTTGAACTTCATATTGTTTTCTGCAGCCCACTGAAAGATTTGGTTGATGTCCGCCTGGAGCCTTGCAGTGTCTGCAATGGAAGACACTGTCATGCAGATTCGGGTGTCATCTGCAAAGGAAGACACGGTGCTGTGGCTGACATCCTTGTCTATGTCAGTTATGAGGATGAGAAACAAGATGAGAGCGAGTACTGTGCCTTGTGGAACAGAGCTTTTTACCGTAGCCGCCTCAGACTTTACTCTGTTGACTACTACTCTTTGTGTTCTGTTTGTGAGGAAATTATAGATCCATCTACCAACTTTTCCTGTTATTCCTTTAGCACGCATTTTGTGCGCTATTACGCCATGGTCACACTTGTCGAAGGCTTTTGTAAAGTCTGTGTATATTACATATGCATTCTTTTTGTCTTCTAGTGCATCTAGGACCTTGTCGTAGTAAATAAATACATTATTATTATTATTATATCGTAGGTCAATTTACATATATTTAATTTAGCAGAGTTATGGTGAAAACAAGTTTTCACTCTGGCTATTTGACAGAAAACGGACTTCCGAATAAGCCAAACTGACCCGTTCGGCTTATCTGGCACGATATACATACATACACATACATACACACACGTGTGTGTGTGTGTGTACTCACCTATTTGTGGTTGCAGGGGTCGAGACATACCTTCTGGCCTCGCCTCTCCCTGCTCCATGAGCTTTATCATACCTCCAATTAGCATACTTCCAATTGTGACCCCTTGTTTCTGTGTCCCATCTCTGGCACATCCTCTGTCCACCTTATCTATTTCTTTCAGTATTTTGTATGTCATTATCATGTCTCCCCTAACCCTCCTGTCCTCCAGTGTCGTCAGGCCGTGTGTGTGTGTGTGTGTGTGTGTGTGTGTGTGTGTGTGTGTGTGTGTGTGTGTGTGTGTGTGTGTGTGTGTGTGTGTGTGTGTGCGTGTGTGCGCGCGCGCGCGTGTGTGCGTGCGCGTGTGTGTGCATGCGTGTGTGTGCGCGTGTGCGCGTGTGTGTGCGTGCGCGTGTGTGTGTGCGTGTGTGCGTGCGCGTGTGTGCGTGCGCGTGTGTGCGTGCGCGTGTGTGCGCGTGTGTGTGCGTGCGCGTGTGTGCGCGTGTGTGTGCGTGCGCGTGTGTGCGCGTGTGTGTGCGTGCGCGTGTGTGTGCGTGCGCGTGTGTGTGCGTGCGCGTGTGTGTGCGTGCGCGTGTGTGTGCGTGCGCGTGTGTGTGCGTGTGCGTGCGCGTGTGCGCGTGTGTGCGTGCGCGTGTGTGCGTGCGCGTGTGCGCGTGCGCGTGTGTGCGTGCGCGTGTGCGTGCGCGTGCCTGCGCGTGCGTGCGTGCTCATCCATCTGTGGCTGCAGAGGTCGAGTCTCAGCTCCTGGTCCCGCCTCTCAACTTGCCGCTTACCAGATTCACTCCTAGCCTGTATTGAGTCTGCCTCCACCACTTCATCACCGAGATCATTTCACTTTCCAAACACACTGAGACTGAAGAAATAATTCCTGACATCCCTATGACTCACTGGGTCTTCAACTTGTGTCCCTGAGACTTTACGTCGTATTAATATCAAGACTGGTCCTCGTCTCCTTTAGTGTTAGTTTAAATTGCTCAAGTCTCTTCCGATAAGGAGTGTGTACTTACCTATTTGTACTCAAGTTTGTGAGGGGAGAGGCTGGGGGAAGGTTTGTGGGGTGGTGTTAATGGCAAAGGCCATATAGAGCTTGGGCGTCATGCTTGGCAGACTAGCATCATCTCACACTGCCACACTCTTAACTTACCAGCTTCCACCACAAGCCATGGTGGCCCTTTTAATCTCACATCTGATTCGTATTCATACATTTTAGGTCATTACAAGATATTTTTTAAAGCTAAGTATTAGCTATAATGCAGCTGACAGTATTAGCTGCAATGAGGTTAGCTGGCAGTATTAGATGATGAGGCTACCTGGCAATATTAGCTAATGAAGCTATCTCGCAATATTAGCTGATGAGGCTACCTAGCAGTTTGCTCCACCCGTCTAAAACTACTGTTAAACCAATACTTTTCAATGTCATTCGTAAATCTAAATTTCTTACAATTATATCTTAATTAAAGATTTTCACCACCTTATTTGTATCCAATTTCTTTATACCCACATCACCCTATCTTAATGTCCATATCCCCCTTCTAGAGCTCACTGGCGAGAGCATTCGATTTATAATCGCAAGGTCCCGGGTTCGATTCCCTGGTACGAAAAAAGAATATAGGTTACCTTTACACCCCTTCAGCACCTACCTTCCTAGCAGTAAAGCAGTGCAAGCTGAATGATGTGGGTCGCATACAAGGGGGAAAAATGTGTTAGATAACTACAATCCTTCTGTAATGTCACATCCTGTGATCACCCAGGCTGTGACGGACCAGCAGCAACAACAACCTGAAGGACCAGGCGGCGTGCTACAGTATCGAGGGTTCGATTCCCGGCAGCGACGCACATAATGATTGACGCGTTCATCCCTCCATTAGTTGCTCTGTTTTTTCCCTGGAGATCCGGATGTGCTCCTGCAGTGGTTTTTTCAACCCACCATCTTATGAAACTGTTTATAATATAAACAAAGTCAATATGCCGTTGATTCAATGAAGTATGATAATGAAACTCCTCAATCCTCAGTGTCTTACCTGAAAACACTGATAACATTCAGTGAATAACAAAGTGGCGCCGTAATGTGATACTCTCAACTTTGCTGCTAAATAAGCATCCAATTTGTCTAAGAAAACAGTCTTCGACATTATAAATTCTCCCGTTATCAACAGAGGCGAAGCAGTATTTGTTATATCCTCTAGTGTTTCATGTAGCGCCACTACAGCTACTTCATTTTCCAAATCATATTGCAGAATATCAGTTTGATAACGATATATTCTACTACATTTCCACGAGAGTAATGGCGCTAGTATCCGTGGTCTTTATTAATAACTCTTATCTAGTTGCCCTCACAGGTTCACTTCTAAATTACGCAACGCAAAAACGTCGCGTAGTCATTTGGTCTTCTTGCATTCCGTCATACGTACAAGATGTTTCTTTCCCTGGTCCTCATTTACATTCTTTTCTAATGAATAAAATACATATGCAATATGTGCCGTAGCTTGATCGCTAGCGCACTCAGCTCACACACTGAGGTGCGGAGTTTGAATTTTCTCCGGTACGGTTGGAAAACATTAGGGACGTCTTTCCATAAGACACCTGCTGTCCTTGTTCACCCATCAGTAATAATGGGTACCTGGGTGTTAGTGGACTGGTGTGGGTCGCATCCTGGGACAAAACTGACCTAATTGCCCGAAATGATCAGCATAACAAGCCGCTGTCTATATAGTAGTATGTTATTGATGTCAGGCCTGTATACCTTGTATATGCAGTAAATAAAGATATTATTACAAGTGTTGAACATGTCTTACTCATCAATGTGTCAGTACTGTATACCATTAATGTGATATATTACTTTCTGTACTGGATGTCTCTCCTCCTTTGTGTGATCGTATTTCTTTTAACTGTTTGCATTTATCTTGTTTTTGTTAGCTTCAGTTCCAGTTCTGCTTTCACAGCTGCTGTAGTTTTGTGTGTGTGTGTGTGTGTGTGTGTGTGTGTGTGTGTGTGTGTGTGTGTGTGTGTGTGTGTGTGTGTGTGTGTGTGTGTGTGTGTGTGTGTGTGTACGTACGTACTCGCCTAATTCACATAACTGGTTGCAGGAGTCGAGACTCAGCTCCTGGCCCCGCCTCTTCACTGAACGCTACTAGGTTCTCTCTCTCCCTGCTCCATGAGCTTTATCATACCTCGTCTTAAAGTTATGTGTGGATCCTGCCTCCACTACATCACTACCCAGACTATTCCACTTCCTGAAAACTCTATTACTGAAGAAATACTTCCACTTCCTGACAGCTCTATGATTGAAGAAATACTTTCTAACGTCCCTTTGACTAACCTGAGTCTTCAACTTCCAACTGTGATCCCTTGGTTCTGTGTCCCATCTATGGAACATCCTGTCACTGTCCACCTTATCTATTCCACGCTGTGAATCTGACTGTTGACGTAACTTAGTTTTGCAGCAGCATTAGCATTGTTGTTGTTGCCGCCGCCCTGTCTCCACTTGCTTCTGCAGGTTTTCCGTTTTTTATTTGTTTTTCGTATATTTATGCTGCGTTCATGAGTTTGCTATTTTTTCTTCCACCTTCTCTTGAAACTGGGGCTGTTGTTGCTGGGCTATTGCAGTGGATTTTGTTGTTGTTGCAGAACTGACTGCTGTTTCAGAATTGTGTTGTCATTGTTGTCTGAATGGTTAGTGCTGTTCCTGATTGCTGCTGTTAATTCCTTCTCCAGTACACTTACAGCAGAGTCAGTGTCTGCACACTAGATGCTGGGAAGCTAGTAAATTCGTGAATGTTATGGAACTTAGGGGTAACACTTTCATTTACATTTTCATTTGTGTGTGCCGACTGGACAGGTTGCACAATAACTTCAAATCCAGTGGTTGATATAACTGAGCGTTCACCGTGTTGACCACAGCATAGAGCACAGCTAGATGTCTTAGCTGTGACAGGTTTCCAGATCTTCTAACCTACTAGATACAAATGCAGTATATTCTTTTTATTGGTGACGTATGGCCCACGCAATGGGTTTTGTCAAATCATAAACAGATGAACCAGAATGAGCATATGTATGTCGTGCCGAATTGATAAAACTTGCGATTTTGTCTTAAATAGCAACGCTCTTCTTGCCAAATAAGGTAAGCGAAAATATGTGTATGCAATAATATCGCAAAAATCATTCTGAACCTAACCAAAAAAAATACATTTAACTGTGTTTGTTTAAATTATTGTATACTTATCTAAAAATATATTTAGCTGGATTAGGCTAAATTAAATTGCGCTTGCTATAATAAGGTTAGGTAAGTTTTCTAAGGTTCTTTTGATACAAAATTATTCATTTTTACATTAACATAAATTAAAAATATATATATATGTTTAAATGTATAAGAGAAAATTTTAAAAAGGACTTAGTTTTAAATGAGTTCTTGGTAACTGACCAGTTTTACCTATTCGCCACGACACACACACACACACACACACACACACACACACACACACACACACACACACACACACACACACACACACACACACACACACATACATCCAGGTTTATGTGCGACTTGATAAAGGTTATTGTGTGGGAGACTCGTCAATAAAGGCTCGCATGATACTGTGTATGTTTTTTTCCAACGTGTCGATATTTCATACTATTTCTCCCAGCACAATCCTATTATTCTCCATATCTTCTCATTCATTACTGAGTATTCCGTACATTAAAACATTAAAAAACCGTACATCAATGAAATATATATCAAAGTATATAAATTTTTGGGTACAATTTTATCAGAAAATAACAAAATATATTTTTTCGACTGTTCTCAAGCAGACTGACCTAAGAGGTATCTTGCACCCGCAAGTACCGCTGCTAACCTGCTTGTGCCCGAGTCTAGTTTTGACTTCCTGCTCATACTGTTCAAACTGAAGGCGTTCTATTAATCAACAGTCTTGAGCCTTCCAAATGCTGATACTAGCAAAGTATTACGACAAAGACATGACAAAGGTATGAGACTGAGAGCTACACTTGATGTTATCAAGACACAGCTGGTAACTTGGCAGTGATGATGTGGGTCTGTCACACAACTACATGCACTTTCTTGATCGTCATTCTTGCCCTCACAATCGTGTCATTTTCAGTCTTAGTCTTGTCCACTTCTTTCCACCGTCCTCTCCCCACATTTCCGCTCTCTCACTTCCTTCCCCAGTCCCTCCTCGTCCACATTCATCCCTCCCTCCTTCTCTCTCACTCAGTCACGTTCAAAGGCCGACAAGTATATATTAGTAAAAAATGAAGTGCAGTAACCAAGGACCACAAGAGGACTTCATATGTATATTGGAAGGGCGCCACCTGTGTTTACATCATAAAACAGCAGACTACCCTTCCCCACTGTGCACGCACGCACTCACGTACATGGGTATGCTGGCAGGGCCAGAGTCGAGACTGGGTCCCCAGCAAACACAAACTGGTGAGTATGCAAACATACCTGCACACAACTGCCTATGTGCTCCCTAACCACAGTAATCTATAACCATAATTAGGATTACATTACACTACACGCTCAAGTATTACCAGTACCACAAAATAATACGTGTAAAGGGAAAGACTTCAACAGCCCTCCATTTAGCAACGTGATAAATTTCTCAGGTTGGTTGTGATATCTACTTGACTGCATACGTCTGTTACGACATGTAAATGGTAGGGTCAGAATTTGGCATAAACCTCAGGGATGTGGTGGAGTGGGAGATTCCCAGCATGAATCTACAGCAACAACTGTGTGATGCTATCATGTCAACATGGACCAGAATCTCTTAAGGAATGTTTCCAGACCTTGCTGAATCAATGCCACGATGAATTCAAGTTGTTCTGCGGGCAAAGGGGGTCCCTACCTAGTACTAGAAGGGTGTACCTAATTAAGTGGCCACTGAATGTACATACATTTGGTAATATTCCAGTCTAGAGTACAAACGCCTTAAACAAAATAGGTAGTAGTTCGGCATCTCGTTTATAAGGTTTATTACTCATCATCCCAGAGCAACGGTTCTTAACCTTTCTACGATTACAGATCCCCAATGGACTGCCCAATATATCCCCATATACCCCCTTCGCCAGACTGTTGAAATCAATATCATCGCCAGTCCTATTAGTTACCATTATGACTTCGAATACTGTCAATAGCTGGGTTTCACTATACATATGGATAGGAACAAAACAACTGAAGGAAAATCATAAGCATTTTATCATTTATACAAAAACTGCGAATTCTTCAGAGATCAAGTCCCATACCCCCATTATTGGGTTCCCATACCCCCAAGGGGTAGGGATACCCCCGGTTAAGAACCCCTGTCCTGGAAAAACAGTACTGTTTTTATACGGTGAATCAATTTTGACTTATGTTTTCCACAGTGCAGCATCGTAATTTTCGATGAACATAGTGCATTTTGTGGCCCACTGTAAAACACTGTTTACAAAAAAATTGAAGTGTGGTGTGTCCTCGATGGATGCCACTCTCATATAAATTCTAGCTTCGTCGCGAAAGATCACATAGTGCCCTGAACTATATTTGTTTGATATGAGAATGAGAAAGAGAATTTGGGCGAGTATAGTGCCTGAGGAACAGAGTTCTTCACGGTGGAGGCCTCTTGTATTACTTTATATACTGTGTATTACTCTCTGGATTAGATTTATCAGAAAGTTAAAAGCTTAATCTCATACACTTTCCAGCTATTCCCTTTACCTGGAGTCTACCTTGAGGGTATTCCGGGGATCAACGCCCCCGCGGCCCGGTCCAAGACCACGCCTCCCGGTAGATCACGGCCTGATCAACCAGGCTGTTACTGCTAGCCGCACGTAGTCCAACGTACTAACCACAGCCCGGCTGATCCGGCACTGACTTTAGGTATCTGTCCAGCTCCCTCTTGAAGGCAGCCAGGAGTCTACTGGTAATTCCCCTTATGCTTGGTGGGAGGCTGTTGAACAGTCTTGGGGCCCCGGACACTTATGGTGTTTTCTCTTAGATTACCAATGGCGCCCCTACTTTTAATTGGGGGCATTTTGCATCGCCTGCCCAGTCTTTTAACTTTCGTAGGGAGTGATTTCTGAGTGCAGATTCAGGACCATTCCTTTTAGAATTTTCCAAGTGTAGATTATGATATATCTCTCCCTCCTGCGTTCCAACGAGTACAAGTCAAGTGCTTCCAAGCGTTCCCAGTAGTTAAGGTGCTTGACAGAACTTATACGTGCAGTAAAGGTTCTCTGTACACTCCCTAGATCTGCAATCTTTCTTGCTTTGAATGGAGATGTTAATGTACAGCCGTATTCCAGCCTAGAGAGAACAAGTGATTTGAAAAGGATAATCAGTAGCTTGGCATCTCTCGTTTTGAACGTTCTCATTATCCATCCTATCATTTTCTTTGCACTTGTGATCGTGGCACTGTTGTGATCCTTGAAATTGAGATTCTCAGACATTACCACTTCCTGGTCCCTTACATTGTTTTTCTGCTCTATTGTATGGCCAGAGTTTGTAGTATACTCTGTTATAGTTATTATCTCCTCCAGTTTTTCATTACTGAGTAGTTGGAATTTGTCCTCATTGAACATCATATTGTTTTCCGTTGCCCACTGGAAAACTTGGTTTATATCTTCTTGGAGGTTAACCGCATCCTCAGCAGATGACAGCCTCATGCAAATCCTAGTATCGTCTGCAAAGGATGACAGTGCCGTGGATTACATCTCTGTATATGTCTGATATGAGGATGAACAGGATGGGGCGAGTACTGTGCCTTAAGGAACAGAGATTTTCACTATGGCGGCTTCCGATTTAACTCTGTTGACCACTAATCTTTGTGTTCGATTGGCTAGGAAGTTGAAGATCCATCTCCCCACTTTGCCGGTTATTCCTTTAGCACGTGTTTTGTGCGCTATTACGCCATGATCGCACTTGTCGAACTTTTTGCAAAGTCTGTGTATATTACATCTGCATTCTGTTTTTCTTCCAGTGCATACAATATTATATCATATAGTGATCCAGTAGTTGTGAGAGGCAGGAGCGACCTGCCCTGAACCCATGTTGCCCTGGATTGTGCAGTTTTTGCGAATCCAGGTGATTTGCAATCCTGCCTCTTAGCACTCTTTAGGGAGTTAATACACCATGGGTACATTTAGCTATAAAGATGTTTTAGGGGGATCAATTTCCCCGCAGCCGTCTCATACCAGACTTCTGGTGGATCAAGACCTGATCAACTAGACTGTTACTGATGGTCGCACACAATCCAACGCACCAGCCACAGCCCAGCTGATCCGAAAATGACCTAAGGAATTTATCACGTTCCCTCTTGAAGAAAACAAGGGGTCTGTTGGTAATCCCCCTGAAGGTTGTTTAATAGTCTTGGGCCTCTTACAATTATCGTGTTATCTCTAAATGTCCTCATGGCGCCCCTGGTTTTCACTTGTCAAGAATTTTCACACAGTTTGCGATAATTATATATTTTGGCGGGAAATTTTGATGAGTGTGGGCTCGGAACATACAAACTTTCTTTGATCACAGAAAATTCCGCTGATTTTAAGCCATCAATCATTTGTTAGTGGGCGGCAAAACTTTGCACAGCGCCTGCAGTGTCGGCCAGAATACACGCTAACCTCTCTATATATATATATTTACAATGGTAATACGAACATCGTCTCGGGCCTCACTATTTCAACCATGCACATTTATAAGCTAATAAACACACACAGCCTATTGTGTGTGTGTGTGTGTGTGTGTGTGTGTGTGTGTGTGTGTGTGTGTGTGTGTGTGTGTGTGTGTGTGTGTGTGTGTGCGTGCGCGCGCGCAGCACCGGTTAGGAACCCACACCTAATCAAGCACGTCAAGAAATTAGAGAAAGTGTAAAAAGCTTAAAACGAGAGTAGTCGAGGAGCTAATGGGCATGTCCTACGAGGAGAGGTTAAGGGAAATCGACCTGACGATACTGGAAGACGAGAGAGAGAGAGAGAGAGAGAGAGAGAGAGAGAGAGAGAGAGAGAGAGAGAGAGAGACAGACAGACAGACAGAGAGAGAGACAGACAGACAGAGAGACAGACAGAGAGAGACAGAGAGAGACAGAGACAGATAGAGACAGATAGAGACAGACAGAGACAGACAGAGACAGAGACAGAGACAGAGACAGAGACAGATAGAGACAGAGAGACAGACAGAGAGGTATAATAACGACATAAAATACTGAGGGGAACTGACACGGTGGACAGAGAATGTTCCAGAGATGGAACACAACAGTGGGTCACAAGTGGAAGCTGAAGACGCAGATGAATCACAGGGATGTTTGGAAGTATTTCTTCAGTCACAGAGTTGTCAGGAAGTGGAACAGTCGAGAGAGTGATGTAGTGGAGGCAGGATCCATGGAGCAGGGAGAGAGCAGACCTAGTAGCGACTAGTGAAGAGGCAGGGCCAGGAGCTATAACTCACCCCGGCAACCACATACACAGAGTTTACTTTCATCTCTGTTTCAGGGACTGAATTACTTTTGGTGTTAGTATACAGGGAAATTCAGTGAAATCACCGAGTGCATCTGTCACTCGGCCGTGATCACCACCTACTCAATTCGCAATTTGTGTCAGTAGACACAAGCGGTTGCTTGCTACCCATCCCCCCCGGCCACAATGCCGGGTTATCGCATGCCAGATTTTTCTCTTACATATAACAATAATATTTAAAAAAGAGCCAATTATAACATACTAGAAGCACATTCAAATCCCTCAATTATTTCGATGACTGAACGCTAGAGGGTTAATTAATTGCGTTCTTAATGCCTGGGTGATCGACTTGAAAGAAGTTGCACAATTAAACCAAGTGTATTGGTAAACTATATACGTTATGAGTGGCAACTAACTAAAACTAATGAGACTCCAACAGTAGTCTTCCTGGACTAAGCTACCTACTCTAGCTGTACTTCTCGTGTTACATTACGTATATACTGGCCAGGAACACGCTAGGCTATCAAGATCGATTTAGATAACCTGTGATTTCTCCAGTCACTAGGCAAACAGTTGGACGTAGTGCACATAGACTTCTGATGCTACACACACAATGGAGCGTGGGCTATACACGCACACATAAGATGAATAAGCACAAGTTTACTATGGCCCGTGTAAAGCCCGTTACTAGGATATCCCTTAGCTTCAGGTTATACATCTTTTGTGGCCATTAAAATATTTTCAAGATTTGTGGTATTTCCATCAATTTAAGATTCTTCTAAACACGGATAAGCTAATTATCTAAAAAAAAAAATGCAAAAATTTCTGTAGGCTACGTAAATTATAATAGGCATGTTATATACTTTTGTATACACTAAAAACGTTTTTGTAGGCAATGAGGCTGCCAAGGTAGCCAAGAAACGTGCAAATGTCCACGGGTGTAGTCAGGAAATGTAGATATGTCTGGAAGCGTACGACTCTGTCAGAGTTGTAGCTAGGAAACGTGGGGGTTGTAGCTAAGAAACGTGGGGTTGTAGCTAGGAAACGTGGGGGTTGTAGCTAAGAAACGTGGGGTTGTAGCTAGGAAACGTGGGGGTTATAGCTAGGAAACGTGGGGGTTGTAACTAGGAAACGTGGGGGTTGTAGCTAAGAAACGTGGGAGTTGTAGCTAGGAAACGTAGGGGTTGTAGCTAGGAAACGTGTGAATTGTAGCTAGGAAACGTGGGGGTTGTAACTAGGAAACGTGGGGGTTGTAGCTAGGAAACATGGGAGTTGTAGCTAGGAAACGTGTGGGTTGTATACTAGGAAACGTGGGGGTTGTAGCTAGGAGACGTGGGGATTGTAGCTAGGAAACGTGGGGGTTGTAGCTAGGAAACGTGGGGGTTGTAGCTAGGAAACGTGGGGGTTGTAGCTAAGAAACGTGGGGGTTGTAGCTAGGAAACGTGGGGATTGTAGCTAGGAAACGTGGGGGTTGTAGCTAGGAAACGTAGGGGTTGTAGCTAGAAAACGTAGGGGTTGTAGCTAGGAAACGTAGGGGTTGTAGCTAGGAAACGCGGGGGTTGTAGCTAGGAAACGTGGGGGTTGTAGCTAGGAAACGTGGGGGTTGTAGCTAGGAAACATGTGAATTGTAGCTAGGAAACGTGGGGGTTGTAGCTAGGAAACATGGGAGTTTTAACTAGGAAACGTGTGGGTTGTAGCTAGGAAACGGGGGTTGTAGCTAGGAAACGTGGGGGTTGTAGCTAGGAAACGTGGGGGTTGTAGCTAGGAAATGTGGGGGCTGTAGCTTGGAAACGTGGGGGTTCTAGCTAGGAAACGTAGGGGTTGTATACTAGGAAACGTGGGGGTTGTAGCTAGGAGACGTGGGGATTGTAGCTAGGAAACGTGGGGGTTGTAGCTAGGAAACGGAGGGGTTGTAGCTAGGAAACGTGGGGGTTGTAGCTTGGAAACGTGGGGGTTGTAGCTTGGAAACGTGGGGGTTGTATACTAGGAAACGTGGGGGTTGTAGCTAGGAGACGTGGGGGTTGTATAGGAAATGTAGCTAGGAAACGTGTGGGAAACGTTGCTAGCGTAGGGGTTCTAGCTAGGAAACGGGGGTTGTAGCTAGGGTTGTAGCTAGGAAACGTGGGAGTTGTAGCTAGGAAACATAGCTAGGAAACGTGGATACTAGGAAACGTGGGGGTTGTAGCTAGGAGACGTGGGGATTGTAACGTGGGGGTTGTAGCTAGGAAACGTTGTAGGGAAACGTTGTAGCTAGGAAGCTTGGACGTGGGGGTTGTAGCTAGGAAACGTAGCTAGAAACGTGGGGGTTGTAGCTAGGAAACGTGGGGGTTGTAGCTAGGAAACGTAGGGGTTGTAGCTAGGAAACGTAGGGGTTGTAGCTAGGAAACGTGAGGGTTGTAGCTAGGAAACGTGGGGGTTGTAGCTAGGAAACGTGGGGGTTGCAGCTAGGAAACGTGGGGGTTGTAGCTAGGAAACGTGCGGGTTGTAGCTAGGAAACGTGTGGGTTGTAGCTAGGAAACGTGTGAATTGTAGCTAGAAAACGTGGGGGCTGTAGCTAGGAAACGTGTGGGTTGTAGCTAGGAAACGTGTGAATTGTAGATAGGAAACGTGGGGGTTGTAGCTAGGAAACGTGGGGGTTGTAGCTAGGAAACGTGGGGGTTGTAGCTAGGAAACGTGTGGGTTGTAGCTAGGAAACGTGTGAATTGTAGATAGGAAACGTGTGGGTTGTAGCTAGGAAACGTGTGAATTGTAGCTAGAAAACGTGGGGGCTGTAGCTAGGAAACGTGTGGGTTGTAGCTAGGAAACGTGTGAATTGTAGATAGGAAACGTGGGGGTTGTAGCTAGGAAACGTGCTGGTTGTAGCTAGGAAACGTGGGTTGTAGCTAGGAAACGTGGGGGTTGTAGCTAGGAAACGTGGGGGTTGTAGCTAGGAAACGTGGGGGTTGTAGCTAGGAAACGTGGGGGTTGTAGCTAGGAAACGTGGGGGTTGTAGCTTGGAAACGTGGGGGTTGTAGCTTGGAAACGTGGGGGTTGTAGCTAGGAAACGTGGGGGTTGTAGCTAGGAAACGTGGGGGTTGTAGCTAGGAAACGTGTGAATTGTAGCTAGGAAGCAAAGGTTGTAGCAACCATTAAGGTACAAATGTACAGTTGTATTATTATGATGATAATCAAAACCAAGCGCTAAACCCACTAGGATTACAAGAATTGTTGCCATGTGAAATACAAATGTACAGGAGTACGAGTGTTGGCGGTGCGAGAACATGGTAGCTATCCTGGCGTCCTCGTCGCACTCATCGCAAGCTTTTTCCCTGACGAGAAACAACAAAGGCCAAAGGCATTACCATTTCCATTTTAGAGTGGGTTTACTTATCTTCAAAAGAGAGAAGAGGCGGATGAAACGTGAGGACACTTTTCACTTAATGGCTGTGTCGTCTTCATGTGTTTTGGATGTCTGCTGCTGCTCTTCGTAATATTCAACGTAGCTACTTTATTTCTTAATGCTCCTCGTACTGTCTTGCTGTTAATTATCTTACGTTGTTGCTACTTTCTCGTTTTTTTTAATCTTATCGGTACTTTAATTACTTTATTGATGTCACTGTTGCTACTTTGCCGTCTTTAATGTTACTCTGTTGACGTTAGCGTTACTCTGATGTTATTGTTGATCCTTTGCTTTTTAACAATACTGTTACTTTGGTGTTATTGTTACTTTATTGGTATCATTTTTTATTCTATTGGTATCACTGTTAATTTATTGACGTCACTGTTACTTTGTTGATGTTACTGTCGCGTTTTTTACGTTGTGTTCATGTTTTTGTCAATTGTTGACGTTATTTTTATTATGTTAATGTTATAATTAATGTCTTGATGTTACTGTTATTATGTTGATGTTATTGTTACTGTGTTAGTATTGATGCTGCAGCTTTCCTTGTATTGTTGCTAGTTGACGGTAATAGTTCTGGTTGTTGGTATTATTTTGTCAGTCATAACTTTAGTGCTGATGTATTGAAGTTACAAATTAAGGTGCTGTTAATGACCCTCTTCCCATCAAGAGCAACCCCTATATGATGGTGAAGAGTTCTTGAGCCAAGGAATTGGAGCTAGCCTCATCTTTCTCGGATCATACCTGATTGTCTTCCATACCCTTTTGCGATTTTGAGTGTTCTACCCTCGCTGCCTGGACGGAGGCTAGGTTTCCTGGTTTTCTACCTGGTCAAAGCAGGCTGTTGCTGCTAGCGACCCATAGAGTTCTATAGGTCTCTATAGGTCACACAGTAG
>NC_091363.1:12885464-12910464 GCF_038502225.1 Cherax quadricarinatus
GCACATACCCAACCTATCATTTGACCTAAAAAAATTTTTTTAGCTTAATGTTAATAAACTTAAATTCATATAATTTAACCGCAAATATAGTATAAATAAATACACGGAGAACATGTTACTTCGCGGTAACAGGAGCTTACGATATTCTCTTCCTGACATAATTCATTATAAAATTATTACCATGTTCCTCCTTGACCCAATTCGTTGTAAACACTTATGATATGCCACCCCCTAATTCATCATAAACGCATACGCTACTCCATCGTAACCTAATTCGTTGTAAACACAATTGTCGTTATGGAAGATGACGATGTCGGGATACTCTTCGAATATAAGAAAACATGGTACGAAAAACCTGCTTCTTCCACACTGCACTGATGGTTAGCCAAGAGGAAAATTGCAGAAAAAAAAAACAAAGCGATTGTGAGTTCCCAGTTTCGCCTACACACACACAAAGATTTACTACTTACCAGGCTACTCCCTGGCAATGACGACCGCAATTATGAGCACAAGCTTCAAGAGTTAAAGTACATGGAGTAAGAGTTAATGTCTAAGTACGCTAGCGGTTACTTTGTCACTAAGCGGGTCACTGTTGACTTAACACAAGCATCAGGTGACATTTTAGCCTAATGAACAAAATATAACAACAGAGTTGAGCCTCACACGACTGAAAATGCGAAAGAGCAGAGGTGACATGGTTAAAAAAAAATCAAAGTACTGAAAGATCCCGACATTGTACATTGTACAAAAAAGGTTGGAGCCGGTACAAGGCACAAACATGATAGCTAAATGAAGTAATGTACGACGGCACTTTAGTGCAAGGAAACTGAGCACCTGGAATGCACTGCTGGAGAAGGTATTAGAATTTACCGGTTAATATGACCAAGTAACAAGGGGTCGGTCGTTAACTCAGGATGGTTCTAGGGTTAACACTGGATCCCACTCAGTACAAGGTCAAGTACACAATCATTATACCTGAGACTTAATGATGTAGGACACTTGGATGATGATGCTTTTTAAGGGTTACGACGTCTTATGGCGTGTGAGCCCGCCTGGATGATGGCGTCGACCCAACATTATGATAGTGGCGACAACGCACGGTAATGGGCGTGATGAGTGGAGCAGCAGGTGCCAGTATTCAAGGTTGACATCACTCACTCAGAACCATCCCTCACTCACCCACCCACAACTCTCTCACTTTTATAAATATACAGATTTTTTTTCCTCGCACTGCGATAATAATGTGTTCATAAATTGTATTTCCCGTACATGTGGTAATTCCCAGGTAATACTGACTAGCTGTGCTGGCGCGAAATCTTACAAGCTAGAGTAGCCATTGAGTCGATAGCAGGAGTGCTTGATGATATTCTCACCGCCCTACTGAAGTCTCTCATCTCAGGTTGACGGATCTCATCACTATGTAACTGCCGTTTGGAATAAGGAAGCAACACTCCTAATATATCTAATTTTATTTAATATAAAAAATTATAATGTATATAATTTTATTTTTTTTTCTATCAATATGATGATAAATTCCACTTCGTGTGTGTGTGTGTGTGTGTGTACTCCCCTATTTGTGGTTGCAGGGGTCAAGTCATAGCTCCTGGCCCCGCCTCTTCACTGACTGCTACTAGGTCCTCTCTCTCCCTGCTCCATGAGTTTCATCAAACCTCGTCTTAAAACTATGTATGACTCCTGCCTCCACTACGTCACTTTCTAGGCTGTTCCATTTCCTGACAACTCTATGACTGAAGAAATACTTCCTAGCATCTCTTTGACTCATATGAGTCTTCGACTTCCAATTGTGACCCCTTGTTTTTGTATCCCATCTCTGGAACATCCTGTCTTTGTCCATCTTGTTAATTCCTCGCAGTATCGTCAGTCCGATTCCCCTTAACCTTTCTTCGTAGGACAATTCCCTTAGCTCTGGAACTAGTCTTGTTACAAACCTTTGCACTTTCTCTAATTTCTTGACGTGCCTGACCAGGTAGGTAGGTAGGTAGGTAGGTAGGTGGGTGTGTGTGTGTGTGTGTGTGTGTGTGTGTGTGTGTGTGTGTGTGTGTGTGTGTGTGTGTGTGTGTGTGTGTGTGTGAGAGAGAGAGAGAGAGAGAGAGAGAGAGAGAGAGAGAGAATGGGTTACCTTGAGTAATTTACAATAACTTCATGCAACGTTGTTGGAACCACCCATTAACTACTAAACCCGTAACAGATGAGCTGATGTTCTCGTCGCCCTACAGAAGTCTCCCAGCTCCAGCTGACAGATTTCATTACTTCACAGATGCCATCTCGTTGAATCATCCTTTATACACATCTCATATATGAGTCTAAGCCCTGGCTTTGTTACTGTCAACACCCGCGTCTCCCAGTACATAATAATAATTTGATAATTATTATTATTATTATTGGGTGTTTCACCAATCTTGTGGTCTTCTCCACTTTTCTCACTACATGATAATTGTCCAGGAGACAAAAACAAAAATATTTTATGAAGGGGGAACGCTAAACCCATTGGGGTCACGGCAACTGGGGAAATGGGAGGCAATGAGATTTGATTCAAGGAGAGGCTAGGTCTAATTTCTTGGATCAAGAGCCCCTCATCGGCATCAAGAATGATGGAGACCGGGCCGCTGGGACGTTGACCCCCCAGAACAACCATCAGGTAGGTGTTGACCTGAGCTGTGAATTTGAGTTAGTTGCAGAGAGAGTACTCCCCGAGTTAGTTGAAGAGACTTAAGGCTGTGGCTGTGTTAGCCTGGGTTGTGAATTTGTTAGTTGCAAAGAGAGGATCTCCCAAGTCTAGAACTGTGTTAACTTGGGTTCTGAATTTCATTCGTGTTCATAAAGCTGGCAAGTTAAGTGGCATCCTCTTAAATTCATGATGCGTGACGTTAGTGTGACTAATTGTGTGTGGTGTTTTACCATCACTCTGCTGCCTACAAGTGCGGCTTGTCTGGACTCTTTAAGGGATTAGATTTATTATTATAATCAAGGGGGAAGCGCTAAACCCGGAGGATTATACAGCGCCTGGGGGGGGATGTGGAAGGCATTCAGGCTTAATTCGGGGAACTGGAGCACAGATCCAATTCCCTAAATCAAGAGCCCCTCACCAACATCAAGGAACCTTCCTTGAGGGGTTAAGGGATTAGGGAGCTTTCATGAATCACAGTTCTTCTTGCACACCACTAGGAGTTCCTAATATTTGTCCTGAATGCAATCGAGCTAGCTCTAAATAATGCATACACAGTACACACATTACTGAATATATTTTAATCCTTAGCTTATAATAAAGTGGTGAATATATTTACTGTAAGAAGTTGGAATCAATGAAGAATGGATATAGTCGAAAACCACTGCGTTTGCGAAGCGCTGTAAAGCGGGGCCCTCCTGTATGGCGTTCCGGGAATAAGGCTCCTTCAATATGTGATTATCTTTTTGCTGCTACTCGAACAATTACTATTATAATATTAAAAAGAAGCGTTGAACCTGTGTGGGTCCTAGAACGGTCATGGGAGTAGATAATCCCGTGGTGTCCCGTCTTCAGGATTTAGTCCATTGTAAATTTAAAAAAAAAAAATCAAATCGCAGAACGGGTGGGGGTTTGATCCTATGGCAAGTGAGTTTTAAAACTCACAGTCCAGTTAATTTTTTCAAGTTAGCAGTTTCAGAATTTACTACCTTCTCTTGTTACCATCCCACTGACCTACGCTCAGAAAATAAATTATTTTATTTTATTATCACACTGGCCGATTCCCACCAAGGCAGGGTGGCCCGAAAAAGAACAACTTTCACCATCATTCACTCCATCACTGTCTTGCCAGAAGGGTGCTTTACACTACAGTTTTTAAACTGCAACATTAAGAAGCGCTAAGCCACAAGGGCTATACAGCGTCAGAAAATAAAAACAAAAACTTTAAGCGTGTGATGTTCTCCATGTGTTTAAGCAACTCAGTAGAATGTGACAAGGCTCATTGGGTGGGATGTTATGAAAGGACTACAGAGTCTTAAGTGAAGCATGCGGAAAGTAACAGGTGACAGCGATACAGATGAGCCATATGATAATGATACAGATGACACTTTATGGTGACACAGATGATAGCGACAGGTGATACTAATACATATTAGAGTGCCAGATGATTTAAAGATGACCCATGATAGTGACACAGATGGCAGTGACAACTGTAGAAGATAGTGACATACATAGGTAACAGTGGAATCGATACAAGCAGATAAGCCGTAGCTCGATCGCTAGCACACTCCGCTCTCACACTGTGGTCCGGGGGTCGATCTCCGGTACGACTGGAAAACATAGGACGTGTCTCTTTAAGATACTTGTCCAATAAAAAACAAAAAAAAAAAAATGCACAATACCGTGACTGGAACGATACACAAATAACCCGCACATAAACGAGAGAAGCTTACGACGACGTTTCGGTCCGACTTGGACCATTTACAAAGTCACACTAACGAGAAGTAGAGCAGGACGGGTATATATTGGCAAGAAGAAGCAGAAGCAGAAGAAGAAGAAGCAGAAGAAGAAGAAGAAGAAGAAGCAGAAGAAGAAGAAGCAGAAGAAGAAGCAGAAGAAGAAGAAGCAGAAGAAGAAGCAGAAGAAGAAGCAGCAGAAGAAGAAGCAGCAGAAGAAGAAGCAGAAGAAGAAGAAGAAGCAGAAGAAGAAGAAGCAGCAGAAGAAGAAGAAGCAGAAGAAGAAGCAGCAGAAGCAGAAGAAGCAGAAGAAGAAGAAGCAGAAGAAGCAGCAGCAGCAGCAGCAGCAGCAGCAGCAGCGGCGGCAGCGGCGGCGGCGGCGGCGGCGGTCGCGGCGGCGGCGGCCGCCTAACACTCTTCGCACTAATCTCGTTCATACCTCTCCTCCCTCTACAGATGTTCCTGGTGTCTACTCTATTTCTTGCTCCTCCTGCCCTCTTCAATACTTTGGAGAAACTGGCCGATCTCTTTCTGACAGACTTAGGGAGCACAAAAATAGTGTTAGGCTTGCCGACACTAACAATGCTCTGTTCTGTCACGTCAGAGATCACAGCCATCCTATTGACTGGTCTTCTGCTAAAACTGTCTTCCCAACTTCCAACTTTAACAGTCGCCGTCTGGTTGAATCCTCCCTAATACACAACTTTCCTTGTATGAATCTTAGCCCTGGCTTCGTCTCTGTAGATGCCTTCCTTTCCCACTACATTGTAAAATGCTCCAAATTTCAGAACACCCGTGACTTAACCTTATTCCTCCTCTTTTTTCTTCTTCTCCCTATTCCCTTTTCCTCTTTCCTTTTTTCTCGTCTGGGTTGTCTTTCTTTCTTCTGTCTTGTGTTTCTGTTCCTTCATTATTTATTTCATTATTTCCCCTCCCCCCACCTCTGTGTTCTTGCTCTCCCTCTGTGGGCACCTAGCTCCTTTGCAGTGCTCCCCTTTCTTTGTATTTGACTGGTTCCTCCTCCTTACTTCCCCATTACTACTTCCTTCCATCTCCGCCACTACTACTGCCACTACTACTACTACCTCTTCCTGCCTATATATACCCGTCCTTCTCTACTTCTCGTTAGTGTGACTTTGTAAATGGTCCAAGTCGGACCGAAACGTCGTCGTAAGCTCCTCTCTTCTATGTGCGGGTTATCTGTGTACTGCTGTCCAATGTTTACCCATCAGTGAAATGGGTACCTGGGTGTTAGTCGACTGGTGTGGGTCGCATCCTGGGACGAAATTGACACAATTTGCCTGAAATGCTCTGCATAACAAGGGCCTTTCTATATAGTAGTATGTCAATTATGTCATCTAGGCCTGTATACCTTGTACTTGTAGAAATTATTATTATTATTATTATTAAGCCCTTGAAAACTAACAGTGACATTCGACGGAACAGGAGAAAGCAGTAAACAGTTGGGACATCTCAATCTCCAACAGGAAAAGTCAGCAATTGTACATGACGGTGACAGTGCAAAGACGGTGACTATGACAGCGAGAGAGGTCCAAGCTACAGTACACCTTATCCTTGAGAAGGGGAGGAGAGGCCAAGTCTGAGATCCCTGACAAGACACAGACGGAGAGGCGTATGCGCGCGTGCGTGGTGACAAGGGTGGTGGTGGTGTCTCCATCACTGGCACACGAGAGAGAGGCAGAGGGAAGGGAAACTGAATATGTCCTAAATGTTACAATCATGAACTTCATAACACAGTAACAACATACCCACGTGTGCGTAACTTTATATTTTGTTTGTTGACAAAGCACTATAAGAGCATGGTTATTTAACGTTGTGACCAATTCACTCTTGTATTACACAAGTCATAATCACAAAGAAATTAAAACTCCAAGTACAATTTTCACATTCCGCAATCCATATGCACAAGTCTTTCCATGCCACTGGCCATGTATGTCAGCAAATTTAGACGAAACAGGAAAATACCCCCCCCCCCATCATCCATACCGAAAGAATGCTTAGTTTATAGCTAGGTAAGCACCTTGTTGGTAGAGTGGCACCCCTCCCAGAAAAAAAGGCCTCTACCACAGGACAAACTCCTCAATCCCCTAAAAATTATATGGTGATACCGACTTGTGGAAAAAGACACTTATGTACAGTTCATGACATTTATTAGAGGAAACGTTTCGCCACGAGTGACTTCTTCAGTCCTGATACAAAGATAACTAAGAGCATATCCAGAGGCAGAAGTCAAGTGGCAAGCAGTGAGAGGGTGTAAGTAGTAATAGTAGCATAGTTATCATAATCATAACCAAACGCTAAATCCGTAAGGGTAAGTAAGAGTAAGATGGAGAATTGAGACACTTATGCAACACATGGGAATCTTTATTAAAGAAACGTTTCGCCACTGTGGCGAAACGTATCTTCAATAAAGATTCCAATGTGTTGCATAAGTGTCTCAATTCTTCAACTTGTCGGTTTTCCAAACCATTCATCACAAGAGTAAGATGGATTGGGTTTGAGAAGGACGTGTCATCATGATGTTACAGCGGTCTCAACATCCTCAGTCCCCACCACAATGTTAATGACCAAATGTCGGGAAGACAGCCTAGTCTTAAGTCGACCAGTGACATCTTTCAGTCTAATGACCCGTTACTTTCTCCATACATAAATTTGACACAAACTGACCGCCAAGTTCCTATCTGCACTCTTCAACTTCAAATACACTTGCGAGTTCTTTTCTCGTATGGATATTTTTAAACTGACATCCCTAAACTATGCTCAACACTCATTTAACGCAAGCTTGGCCAAGTCATCAACTATCATAATAACCGCTGATGTCTACGTCAACAACCTGGCCTTCGGATAAGGTTGGCGTTTTTCATAAGCATTACACCTTGATTTCTGCCGTGTCTAAAGAATGACTATAATATATTTGTTATTCCAGATTAGGTTAATCTAAATTAACTTATTTTTACGCAATTAGTGCAAATATCGAAATCTCATAAACGGGCAGGCACGCATCTGGCAATGCAGGGCACGTCGTAGTTCATTAGAGCGTTCGTGATCCCACGACTGCTGATAAAGTTGAAAAACGTGCTATGTCAAAGGAAATAAACAAGAGTTTGATTTGAATCCCTTATACATATATTTGCGTGACTCCAGAAGCAAACATGCTATATAATACTCAAGAGGTTCTTTACAGCAAGTAATTATGGTAGATAATCATCAATTATATCCTGCTGGGATAACTACCACCGGTTATTATTCCAGCAGGAAGACCAGGTATTAATTCTAATGTTTCTCTGTGTTATATTACCATATGACTGGTTTACGATGACAGCACTCCCCGCCCTACCACTGTTCAGAACTGAGAGAGCCAGCAATACAGTCTGTGATACTATTTCAATGTCAGGTTTGTATGAGGTCAAAAGATTGCATTTAGCATTGTAATGAAGATGAGGATTGTGTGAGAGTAGCTACTTTGATGGTCACGTCATCTTTTGAACACACTACATGCACCTTGTTATTACCTTGAACGCAGTGGTCATGTCACCTTTGTTCCTTCATGACTTGTGTTGTCAACATGTTTTTATATTTCAGGTTCGTAATCTCAGGCACAGACTTTATACTTTTTTGTTTTTTAATAGTTGAATTTAGAGACTAAGTGCTGTTATCCTACCTCATTTCCTGCCAAAGCCTGGCCCCCAGGATGCAACCCACAACAGTCGACTAACACATGGGTACCTATTTACTGCTTAGGTGAACAGGGCCAACATAGTGTAGGGAAACATAGCCAACATTTCCAGGTGCCCCAGGATCAAATGAGGTTCCTTGGGTTGAGAGCCAAAGTTGCTACCACTGTCTATGATGGACAGAAACAGTCATTCCATATGCCACTTTTGGAGTTTTTTATACGTTTGAGGTATGGACTTCGTATTGTGCTGCATATTCCAACCTATACGTTTTTTTTTTTTAAGGATTTCTCCTTTTTCATGTGTGATTGTTTGTAGTTACAAGGTCAAAGGTCATGGTGTCCTGTCATCAATATTTAAACTGTTATATAAAGTTTCCAGCAGTTGTAGCACCGGATATCTCTAGACTGTCAACGAAACAGTCTTCCACTCTTTGAGCAAATATTTTGTAGTAAAATTCCTGCGCCCTTTTATTCTTAGTTTACAGGTGTGGCGTCGTCGTCTCCGCGTTAGGTACAAAAAATAATCATGTTTCCGTGTACATTTGATTTTCTTATATTATTATGGTTAGTGTTCCCTCTCCTGCCTACCAGCCAGAGCACTGTATTGATGTACTCTTTTAGGAAGAACTTCGTTTATATTCCTACGTTAAATTTCACAATTAATTTGACCAATTTACATCAGTTTTCTTGCAATGATTTGCATAAATTTTAATTTCCTATTATACGTATGATTTTCGCCTCCACCTTTCTTCGCCCAATTCATTTCACTTACCGACTTTGCTGAGGATAAGAAATAATTCCTGACATACCATTGACGCACCCGTGTCCTTAGCTTCCAACTGTGTCCTTGCCTGCCGTTTTACCCTATCAATTCTCCTTAGCATTTTGTTATCATACCTCCCCTAGTTCTTCTCTCCTCTAGTATCGTCAGGTTCAGTTCCTTTAGCTTCTCACAGCTCTGGAACTAGCTTCACTGCATAGGGTAGCACCTTATCCAGTTTCTTAACATGCTTCATCAGGTGTGGCTACCATACCGATGCTATAAAGTTCCCAAATGGTCTGATGTATGTTGTATAAAGGGTCATGAATGACTCTTCTTGATATTTACAAACGTCACTGGCTGCCGAAGTTATTCGGTTGATGTGAGCCTCTTGTGATATGTTAGGCACTATGCTCACCCCTACTTCTTTCTCTTAAGAGTGAGGTTTACCAACCTCCGTTCTCAGAGACTACACACAGTTACCGATCTTGTCCTTTCCCTAATTTTCATAACTTTGCATTTGCTGGAGTTGAATTCAGGTAACCAATCCTTTAATTAATCCTGCAGTCTGTCCAAATCTAGCTGCAACCATTCATTGTCCTCACTGCCTTTTCTCATTAGTTTTACATCAATACACCTGCATACTAGACTTATTTCTTTTGATAAGTCATTCACATATACCAGAAACAGTACTGACACTTACGGAACTCAGCTTGTTACACTTCCTTATACCTAGAGTATACCTGAAGAAGGGGGGTTTCGGGGGTTAACGTCCCCTGGTCCGATTCGTGATCACGCCTCGCGGTGGATCAGGCCCTGATCAACCATGCTGTTACTGGTGGCCGCATGTAAACCGAAGTACAAGCCACAGCCCGGCTGGGCAGGTACTGACTTCAGGTGCCTGTCCGGCTCCCTCTTTTAGACAGCCAGAAGCCTATTCTGACCTCTCTTCCCGTACAGTCACTTGGTTCCCTTTCCCCTAAGGTACTCTTTGACATACCGAGTATATTCCCTGGAATTCCAGTCTACACATCAAGTTTATGCCCCAATCTCTTGTGAAGTAAAGCATTCTGTGCCTCAGCCTCAACTGTTCCTTCTTCACTTCTGAGAAGGTCATGTCTAGATCTAGGTATATACGATTGTACTGTGCGTCCTAAAGCACTCCATTAAGCATGCTTTCTATCTCAGTATCCTGTTTCGAGATACAAGTGACCAGAAAATTAACCTGAACGGTCAATGTTTGCCTTGGGGGAACCTCTCCATCATCTGACAATTTTCCATCTGTTTTACTTCTTCGCCTCCTATACATTGTATAACTGATGATTTCACGTTTCTCCTCCTCCTCCTTGCCCCCCTTTCTTCCAGGGTCTTAAAGCCCATAGATCAGTGACCTACCTCTTCCGCTCACTGCCTTTCCCTCCAGACGTGCGCGCGCGCGTGCAGGAGACAGGAAAGGCGGGTAAGAGAGAGGGTAAGGGGGGACGGGAGGTGGCGAGGAGTGAAAGGCAATAACAGAGGTATGGTAATAACACCAAACAATGTAGTATTCACCATAAGCCAAGTTGGTAAGCAGATCACATCCACACAATGGAACACGCATCATCAACGTCCCGTATAGCCTTCATGTCCCAGAATAAACACAATCTATCATCGAGGCCCCTCAGTATTTCCATACTTGAGAGGCAAGACTACTTTCCAGTTCCAGTTTGATTCGCCGGTAAAGTCCCGGCCCGGGTCTTGTCCATGTGGTGAAGGCTACTTTTACCATGATAGACTAAACTATGTATTTTTAACAGAAAATGTGTAATTGTCATTTTTATATATCTACCTCATTAACCATGATTTTTTAAAAGAGGTAGACTGGTAAGCCAGAGAAAGGTTTCAGTCAGATGACCCACATCAGGAAACACTTGTCCTGTTTCCTGACACACCTTACCTAGCCTACCTCGCTTATCACTTTCGTCAAGTCGCCTCAGTGTACAGATTTTGAACTAGTCTCTCCACTGTTTTCTAAGTGAAAATTATGAAACATCTTGCCCACCTGGGATCCACAAGTACAATTTCTGAGATACATATTCTCAGGAAGACGCTGAACACATGCAGTAGTGAATGTTCTCGATGCATTCTCCATGTCTGCAATTTTGCAAAACATGTTAATGTAAAAATTAATAACTGCCTCGTTAACAAGGCAGTTATGTAACCAATATTAGAGTGTAGTTTTCAAAGTAATGGAAGTAGATCTAATGTCACGGCTATTTCTGGGTCTCTCATAATACTTTTCCACTTCCACTCTTGTATGATTATATTAAGTTCTCCAGATTCGTTTCCCTGAACGAATCTGCCTGGATTTCCTGCTCTATTCCTGCAACTTTGCAAGTTCATGAAATATTAATTGCATCACTAAGGGCATAAAGTTATTATTCAACTCCCTCTATGGTTATTTTGCATCTTTTATCGCTCGTTCGCGATTATTGCAATAAATATATATATATATATATATATATATATATATATATATATATATATATATATATATATTATCACACCGGCCGATTCCCACCAAGGCAGGGTGGCCCGAAAAAGAAAAACTTTCACCATCATTCACTCCATCACTGTCTTGCCAGAAGGGTGCTTTATATATATATATATATATATAATATATATATATATATATATCGTGCCGAATACGTAAAACTGGTCAATTAGCAAGAACTCATTTAAAATTAAGTCCTTTCTAAAAATTCTCTTATACGTTTAAAAATATATTTTTTTCATTTATTTCATTTATATGTAAGAAATAATAATTTTGTACCCAAAGAACCTTAGAAAACCTACCTAGCCTATACATATATTCTACCAAGGTCTTACCTGTAAAATGAATTTGTAATGACTTGAACTGGGCCGGAGAACAGCACTGTATTGGAAACTCCTACTGCGATGCGTTGTCTACAATATGGAGATTCCAACTGTAATTTAATCTTGCTTAGTTGCATTTTTTTTTTCAAAGATTTTGATGCGTGATCTATAATTTCTTGCATCTGTTTAACTATGACATTCGTAAAAAAATCGGTAATACTAACATTCACACTTTAATTCTTAATGTTTTTAACTTCAATCATAAAATAATTCTTTAATCAGTTTTAGAGAACGTTAATGAGAGCTCGGTAAATTCACAATAATAGCTAACAACAGACTTTCAGTTTAACGTTTAGGTCTGTCGTGCACCATTGTCAAGTTATAACGGACTTGATAGTTGTTGCAAATGGTATAAAATACCTACTAGTTGAAGATTAAGACACGTGTGCAACAGTTGGGTGTATCTATTGTTGAAACGTTTCGCCTACACAGTAGGCTTCTTTAGTCAAATACAAAGGGAGCAGTAAAAATGAAATAGAGATGTAATCAGTACATCAACCTTGGAGAAAAAGTATTTGAGGTGGTCAGTCCCTCAGCCTGGAGAGAGTTCAGGTCCATGGAGCTGAACTCTTCTCCAGGCTGAGGTTATTGAAGTGATTACATCATCCTTATTTCATTTCTATTTCTCCCTTTGTATTTCACTGAAGAAGCCTACTGTGTAAACGAAACGTTTCGTCAATAAAGATACCCAGCTGTTTCGTGTGTCTTAATCTTCAGATCTGATAAAGGTCCAGGACGGACCGAAACGTCTTGTAAAGTTTCGTCTCCAGATTACGTGTTAGATGTGACTTCTTACAGCCACGGTATTGTTACTTGTATTCTTCACAATGGTTCGATGTTTCTTGGAGACTCTTGTGATAATGTCTACACAACGCAAATACAACTCTCATTCCGCCTACCATAATTAGTATCTAAAAATATTTAATATTTCAACACTGCATTCCAAAACGCTGCAGTTTCACATGTCACAACAATGCTAAACTATTTTCATCAATTAATTTTGGAATTTAACTCATTATCTGATGATATATTATTGACACGTGTTATAATCACTCGATGTTTCGCTAATATCCAAAAGTCAAAATACAGTTCTGAAACACACACACACACACACACACACACACACACACACACACACACACACACACACACGCCTAAATATGAGTTTACAATCGTAAGTTCATGGAGAATGAGAGGTAATAAGGTTTGATCCGAGGAAGGCGAAGGTAGCTGTAATTTCCTGGATCAATGAAACAGATCGATAAGGGTAAAGAGGTGTGGCTACAAGTAATGACTCGACCCGTACAAACACAACTAGGTGAATACAGGTGTCAAGAAAGTGGCTCGGGGCACGCACAACACCAAGCACATCAGCGGAAGCGCATATCAACTCAATATCTGCGGCATCCTGTGCGCTCCTATTTATCAAAACATTGTAAAAGCTCCCAAAGAACATACATTTAACATAATTCTGATAAAGAGCAACTCTAAAGGGAGACTAGAACATTGCTAGGTTAGAAGTCAAGTATTACGGAACCTTGAAGTGTTCTTCAGGACTCTATATACCAAATTTATCATAGAGCTTGCTGCATCAGCACACAGCCTCCACCTCAGGACACAAGATTTGCTACGATACCAGGCTCGACGCTAAGAAAAATGACCTACATAAAAAAAATCAAATCTTAAAATGCAGGGAGAGACGACAGGGAGGCGGAAAACGTTATTACACAGTACACCATATTTAAAGCACTTCTTAAGGCAGAAACACTAACTGAAAAGTGGAAGCACAGTTGGAAGTCACACACAAACACACACACACGATAACGATGTATAAAATAACGCGAGGAACTGACACGGTGGACAGGGAAAGAATGTTTCAGAGATAGGACACAAGAACAATGGGCCACAAATGGAAGTTGAAAACGCTGATGAATCACAGGGATGCCAGGAAGTATTTCTTCGGCACTAGAGCTGTCAGGAAGTGGAACAATCAGGAGAGTGATGTAATGGAGACATGATCCATACATAGCTTCAGAAGAGGTACGACAAGGCTCTTAGAGAAGGGAGTGTGAACCTAGTAGCGAATAGTAAAGAGGTGGGGCCAGGAGTTACGAATCGACCCCTGCAACCACAGAATACACACACACACACACACACACACACACACACACACACACACACACACACACACACACACACACACACACACACACACACACACACACAACGTTAGCTTCAGGGTAGTTAGAAAGTAAAACCACCTGAATGAAGAAGTGATAGAGGAAGACTCCACAAACAGCTTTTCAAAGGTGTGACAAGGCCCACGAGGCTAGCAGTGATCACGAGCTCACACTCGGGCAGTTAAAAGACCTGACCCACAGCTCAAAAGCGATCTCCATGTGTTAGGAAACTAGAAAAGCTGGGATAGAGCGTGAAAGCGAGCTTAATACACAGTTTCGTGAATTAGACGAAGTAGTGGAGGCAAACTCAATATATATCTTCAAGAGTAGGCATGGTAAAGCCTAAGAAGCCAGAAATCAGTAATCTAGGAGGAAAGGTCAGGAGCTAAGATCCAGTCACCACAAACAATTAGGCGAGTATACCCAAGGTTTGTTGAGTAACCTGTCAGTGTAATTCTTCCAACATAGTTAAGTATATTTGTATACACCAACCCACTTTCTAACATCAAATTTAATTGATAGAAACTAGCAAACGTCTCGACGCTAAACAATTTTCCACAGTTCACACCTAACCTACAATATGGATAAGAAACTCTGAACGACATTTCGGTCCATCCTGGATCATTATAGGGGAGGAACGAAACGCCATCCAGAATTTCCTCCTGATTGTGTTGTGAAATGTTGCAGCCATGGTATTGACTTTTACTCTCGTACTTGCCGCAACATCGAATTAACCAGCCATGCACAATAAAAAAAAAGTACACAGAACCTAATATCACAGTAACAATTGCTGCTACTGAGTAGAATTGTGGTAGCAGTTCGAGTAAAACCACTGTGGTTAACAAAAGACTAAGTCATGGAATTAATCCAACCGTTCTCCACAACATTATCATCAGATGGAGGCCCTAGACTAGTAGTAGTCATAGTATCTAGATAATGAGAGGTAGTCAGGTTTGATCCAAGGATCCCTTGATGAAGAGTTATGCCATTATATTTACGTAATATCCGAGACCTATTTTGGTCATTCAAAGCTGTACAGTAAAGGAGGGAGGGGCAGGAGAGGGATGACAACAAGATTAAACAAGAAACAAAATACAGTACTGAGGGTGAGCACAAATAATAAAAGGATAGATTTAAAATGGTTTATCATATTGTTAATAAAAGTGTTAGCTCATGAATTAGTGTACACGAGAGGCTTAAACTTAAAATGCAGCGCCCCTAACTCCTAGCTCACAACAGTAGTGCTTCATTAAGTAGATCAAACACCAGCACAAAGTCAAACTACTCATCTCCGCATCACTGGTCCACTTCATTACACTCATTGATTTCAATGATTGTCCAGTTAGAGATAAAACTTCACTTACGGATATTACAGTATAATTACAGAGGCCCAAGCTCACAAACACATACGGTTACTGTAACCGCTTTCACAAACGTGTAACTTAGGAATCAGTGTTTTACAGCCGTCGAGCAGTACAAACATGAGTGAAATATAGCCAACCACTGTAATACTGTAGGTTTAAAAAAAATGATGAATGCAACTCGTACGTAATTTGGGAGACTATGTATTTACAATAAGCTCTAAACTATTGGTTCATTCATTACTAGGCGTGAGGAAACAGCGTGTTTATCAAGCAGTCACATAGATCATCAGGTCACAAAACACTCGGTCTATATTTTTTATGAAGACATCTTTTAATATGCATTGTTTAATTAAATGACTTGTATTGATAATGTGAGTAGAATACTTTAGTATATCAAGCAAAATATTCAATTTTACACGCTGACAGCACCAGTACAGCTAGGTTTGATAGGCAAGATTCGTCAGAAAACAGAGCAAATGTCTCCTGACGCAGGGCTACAGTCTTATGATGACCCTCCACTGGAACTGTTGGTCGGTGATCCGCCGTTGGAACTGTTGGTCATCTGACCGAAACCTTTCGAATAGCTTACCGATCCAACCTTTTAAAATCTAAAGATAACATTTTCACTAGCGAAGCGTCTTATCGACCACTTGAGTGCGCATGCTTCAAAATCGCTAGCGTAGGCTACAAACATTTGTATCGTTGCATTTCAGAGATAATGTATTGACAGTAATAACACCAGAATGATAACAGTTATCTTTCTTATCTAAAAAGCTTTCAATTTCAATGGTACGTTCATAAAATGTGATACCTTATTCTCAATTCAGAATTCAAATACAAACTGATCTATTGCACATCCCCCTAAAATCATAGCATAAACAACATACTCCCTCCGTGATTCCCTTCTAAAAAAACAAAAGCCCTCACCACAAACACTGAAAATATAATAATAATAATAATAATAATAATAATAATAATAATAATAATAATAATAATAATAATAATAATAATAAATTAAAAGAAAAAGATTTTTCTTTCTAAAACGTCTAGGTTTTTATTTTTAGGTCACCCTGCCTCTGTGGGATACGGCCGGTTTGTTGAAATAATAATATGGAGTCTGGGCTAGGCATTGGAGGGCTCTACGTCTGACAACCATTAATGGTACAGGATCACTGAACTAACATCCACGTAAGGTAATTTTTCCGGATGAAAAAAAAATTACCTTTCATAAACGATTGTTTTGTATTAGTATGAAATACAATAAATTACACTAGTTACAAATATACACACGAAAGGTTTAATATGCAACGGATTTTGTATCAGCATTTGTTTAAACTTGACACATTTATACTCGAAGAATTGCACATCACAATTTCTTTTCTTTTTTTCATTTTCCGTGTTTCCAGTTTTTCAAATGCAGAAATAAATTCTTTAGATTAACAAGTTGTACAATTTCACGTTTTACTGATATGATGGACAGCGTAGGAAGTGGTTTTTGCATCAGTAAAGAGCCCATTCTTTTATCAGATGGGTGGAACAAGTTTGGTTCACCACTGCCCCCCTATCCACCCACATACACACATTTCTTCAACCCTAGACTTGTCGGGAAGTGGAACAATCTGGAGAATGTAGTGGAGGCAGGACCCATACACAGCTTTAAGATGAGGTACGATAAGTCTCTTGTAAAAGGGTGTGTGTAGACCTAGTAGCAACTAGTGAAGAGGTGAGGCCAGGAGCTATGAATCGATCCCTGCAACCACAAATAAGTGAGTACGTATACACACACAGGGTCAAGAGGATGCCTACACCTTCACAATGACTTGCAGTTGACTGCACGAAGTTAAGGCGTCAAAACATCTGGAGTCCCCGTACCATCTCTGTATTGAATTAAAAAAACTCGTTTGTGAATGGTTGGTTAACAGGGTTTAAAGACTATCGACCACATTACAGGCATAAAAGCTGCATGGTAACGTTCTCACCGCCATACAAGAATACCTTAATCACCAAAATAAGGATTAAAGTAAACTCTTAGCATATATATGCCGAGAGAACACTTCTTTGTGTATATGTATATCCTGTGTTGGTGAAAAGTCTTCAAATAAAATTACCCAAGTGTTGCATATGTGTAATTCCTCACCTTGTCAGTGTTTAATACCATTAGTGTAATGATACATTTTAGAAAGAGAACCAGAGGGAAATTAATGCATCGGTTCGAATTATATTTTTAATTCGTTAATATTTAGAAAGCCTGTTCTGAGACCTGGCAGCGGGGAGGGAGACATGAAGATTTCCAAAACAATTAACAGATAACGGATTGTATTGGCGAGTCGAGGACTGCAAAATTAATATTGAATTGTTTGACAAAGCTCGCTCAGAACCTCATCACCCGGAAAAAAAAAAACGAGTCGACAAGTGTACTGAAAGACAAAAATGTGTAAGCCTCTATTATAACGACGTTTCTCACTCGAAGGAAAATGTTATTAAAGGTTGTACTGTTTTTATGCCCTTTCTTGCAGAGCTTCATTAGGAGGAGGCAGACAAGCCTTGAAGTGTACTTAATATGAGTAGGGGTGTGGCCAAGCATCAGTACCGATGGGCAGTGGCTATGCATCCTATGGACCTTCAGCTTGTATGTTATATACAGTGATTGTCAGATGACCAGAAGCTCCGCTGGCGGATCATTTAAGACCCGCGTCAGGAAACACTTGTCAAGTTTCCTGATGAACCGTACCTAACTTAACCTAATACAGTAATTCCGAAGATTTGGATTTATAATTTGCATGGCATCCGTATCGACAAAAATTGTTACCGTCCCATCACTAAACATCCCAGGTAAAGGGAAGCCCTGAGTTAATCTTGAATACGGCGGGTTGGTGTTAGCCCTGAAGTAACCCTAAATCTTATCCTAGGTAAAGATGGTAAACAGCAGGATGAGGAGCGTCTTGACAAGGCGGACGTTCAAGGGCAATGGGCGTGTCCCCCGACCTCTCGCATTCGTTGGCTGTTGCTCCATGTCCGCCTCACCTACTGCATCCTTATCCCACACCACTCCTACACTAACCTTGGCATTCACTCCGCTCACTCACTCACTCACCTTGTGTCATTCACCTTGTAAGTCACTTGTACGCCATTCACATTTTCATTCACATTTTTACGCACACTGTAATTCCCCAAGCATAAATCTGCTTTATATTAATATTCGTAATATGTAGTCTGACCTTGCCCCTACCTGGGGTTATATAACATGTGGGTCATGACAAGACACATCACGTAAACACACACTGAGTCACGACCTCTCCCACCCAAGCCGTCAATATTATAATCTAGTCATCGTATTTATACACTTACTAACTTTAGACATTTAATTAATCCAAACCAACAAAATATAAGGCTATGCAAGCTAAATGCACCCAGCAAGCCTTAAACTAATCAATAAATATCTTGTATAAAACATACTTGTGACCCTGTGACCCTTTTCAAGAATTTTTCTTCCCTCCTTGTAGATAACTTGTTTAACCAGGCTGTTACTGTCAGCGGCTCGCTGGTCCACATAACAATCACAGCATGGGTGATCTAGCACTTGGGGGAGATAATGGTTAAGTTTCTTCTAGAAAAGCTTCATTTGTTGGGTAATATTTCTTATAACTGCTGGTAGCAAGTCATATAATCTTGGGCCACGAATGTTAACACTGTCAACCTGATAGGCTGACACGTTTTTCCGTTAGTAAGAGTCTTCTAATTTATATGAATGACTTCTTCCCACACTCTTTTACACACACACACACACACACACACACACACACACACACACACACACACACACACACACATACATACATACATACATACATACATACATACATACATTCCTCACTTCCCCCAAATTAAGAGAATTAGTGTCTAACCTTTTCCTCTGAGCTCCAAGAATATGAAGCTTCAGCCTTCTGGGCCAAGAAAACAAAAACAATCAGAAAATAATAATCTACACTAATTTACCCATTCCAATGTTTTATCCGGTAAGATCTCAACTAAGCTAGTGAAAACTATTTCAATAAGCAAAATTTCAGACCTTTGCATAATTAGTTATACACTATCACCACGTCATTTTAAGAAATGTAGAAACAGTTAGCATTACTGACTCCAAAACAGGCAACTGCTTTTCAAAGAATCACCATTAGTCCTGTATCAAGCGAGCCATCAAAAGTATACCAAACTCCCTGCACCAATGTTAAACTTCTATATATAGGTGAAATATAATTTAGACAAATGAATAGAACACAAGAGGTCTGTTAGATATAGATACAGACGAGAAAACTCTGCACTGTTCTAACTTGTTAAAACCTTAAGATATGACATTAACTGGGAGAGTCTCCCTACTCTCACAGTCCAGCCTGAGGCTTGAAGCCTCTGGTGCTTGACTGGTCAACTCTGCTGGGACAAGTGTAGAGGGCCTCAAGAGGAAACTGGACAAGTATCTCCACCAAGTTCCAGATCAACCAGACCGTGATGCATATGTGGGCCAGTGGACCGCCAGTAGCAACGGCCTGGTCGACCAGGCAAGCATCAGAGAGGCCTGACCCAGGGCCGGGCTCCAGGAGTAGAAAAACGCCTTTAACTCGTCAAAAGTAGCCCCACATTGGGTGGGGTGATGACCACCATACCCTTGGATGGTGACTCCTTGGTATGTTGACTAAGACAAGGTAGTAGACTGGCAGACAACAGCCATTCAGGAAGGTACTTCCGTCTTACCATATGAATCTTAAACGGAAGCACGTTAATTTAAACTTTTTGTACTATGCAGAATTACTGATCTTTTCTTTGCGTCTCTTGAATAAAGTGACAGGTACATCCTCTAAGCGTCTACATTCATTCAGTATATACTTTGCTTTCCCGACTGTTCTGCTGGCCAACATATCCATTATAGCCCGGTTGAACGGCATCTGGGGGAGGCAGTGATCCACTTCTCACTGAGTTTATTTTGCGCTTCCTCCCATAAGATGGGAGTTGGGTATCTCCGTAAAAGTAATGAAAGAGTTTTAAATCGAATCTAAACTAAATTTCAACATGTCCAAAGGACAATGAAAATCGGATGCAATTACAAAATTAACACTCAAAAATAATTTCAGCAGCGAAATTAAATGGAAATACAAATTATAAAAGAACAGATATTCCAGCAGCTACATGCCCCAAGAGGCATCTCTACCCCGAGATCTTTGAAACAATTGAGTGGAGTAAGAAGAAAACCTTCGGTGACTCAAGACTGGCTCCGCCCCCACAACATGAATCTTCCACACATCGTTGTAACGTCCACAGGATGGATCTTGGATGCACAATAAACTAGCCGCGTCGGCGGCAAAATTGTAATTCTGGACGGGAGTGCAGGCGTGAAGGACAAGCCTAGGCTACCCGAGCCATGCTACTGTCTGACACATGAACTACACTGGTGTTACATCCATCTCATCCCACAGAACGTCCACGCAAATGAAAAGTGCATGACGCTTCGGTTGGTCCAGTTTTTATTTACAATTTATGATTTAGATGTAAATTATGGCTTTCATTTTACTGTGACTATTCTCATCTCATCTTCACTGCATTACACGACTTCACTAGGTAAAGATTAAAACTATATTTAACTAGATTAAGTTAGACTCGTCTAGACCAGTATAAATTAAAACCTATTAGGATAATTCACAATATTAATGGTTTAAACGAAAATACTTTACTTAAAAACCTTAATACTCATCAAAATTGCTCACTCTGCGTTAGGAACACGAAAATATTTATCTGCTAAGATCTCCGGGGATTATAGCTCCCGCGGCCCGATCCCAGAAATATAACAGATATAAGAACCATTAAGAAACACGGGAAAGCAAAGTATATACTGAATGAATGTAGACGCTTAGAGGATGTACCTGTCACTTTATTCAAGAGACGCAAAGAAAAGATCAGTAATTCTGCATAGTACAAAAAGTTTAAATTAACGTGCTTCCGTTTAAGATTCTTATGGTAAGACGGAAGTACCTTCCTGAATGGCTGTTGTCTGCCAGTCTACTACCTTGTCTTAGTCAACATACCAAGGAGTCACCATCCAAGGGTATGGTGGTCATCACCCCACCCAATGTGGGGCTACTTTTGACGAGTTAAAGGCGTTTTTCTACTCCTGGAGCCCGGCCCTGGGTCAGGCCTCTCTGATGCTTGCCTGGTCGACCAGGCTGTTGCTACTGGCGGTCCACTGGCCCACATATGCATCACATAAGAACATAAGAAAGGAGGAACACTGCAGCAGGCCTGTTGGCCCATACTAGGTCTGGTTGATCTGGAACTTGGTGGAGATACTTGTCCAGTTTCCTCTTGAGGCCCTCTACACTTGTCCCAGCCGAGTTTCTGATATCTTCAAGTAAAATGTTCATTCTTAGACCACAGATGTTGAAACTATGTTCTCTTATTATACCCACAGTATTTCTGCTTTTCACTGGGTTTATTTTACCCTCTCATCTCTCTCACTTCAGTATGTTCTAGCAGTGTGCAGATTTGGGACTAGGCTCTCAAGTACTTTCCACGCATATATCATATGTCTCTCTCCTCAACTCCAACGAGTACATATTTAGGACTTTGAAGCATTCCTAAAAATTTAAATGCTTTATTGGTTGGCTCTATGAGGAGTCTAAATGATCTCTATCTGACACTTCATATGCTCAGAACCGGGCCATCAGCAATGAACAATACTCTAAACATGAGAGCACAAGTGATTTAAACAGTATCCACCTCATCATGTTCCTGGCTGTCAGAGAGCATGTACGAAACCAATGGTAACTCGAGTTAAGCAACCAACCCAAGTTAGCCTCTAGTCAAAGATGAAAGAACGCGCTGGCAGGCACACGCACGAACATGCGTGCATGCGCGCGCACACACGCACACGCACACACACACAAGAGATTAGTGCAAAAACTGGAGGGCCAAGCAGGGATAACAGGGAAGGCACTGCAATGGATCAGGGAATACTTGTCAGGAAGACAGCAGCGAGTAATGGTACGTGGCGAGGTGTCAGAATGGGCACCTGTGACCAGCGGGGTCCCACAGGGGTCAGTCCTAGGACCAGTGCTGTTTCTGGTATTTGTGAACGACATGACGGAAGGAATAAACTCCGAGGTGTTCCTGTTTGCAGATGACGTGAAGTTGATGAGAAGAGTTCATTCGATCGAAGACCAGGCAGAAATACAAAGGGATCTGGACAGGCTGCAGACCTGGTCCAGCAACTGGCTCCTGAAGTTCAATCCCACCAAGTGCAAAGTCATGAGGATTGGGGAAGGGCAAAGAAGACCGCAGACGGAGTACAGTCTAGGGGGCCAGAGACTACAAACATCACTCAAGGAAAAAGATCTTGGGGTGAGTATAACACCAGGCACATCTCCTGAAGCGCACATCAACCAAATAACTGCCGCAGCATATGGGCGCCTGGCAAACCTCAGAACAGCATTCCGACATCTTAATAAGGAATCGTTCAGGACCCTGTACACCGTGTACGTTAGGCCCATATTGGAGTATGCGGCACCAGTTTGGAACCCACACCTAGCCAAGCATGTAAAGAAACTAGAGAAAGTGCAAAGGTTTGCAACAAGACTAGTCCCAGAGTTAAGAGGTATGTCCTATGAGGAGAGGTTAAGGGAAATCAATCTGACGACACTGGAGGACAGGAGAGATAGGGGGGACATGATAACGACTTACAAAATACTGAGAGGAATTGACAAGGTGGACAAAGACAGGATGTTCCAGAGACTGGACACAGCAACACGGGGACACAGTTGGAAGCTGAAGACACATATGAATCAAAGGGATGTTAGGAAGTATTTCTTCAGCCACAGAGTAGTCAGGAAGTGGAATAGTTTGGGAAGCGATGTAGTGGAGGCAGGATCCATACATAGCTTTAAGCAGAGGTACGATAAAGCTCATGGTTAAGGGAGAGTGACCTAGTAGCGATCAGTGAAGAGGCGGGGCCAGGAGCTTGGACTCGACCCCTGCAACCTCAACTAGGTGAGTACAACTAGGTGAGTACACACACACACACACACACACACACACACACACACACACACACACACACACACACACACACACACACACACACCTACAACAGGCCTAGTGTCTAATCGACATGTGCCTAAGACAAAATGGTAACTAACACACACACACACACACACACACACACACACACACACACACACACACACACACACACACACAGTTTTCCCCTCAGGCAACCCGATGAACACGCAAAAACATCAAGAACCGGGTGTATGTCAAAACTACGGAAAAAGTGCTTGGCTACTGTCTTCCTGGGTGAAAACCGGAAGTCAGGCTCACTCATCCAGCCAGATACACACTCCAAGGACATCTGCATCTGGCGTTACGCCACAGATATACGTGAAGTGGCAAAGGATATACACAGGTCAACCACATACACGGTGCTTATGATACCAGAACACCAACAATACCATTAACTGTAATAAAGAACAATACTACCCGTTGGTGAAGGGGATCGAGGGTACACTTCAGTTTGACCTAAAACTTCAGACCTGAATAGAAATCCTATCCCCAATAAAAAAAATATAAAGATGCCAAAGGATTCCAAACCGCTCCTCGGATAAGCCTTCTCTAGATCAAAAACAGTCATACGGTGTTATTAATTTACTGATAAAAGCCATTGGACTCGAGCATTCCCGTCTGTGAAGGACGATGGTGGTGAAGAGCATCCTCGTAACACCGCACTGGATGAGAAGAGACTGGAGCGTAAAAAACTTGTTCATGGCTATGGACTGAAGACAAAAATTAATGGCAGTAAGAGCCAGTTGGAAGTCAGATGAGCAAACACTGTGTAGAGATTTAAGGCTGGGTTATACAAATACACGAGTGGGAGTTGGATGCGAGTAGGACTGACTTGGTATATAGGCCAATAGGCCCACTGCACTTATTTTTTTTCATTTACCTTTCTGAGTGATGGTGTAACTATCTCGGGAGCAAGAGGACAAAAGAGGTCTTAAGTTCCACAATATCGGCTAGAAATCCGTTGTACGTGTTTCACGAGGCCGAGGCCAATGTCATACATACACAGCGATCTGCTGAGGGTAAAAAATTGTGTCCAGCACTCGCCTGATACTGACAGATTGGGTCCTGAAGGGTAAGATCATCACTGGCAGCCGAAGTACACGGAAAAGTGCACAAATCACACATGTCAAGATACTCGGCTGCTCCAGTTCTAGTACAAACCCAGAATCATTAAGTCAGTTGGCAATACACACCCTATAAATCACAGCCAACGGAAAGTCGAAATGTGTAGTCTATGCTCTGGATGTTTGTAAATAACGAATGTTTGGAAAAACAAATGGTACACTCGACTACCCAAAAAATACCTTAAGGAAAATTTTACTCTTAATAACAAATAATGCTACAAATGTTCCGCATGCCCTTGAAAGGAAACAGGAGGTACAAGCCAAGTGAGAAAACTAAGCATAGTATTAACAACCAATCAGACCTCCGTTTTTTTTAAATGCCAGGAAGAAAAAAAAATGGCAAGAAATGAGAATAATATTCCACCACAAAGGTTTTACCATCTGTCCTGAAAAGATCTTACCAAAACAGGACTCTCAGCACTGGATTCAAGTTG
>NC_091363.1:12920464-13195464 GCF_038502225.1 Cherax quadricarinatus
CCTGGATCGTATCAAGAAAGTCACCTGACTCTAAATTTCCTGTCAAATTGCTCCAGTCAATCTGTCTATAGTTGAAATCTCCCATTAGCACAACATTTTCGTTTGTAGATGCCTTACGAATTTCATTCCATAGAAGTTTACTGCACTCCCTATCAAGATTTGGGGCCCTGTAAATCACACCCAAAATTAGTTTTTCTCGGCCCTCGAGAAGCTGTAACCAAACAGATTCAGTGGCTGACGCTTCTAATTTTATATCTTGTCTAACACAACAATTTAAATTGTCTCTGACATACATCGCTACTCCACCACCTTTCCTGTTGACCCTGTCAGTGTGGAATAATTTATAGCCTTGTATGTGACATGTGTATACATACACACACACACACACCTACCTATATCTCTAGTTTCTTATGGTTTCTAATAGTTCTTAGTCCTGTATTTTTTTTTTTCAAAATTTAAGACGACTGGTCTGAGACCCAGCCGCGGGAACAATGATCCGCAGTACCGTTGAGAGACAGATATACGACAGAGTTGCTAACCGGTGTAGAGAGGGGTAGAGAGGGAGAGAGGGGGGAGAGGGGGGGAGAAAGAGGGGGGAGAGAGAGAGAGGGGGAGAGAGAGGGGGGAGAGAGGGGGGGAGGGGGGAGAGGGGGGAAAGAGAGGGGGGGAGAGAGAGAGGGGGGAGAGAGAGAGAGGGGGGAGAGGGGGGAGAGAGGGGGGAGAGAGAGAGGGGGAGAGAGACAGAGGGGGAGAGAGAGGGGGAGAGAGGGGGAGAGAGGGGGGGAAAGGGGGGAGAGAGAGAGGGGGGAGAGAGAGGGGAGAGAGAGGGGGGAGAGAGAGGGGGGGGGGAGAGAGAGGGGGGGGAGAGAGAGGGGGAGAGAGAGGGGGGAGAGAGAGGGGGGAGAGAGAGGGGGGGGGAGAGAGGGGGGAGAGAGGGGGAGAGAGGGGGGAGAGGGGGAGAGAGAGAGGGGGGAGAGGGGGAGAGGGGGGAGAGAGAGGGGGGAGAGAGAGGGGGAGAGAGAGGGGGAGAGAGAGAGGGAGAGAGAGAGAGAGCGAGAGAGAGAGAGAGAGAGAGAGAGAGAGAGAGAGAGAGAGAGAGAGAGAGAGAGCAAGTTAGGCATGACATTCATTCCTAGATAATCTTTATCAGATTACTTCTATGTGACTATGCAGTCTCTGGTCTTACGTTTCCCTTTCGCGCAGTCTCATTGCTTTATTATTATGTTCTATTAATAGCTTCAAGGATCATTGTTCTCCGAGTCCGGTGTCAGACCAGGCTTCCTACGGGCGACGCAAAACTTTACCCAAATAATTATTTACAAATACAAGCGTGAAGTGTATACTGAATATGAGTCAAGTCTGTTATATCTGTCACCTTATGTCTTTTTTGATAGAGAGAAAAGAACAAACTACCATCGATTCTAAACTTTCAACAGATTTCAGTTTCAAACACTCGCATGAGTAAGATGGTAACTCTCTGGATGGTTGCTATCTACCAACCAATCTTGTAGTCTGTCCAGGTTTTCCAGTCTTCTGTTTATATACTCTTCAAAATTTTAGCATTATCTCACTGGTAACCTGTTTATATACACAAGGAACACTACGAGACAAACATTTATGCTACTTCAACTGTTTCTATAGCACAACTTACAATGTCTAGCTGACTGACTTACGTCTAAGTTATTACTGCAACGAGCAAGCGCTAAAACCGTAATGGTCACACAGCGCCAGAGGAATTACGATTCAAGTATTCTTGAAGGGAAGGAACAGGTGACATGCAGCCTTAATGACTGTGGTCGATACGCTTTGAATCGCATCAACGGCCCTATTTTTACTATTACTTTAGGATGGCACTGAAGAACACACAAAAGTGTTTGGCATTCTACTGAAAGTTAAATTTAATTAAGTGAAGGATAGCTCCAGTTTCTTGAATCAAGAGTCGTTCACTAGCATCAAGGTACCCTTCTAGAAACCTCATTATAAAGTATTCCTTAATGGTTACGTAGCATTCATTCTTCTGTGTGGCAGTCTACAGAAGATTTTCCTACACAATGTGCATATGCAGTCCGCCAACATTTCTCAACTCCATCCTAGTGCTGTAAAATATTTTATGATGCGCCACTTTCCATTACGGATCCGGAGCGAATACTGCGAGGGAAACTCACTCACTCTCTCTCGTGTTGGAATGATTATTATTATTATTACAATCAAAGAAAGCGCTAAATCGGCAAGGGTCATACAGCGCTGCAGGGCAAAAATAAAAAATGCTGAGGCTATAAACAGCTAGGTGGAGATCGGATCAGAGGTGAAGGGAGGAAAGGGCTGGAAGGGACCCAATATGCTGTGTGTCAAAGTTCGTACAGTAAAACAGTTGCTGATAAAAAGTCAAAAAGAGAATGTAAGTCAAAGGCTGGTCCGTCCTCAAGAAGGGAAGATAAAGTAAGAGTGGCAGGTCGGCGGCGTGGTCGGAGGTATATATCCCTTCCTGTCAATTGCCCGGTAAACCGGGCAACTGCCAAGAAAGTGAAGAACCGAAAGAGGGACCCGACAAACCTCACAGAGGAACAGGGCGCCTTTCCATGAGACACTCATGGGTAAGGCGTGTATGGCCAATACGGAGCCGGGAGAGCGCAGTCTCCCGAGACGAATGATTAATAATAATTATAATATTAATCCATTTCAGCAGCATTAAGGCAATGTCATGAAACACCTGCAGGTGTTAAATTATTCTTAACCTATCCATGTCATGATACTGTCCTGTAGGTCGGTGACTCGTGTATGTCATTCTTATGAAGCAAACACACTTGTTTTTTTTTTTTTTACACTTGTGTATCTTTATCATGACAAAGTTCTAGGGAGCGAAAAGTTGGCCCAACAAAAGCTGCTGCTCAACGTGTTTTCTTCGCTGTTGTCGGCAGTGGGTCATCTAGATGCACTATGTCATTCTTTCTTGAATATATTAGCACTGGTCATGGTTAAGTGGCCTTAAAGACACTGCAACATCATGGGATCTTGATGCAAGGAATTCTTCACTGCAACATCATGGGATCTTGATGCAAGGAATTCTTCAACACTTGTCCAACCTTTGGATGAAGACCTACTTATATTAGTGGATGGTTCCACTGTGATCCCACCACCTCCAGCTTCCACTCACCTGACTAAAGTATATAAGCCACTTCTCCGGCCCTATGCTGTACTTTCTACAAGAGTGATGGACTGAACACATCGATTCCAGACTGAGGGACTGATTACCTCAAACTACTCCTCTCCTTACACCTTTCTGCTTTGTATTGGACTGATGAGGCGGAACGTTTCCTCAATAAAGATTCCCATATTTTGCACAAGTGTCTCAATCTTCAATTTAGCCTAATCCAACTAAATATACATTAGACAAGTTTACAATAATTTAATAAGCAAAAATAGTGAAATACATTTTTTTCGTTATGTTCAGAATGATTTTTGCGAAATTATGGCATACACAAATTATCGCTTGTGCTATTTAAGTCAAAATAGCAAGTTTTACCTATTCAGCATATATATATATATATATATATATATATATATATATATATATATATATATATATATATATATATATATATAACTATATATATGAGATTAGTTAATTATTATGTATTTTCAGGTCTTGAATCCAAATATCACCTTGAAAAAGGCTTAGTGGCTATAGGTTTAAAGATACGAGACACGTAATATTTGATTATTTTATTGTAACATACAATATGTGTCAGTATATTTTAAACTCTTATCCGTACCTACTCTCTGCCTTTTTGCTTGACTCTTATAGTGGGCTGAAGATTCATCTCTTGCCAATGTTCAGCAGTAGTCTGCAAGCATTCCTGTGCCCCATTTGCCCTGGAACAATTTTTCCATGGCTGAAATATCTTGGTGAAACCTTTCACTAAGTTCGTCACTAACTGCCCCACAGTTCGCTGGAAAAAAGTCTAAATGTGAGTCCAGAAAGTGGATTTTAAGTGACATGTAACATCCCATGTTCTCGTAAGCCTTGATGAGGTTTTCCACCAATTCTTCATAGTTGCCGCCCCTTCTGTTCCCGAGAAACCCCTTCGCCACTAACTTGAATGCTTCCCAAGCAGCTTTCTCCTCCCCATGAAGGTCTGATTCGACTCCAGGCTGAGGGACTGATTACCTCAAACTCTTCCACTCCTTACGCCTTTCTACTTTGTATTGGACTGATGAAGCCACTGTGTGGCGAAACGTTTCCTGAATAAAGATTCCCATATGTTGCATAAGTGTCTCAATCTTCAACTTGTCGGTTTTTCAAACCATTCATCACATGATACTAGTCTACTCAGGTGTAGGTGTATCTCTATTGTCTTGTATACCACAGATGAGTCTCCAACAGGATGATTTTAACAAATGGGGAGAGGGATGCCCAGCTGTAGCTCCACCTCCGACCTGTCATAAGCACATCTAGTTGCTTTTTCAGTGTCATCGTGAGATACGAAAGCCAGGACTCTCAAGTACCTGGACAGTAGTAGACTTCGAGTCACAGAAGTTTACACTTCTTGTGCTTTTTAATATGATGGCTGCGAGTTTCGTTGTAGCTAGCTCTCAAGTTGTTGAAAATTATATAAAATACCGACACGTTGAAGATTAAGCCACATGTGCAACAGCTGCGTATCTTTATTGATGAAACGTTTCGCCTACATAGCAGGCTTCTTCAGTCAAATACAGAGGAAGCAGCTGTAGTAGTGAAATAAAGATGTAATCAGTCCATCAACTTTAGAGAAAAAGGATCTGAGGTGGTCAGTCCCTCCATGGAGCTGAATGCTTCTCCAGGCTGAAGGACTGATCAACTGAAATCCTGTTCCTCCAAGGTTAATGGACTGATTGCATAAGAACATAAGAATGGAGGAACACTGTAAAAGGCCTACTGGCCCATACAAGGCAGGTCTTTATCAAAACCACCACTACCCAAAGCTCCCCAAGAATTTACTCCCTTACCCACGACACCAATCAAACCCGGCCCCCTCCCACTCATATTTGTCCAATCTCTTTTCAAAGCCACACAAGGTCCTAGCCTCTATCACCTTACTCAGAAAATTGTTTCGCACATTCACAACTCTGTTCGAAAACCAATACTTACCTAAGTCCTTTCTAAATCTAAATTTATCTAACTTAAATCCGTTATTTCTGGTTTAACCCAGTTCGATATCCTCAGTATTTTATTAATATCTCCTTTGTTTATGCCCGTCATCCACTTATACACTTCAATCTCTCTCCTCATTCTACGTCTCTCCAGAGTGTGAAGATTCAAGGCTCTAAGTCTATATTCATACGGGAGATTCCTTATAAATTATTTTAGTTATTCTTCTCTGTATGTTCTCCAATGAATCTATATCCATCCCGTAGTAAGGAGACCAAAAGTGAGCGGCATAATCCAAATGAGGCCTCACTAGTGATGTAAAGAGCTGTAAAATAAATTTTGGGCTTCTGTTACTTATAATTCTTGAAATAAATCCTAGTAATCTGTTAGCCTTATTGCGCACACTTAGACACTGTTGTCTTGGCTTTAGATTTCTACTTACAATGACTCTTAAGCCTTTTTTCACATTCTGTATGATCAAGCTCCACTTCACCTAATTTATAACTTCGAGGGTTATTTTCATTCCCAAAGACTAGAACTTGACACTTGCCCACATTGAACTTCATCTGCCACTTTTCAGACCAAGACATTAATTTGTCGTAATCCTCCTGGAGTTCATTGGTATCCTCTTCATAATAAACATTGGTAATACACATTACCAGTGTGTTTATACAGGCTGCTGCAATGCGGCCTGTAGTCTACTGAACTAAACCACCAGTGTAAGCATGGTGCTCACTGGGCGGCATGGAATCTACATGCATGGTTAGGTCAAGTTGGTCAGGAAACAGGACAAGTGTTTCCTGACAAGTGTTTCCTCACAGCTGGAGCTTTTGGTCATCTGGCCGAGACCTTCCACTGGCTTACCAAGGTCCATATTGTTTCTTGCACTGCTGTCTTAATAACTAGATTCTAATTCTTTGTTATGACCTTAACAAGCAGGGATGGAACCATGCTCAAAATGTTGAAGACGGGATGGTAGTGGTTGTGGTGGTGTCTCGAAGGCTGTGGTGGCGATGACGAAAAAGGTGGTGATAGTGATGAGAATAGTGTTATCCGTGCTAGAGGGGCCTCCAGGGAGACGGAACATTCTGCGGGACCCACCACGCTAAACCAGACTGCAAGTAGCTTTGTTAACCCACTTGTCTGCCTATGTAATGGAGTGGATGGTGGTGGCAGCGTAGACGGTGGCTGCAGTGTGGACGGTGGTGGCAGCGTGGACGGTGGTGGCAGCGTGGACAGTGGTAGCAGCGTGGGCGGTGGCTGAAGCTTGGGCGGTGGCTGAAGCTTGGGCGGTGGTGGCAGCGTGGACGGTGGTGGCAGCGTGGGCGATGGCTGAAGCTTGGACGGAGGTGGCAGCGTGGACGGTGGTGGCAGCGTGGATGGTGGCTGCAGCGTGGACGGTGGTGGCAGCTTGGATGGTGGCTGCAGCTTGGACGGTGGTAGCAGCGTGGACGGTGGTAGCAGCGTGGACGGTGGTAGCAGCGTGGACGGTGGTAGCAGCGTGGACGGTGGTAGCAGCGTGGACGGTGGTAGCAGCGTGGACGGTGGTGGCAGCGTGGGCGGTGGTAGCAGCGTGGACAGTGGTAGCAGCGTGGACAGTGGTAGCAGCGTGGACGGTGGTAGCAGCGTGGACGGTGGTAGCAGCGTGGACGGTGGTAGCAGCGTGGACGGTGGTTGCAGCGTGGACAGTGGTAGCAGCGTGGACGGTGGTAGCAGCGTGGATGGTGGTGGCAGCGTGGACGGTGGTGGCAGCGTGGAGGGTGGTGGCAGCGTGGATAGTGGCTGCAGCTTGGACGGTGGTGGCAGCTTGGACGGTGGTGGCAGCTTGGACGGTGGTGGCAGCGTGGATGGTGGCTGCAGCTTGGACGGTGGTGGCAGCTTGGACGGTGGTAGCAGCGTGGATGGTGGTGGCAGCGTGGACGGTGGTGGCAGCATGGACGGTGGTGGCAGCGTGGACGGTGGTGGCAGCGTGGATGGTGGCTGCAGCTTGGACGGTGGTGGCAGCTTGGACGGTGGTGGCAGCGTGGATGGTGGCTGCCGCTTGGACGGTGGTGGCAGCTTGGACGGTGGTAGCAGGGTGGATGGTGGTGGCAGCGTGGACGGTGGTGGCAGCGTGGATGGTGGTGGCAGCTTGGACGGTGGTGGCAGCGTGGGCGATGGCTGAAGCTTGGACGGAGGTGGCAGCGTGGACGGTGGATGCAGCGTGGACGGTGGCTGCAGCGTGGACGGTGGTGGCAGCTTGGATGGTGGCTGCAGCTTGGACGGTGGTAGCAGCGTGGACGGTGGTAGCAGCGTGGACGGTGGTAGCAGCGTGGACGGTGGTAGCAGCGTGGACGGTGGTGGCAGCGTGGACGGTGGTAGCAGCGTGGACGGTGGTAGCAGCGTGGACAGTGGTAGCAGCGTGGACGGTGGTAGCAGCGTGGACGGTGGTAGCAGCGTGGACGGTGGTAGCAGCGTGGACGGTGGTAGCAGCGTGGACGGTGGTAGCAGCGTGGACGGTGGTAGCAGCGTGGACGGTGGTGGCAGCGTGGATAGTGGCTGCAGCTTGGACGGTGGTGGCAGCTTGGACGGTGGTGGCAGCGTGGATGGTGGCTGCAGCTTGGACGGTGGTTGCAGCGTGGACGGTGGTGGCAGCATGGACGGTGGTGGCAGCGTGGACGGTGGTGGCAGCGTGGACGGTGGTGGCAGCGTGGACGGTGGTGGCAGCGTGGATGGTGGCTGCAGCTTGGACGGTGGTGGCAGCTTGGACGGTGGTGGCAGCGTGGATGGTGGCTGCCGCTTGGACGGTGGTGGCAGCTTGGACGGTGGTAGCAGGGTGGATGGTGGTGGCAGCGTGGACGGTGGTGGCAGCGTGGATGGTGGTGGCAGCTTGGACGGTGGTGGCAGCGTGGACGGTGGTGGCAGCGTGGACGGTGGTGGCAGCGTGGACGGTGGTGGCAGCGTGGACGGTGGTGGCAGCGTGGACGGTGGTGGCAGCTTGGACGGTGGTGGCAGCGTGGACGGTGGTGGCAGCATGGACGGTGGTGGCAGCGTGGACGGTGGTGGCAGCGTGGTCGGTGGTGGCAGCGTGGATGGTGGCTGCAGCTTGGACGGTGGTGGCAGCTTGGACGGTGGTGGCAGCGTGGATGGTGGCTGCCGCTTGGACGGTGGTGGCAGCTTGGACGGTGGTAGCAGGGTGGATGGTGGTGGCAGCGTGGACGGTGGTGGCAGCGTGGATGGTGGTGGCAGCTTGGACGGTGGTGGCAGCGTGGACGGTGGTGGCAGCGTGGACGGTGGTGGCAGCGTGGACGGTGGTGGCAGCGTTGACGGTGGTGGCAGCGTGGACGGTGGTAGCAGCGTGGATGGTGGCTGCAGCGTGGACCGTGGTGGCAGCGTGGACGGTGGTGGCAGCGTGGATGGTGGCTGCAGCGTGGACGGTGGTGGCAGCTTGGACGGTGGTGGCAGCGTGGACGGTGGTGGCAGCTTGGACGGTGGTAGCAGCGTGGACGGTGGTGGCAGCTTGGACGGTGGTGGCAGCGTGGACGGTGGTGGCAGCGTGGACGGTGGTAGCAGCGTGGATGGTGGCTGCAGCGTGGACGGTGGTGGCAGCGTGGACGGTGGTGGCAGCGTGGACGGTGGTAGCAGCGTGGATGGTGGCTGCAGCGTGGACGGTGGTGGCAGCTTGGATGGTGTCTGCAGCGTGGTTATCACGAGAGGTCGACGGGTACAAGAATGGCGCTAGACTAAGACGGTGGTGGCGGTGGACGGTGGTGGGAGGGTGGACGGTGGTGGCAGCGTGGACGGTGGTGGCAGTGTGGATGGTGGCTGCAGCTTGGACGGTGGTGGCAGCTTGGACGGTGGTAGCAGTGTGGACGGTGGTAGCAGCGTGGATGGTGGCTGCAGCTTGGACGGTGGTGGCAGCGTGGACGGTGGTGGCAGCGTGGACGGTGGCTGCAGTGTGGTTATCACGAGAGGTCGACGGGTACAAGAATGGTGCTAGACTACAACAGTGGTGGCGGTGGACGGGACAATGGTGGTGGTGGTGGTGGTGGTTACAAGGTAGAGGTCGAGGGGTACAGTAATGAAGGTTCATCAAACTATCCTCACTTCTTTACCACAAACTATATTTCAAGATTTTTTTTTTTTTTTTTTTTTTTTTTACTTGATGCTCAACGTTAATATCATTGTGCTTCATTTTTCAAATACTATTTATTCTTTTTAAGTTAGGTTACAAAGACCTATAAAACATATACGTATTTAAAAATATAAAGGAAAATGACAGTAACTACCATGACGTCTGGAAACGAGGTTGCCTAGACAAGACCCATTCAGGATGGATAACACCATCAGCTCTAAAACAAAGACCCCTCAAGGAAGGTTCCTTGATGTTGGTGAGGGGCTCTTGATTTAGGGAATTGGATCCGTGCTCCAGTTCCCCAAATTAAGCCTGAATGCCTTCCACATCCCCCCCAGGCGCTGTATAATCCTCTGGGTTTAGCGCTTCCCACTTGATTATAATAATAATAATCTAAAACAAAGAAAGTCTCCCAACCTGCAGGCAATCACTAACAAAAAGCCAAGAGAGAGATCCACGATCAGCCATCACCAGCACTTTTTGATAAGTAAGACAATATTCAAATGTGAACGTTTGTGACAGGTGGTGGGAGACTACGCTGATTTTAGCACACATTTCAATTAAGGTAGTGTCAGTCACCACCACATAATGAAGTATACGTAATACTCTTTGTCTCTACTTACACAAGAATACGCACGCACGCAACTATAATCACTGCTACTAGTTAGCGCATTCACGCGGGCATACACACACAAAAAAATTCAAGCGTACTAGATCGAAAACTGATGCGACCATTCACAAACAAGAAAGCACGCATCCGAACACGTACACATTGCTGTACTAGCAAATGTGAACAGTCCATGTGGCAATAGTGGTGGTGAAGGTGTTGCAGTAAGTGTTGGTGTGGTGGCGGTGGTGGTAGTAGTTGTCGTGGTGAGGTTGTTGCAGTGTGTTGGTGGTGCGGGTGTTACAGTGTGTGTTGGTGTTGCAGTATGTTAGCGGTGAGAGTGTTACGGTGTGTGTGTTTGTGGTAGTGGTTGGAAGGGTATGCATTGTGTGTGTTGGTGGTAGTGGCAGTGAGGGTGTTACAGTGTGTTGGTGGTAGTGGCAGTGAGAATGTTGCAGTGTGTTGGTTAGTGGCAGTGAAATGTTGCAGTGTTTGTGTGTTGGTGGTAGTTGTGGTGAGGGTGTAGTGTGTGTTGGTGGTAGCGGTGGTGAAGGTGTGTGTTGGTGGTTGCCGTGGTGAGGGTGTTACAGTGTGTATTGAAATGATGGTAAGGGTGTTACAATTTGCAGTGTGTGTTGGTGGTAGTGGCAGTGAGGGTGTTACAGTGTATGTTGGTTTAAAAGGTGAGGGTGTTACAATGTGTTGGTGGTAGTGGTGGTGAGGGTTTTGCAGTGTGTTGGTGGCAGTGTTGGTGAGGATGTTACAGTGTTGATGGTAACGGTGGTGAGTGTTACAGTGTGTGCTGGTGGTAGTGGTGGTGAGGATGTTGCAGTGTGTGTTGGTGGCAATTGTGAGTGTGTTGCAGTGTGTTGGTGACAGTTGTGAGGGTGTTGCAGTGTGTGTTGGTGATAGTGGTGGTGAGGGTGTTGCAGTGTGTTGGTGGTAGTGGTGGTGAGGGTGTTGCAGTGTGTGTTGGTGGTAGTGGTGGTGAAGGTGTTGCAGTGTGTTGATAGTAGTGGTGGTGAGGGTGTTGTAGTGTTTGTTGGTGGTAGTGGTGGTGAGGGTGTTGTAGTGTTTGTTGGTGGTAGTGTGGTGGGGGTATATTGCCAAGAGTGGATACAGTGTGAAAATGAAGGGCTGGCAGTGAGGACATTGATGGTGAAGGGTGAGTACGAGAAAGATGGAGAGGTGGCGAGAGCAGGTGTGGCAAAGATAGAGAGGTGGCGAGAGCAGGTGTGGCAAAGATGGAGAGGTGGCGAGAGCCGGTGTGGCAAAGATGGAGAGGTGGCGAGAGCAGGTGTGGCAAAGACTGGGAAGCAACCAGGTTCTGGGTGGTGGTGGTGAGAGTAGAGGCAGGAGTGTGGGATGAGACTGGAGGGAAGTGTGAATGAGTACTGGAGGGAAGTGTGAATGAGCACTGGAGGGAAGTGTGAATGAGTACTGGAGGGAAGTGTGAATTAGCACTGGAGGAAGCGTAAATGAGCACTGGAGGAAGCGTGAATGTATACTGGAGGAAGTGTGAATGAGTACTGGAGGAAGTGTGAATGAGTACTGGAGGGAAGTGTGAATGAGTACTGGAGGGAAGTGTGAATGAGTACTGGAGGAAGCGTGAATGAGTACTGGAGGAAGCGTGAATGAGTACTGGAGGAAGCGTGAATGAGTACTGGAGGAAGCGTGAATGAGTACTGGAGGAAGTGTGAATGTATACTGGAGGAAGTGTAAATATATACTGGAGGAAGTGTGAATGAATAATGGAGGGAGGTGTGAATGAGGGACTCTCGGAAGTGTGAAGGAGGACTGTGGGAAGACTGCTGCTGGAGGTGGTAAGGACGATAGTACTAAGAGGTGCTAGTAAGGGGGTGCCTGTAGGGGGAGGTGCTAGTAGATGGTGGTGTTAGTAGTAGTAGTCGTGGTGGTGGGGGTAAGGAAGGTGGTGGTGTACTTAAGAGGTACTAGTTATGGACAAGTGGGAGGAAAAAACATCCCAAAAGCACGTTACCTCAGGCTAGGGTCAGCCAGAACTTGCAGCACCTGCAGTTAAAGCAGCAGCAGCAGGTGTATGTAGTAATGGGGGAGGTAGTGGTGCGGGTGCTAGGGTGGTGCAGCAGCAGCAGCAGACAGCCACTCTCTCTTGAGCGTACTTCCGCAAGTGTGGGCCGCTGTCTGCTCCGGTGTAACACACTACACACCGAGTATACACATATCCACTACCAGCTGCCCTGGAACTAACACGAGGGCCCACCTTCACCAGCAGGCAAGTAACTCCCAAAGTAAAGAGGGCGGTAACGAAGGATACCCACGGAACACACCACACGCGCGCGCGCACACACATACACACGCACGCCCGCCCGCCTCACTCTCTACACCTCAACTGGCGACTTCAACGCTGCCGCCGCCACTCCGCTGAGGTTCTGACGCTAAACCCTCCACACCCTGCTGCCGACCACCACCCACACACACCACCCACACTCACGCCACACCATCCACCACGTACATACATACACGAACGTCTTATGAACATAGGACGTTCGTATATATATGTACTACAAGATGTAGTACCATCTCTGACCCCCACCATCCACACCGTCAATAACCCACTTGAGGGAACAGGTTCTAACAGTGGGCCAAGACGACGCGGAACAAGGAAGATATCCTGCACTAGCACACCCACACACTCAAGCATACAAACCCATATATACAAAAAAAAAAAGACAACCACATACGCGTTCACATATACAGGCGCTAAGACTCCACCACTGCAACCACATATAGGCGAGTACGTATGTACGTGTACATACACACACACACAAACTAGTACAAGCTTACCAACCTACATACTTTCACCATCTAGCTGCTACACATTCTTCACACATACCTCCAGGAGAGCCACTTCAGAAAAGCAATGAGAGCTAGATAAAGTGAGAAACGAACTGGTAGAAAAAGGGGTAAGAAAATCGTGAATTAAGATCGTACATTCTGGACTGAACACTGTGTAGAGGGGGCTCAATGAACTCGAATGAGCACCAAAATGGCGACAAGTTTAAAGTGATGCAGGTGGATCCATCCTCCGACGTCTCAGAAGGCAGAATAGAAAATCTTGACAGCCAATGGCATTGGATACAAGTATGATAAAATACACACATGTTCAACACTTGGGTATCTTTATTGTGGAAACGTGTCGCCACAGTGACTTCAGTCTGATACGAAGAAGAATGGTGAAGATCAGGAGTTTCAAGTAATCAGAACCTCAACCTCAGGCTGAGGGACTGATTACACAAGTGGTACACGTGTGTAATTCATCAGCTTATCGGCTCTCTTAACCGTTTATTTACATTCTTGGAAGTGTGATGTGGACAGTTGCAAAAAAAAAAAAGACAAAATTCACAAATGACCCACACGTAGGCAACACTTTTGACGACGTTTCGGTCAAACTTGAGCCATTAACTAGTCACACGTAAGTCATAAGTTTGTCTCTCCTACGTATGGGTTATTTGTGTATCGTTCCAGTCACGGCATTGTGCCTTTTTATTCTCTGAAGAAACAATTCTTGGACGTATGATAATTCCTTTTCCCCATCTTGCTCTTACCTTAGCCATGTCATCCTGAGAGAAGGTAATGCCCACGTAATAGTAACTCCAGCTATGCTTCAACGCAAACTTTAAAGCTGCCTTTGTTACTGAACCTATGTTGCATTACTGAAATTTCATTCACATGTGATGGAATATAACAGGGGAAAATATAGCTAGTAACTCACAGAATAGTGTATAGGCATACTGTGAGTGCTCCTACCCTGTAACTCAAAGCATAGTGCATTTGCACACTGCGAGTGTTCTTACGGTGCCCCGTGGCCTGGTCGCTAAACCTTTCACTTCACACGGCGAGGGTGTGCGTTCGATTCCCAGCGCGGGTAGAAACATTGGGCGTGTTTCTTTACATCGGTTGTCTGTTTACCCATCAGTATAAAATGGGTACCTGGGTGTTTGTCGACTGACGTGGGTCGCATCCTGGGACAAAACTGACCTAATTTGCCAGAAATGCTCAGCATAACAAGCGGCTTTCTATATAGTAGTATGTCACTGATAGCAGCTAGGCCTGTATACCTTGTACATGTACTTATAGAAATAGATATTATATTATTATTAGAAATACACTGCGGGATTCTTATCGCGTAACTCCCACATAAAAAAAGAGTACACACACACACACTACGGGTCTTCTTACAATGTAACTATCATACAGAACAGTGTAGAAGTACACTGCGGGTGTTCCAATAATGTAACTCACAGCAGGATCGCCGAACACTGCAGTTGTATCCAATTATTAAACTGCTTACACCTCTAGGTGACTATGTTGCGAGATTCGATGAATATCGGATCAACAAGAGAACGACATAACGACACAAAGTGTGACTACATAAACGAAAGCACGAGACAGCCCCACACATGCCAACCTTGGTCCAGTGCCGGCCTGACAGGGTTCAATGACCCGTGGCCAGCTACACTGTCATCAGACCCACTACAAACTAACAAATCTTACTAATAAGATTTGGGGCTATACGCGCACAGCATTTCCTCTAACTATGGTCCAATAAGAAGGCACAAGGTTCAGTGAACTCGGAAAGTGAGTGAGGCGGGAGGTTGTTACTGCTGGAAGCCTCTCTTCCATGGCCAAGTTTCCTGACCCACTCTTCTCCCTCCCTCCCTCACCAACCAACCCACTCTACACCTCTCTAACCCTTCACCCACCCACCCTCCACCGCTACACTTGCCTAACACCCTCACCCGCCCTCTCCACCATTACCACTACTGTATATCCTCCTCGCCACCTCTGGAAGATGATAGTGTATTAACAGTATGCGGCTATACTATTCTTTCTTTGTAAGTTACATTATAAGAACACCCGCAGTGTGTGGCTACAATTTACATTGTAGGAACACGAGGAGTGTGGCTCGCTGTTCTAACTGAAAGTTACTTGTTAGTAACACTGGCAGTGTCTTACTACACAATTTTATTGACTAATTACATTACGGAAACAAAAATTAACGTTGTTTCCTTGCCACATTTCACACAGAATAAGTTTTTTACTGAAGTCTCATTGCTTATGTTGACAGATTGCATTACCCTGCGGATGCAACCCATTCCAGTTAACTCTAAGGACCGTGGGGCAACAAGGTATACGAAAGAAAAAAATATATAAAAATCCTTTATATCTGAAAGGTAGTAATGAGTGGTTGTGGTTGAGACGTGACTGGGTTTCTAGGGCTTATCTTCCCTCATAGCCCAGCATGAAGTTAATAAGTTTAGACACAGGTGCACATAAGTATAATTTTCATACATAAGTTACCTAGGATAACCCCCCCCCCCAAAAAAAAAAAGCCAGTCAAAGTGACTCCTTGTTGGCTGCCACGCTGTTGCTGCTACCGACCAGCAGGCCCATACAGCAATCACGGCGTTGCTGATGTGACAGGTTTTATTTTTCAGGTAGCAGCTCAGCTGCCTCTTGAAAAGCATCTACTTCTGTTGTTAATAATTACGCAACATTAGAAGAGAGCAGAGTGAGACGCCTGGTGTGCGAGGTGGTAGGTGAGGCTGCCAGTTTGACGGTGGCTCTGATACAACGTTCACTCTTACCCACACAATGACTTGTCTACACTTCAAAGCCCCGTAGTCGTCCTCAACATCACTCCTTTTTATTGTTCTCCCGTTCTTATATTCCATTCGCCTATATATATATATATATATATATATATATATATATATATATATATATATATATATATATATATATATATATATATATATATATATATATATATATATAAGAGAGGAAATGAGAGAGTGGGTGAGATGTTATCAACAAATTTTGTTGAAAATAAGAAAAAGTTTTGGAGTGAGATTAACAAGTTAAGAAAGCCTAGAGAACAAATGGATTTATCAGTTAAAAATAGGAGAGGAGAGTTATTAAATGGAGAGTTAGAGGTATTGGGAAGATGGAAGGAATATTTTGAGGAATTGTTAAATGTTGATGAAGATAGGGAAGCTGTGATTTCGTGTATAGGGCAAGGAGGAATAACATCTTGTAGGAGTGAGGAAGAGCCAGTTGTGAGTGTGGGGGAAGTTCGTGAGGCAGTAGGTAAAATGAAAGGGGGTAAGGCAGCCGGGATTGATGGGATAAAGATAGAAATGTTAAAAGCAGGTGGGGATATAGTTTTGGAGTGGTTGGTGCAATTATTTAATAAATGTATGGAAGAGGGTAAGGTACCTAGGGATTGGCAGAGAGCATGCATAGTTCCTTTGTATAAAGGCAAAGGGGATAAAAGAGAGTGCAAAAATTATAGGGGGATAAGTCTGTTGAGTGTACCTGGTAAAGTGTATGGTAGAGTTATAATTGAAAGAATTAAGAGTAAGACGGAGAATAGGATAGCAGATGAACAAGGAGGCTTTAGGAAAGGTAGGGGGTGTGTGGACCAGGTGTTTACAGTGAAACATATAAGTGAACAGTATTTAGATAAGGCTAAAGAGGTCTTTGTGGCATTTATGGATTTGGAAAAGGCGTATGACAGGGTGGATAGGGGGGCAATGTGGCAGATGTTGCAAGTGTATGGTGTAGGAGGTAGGTTACTGAAAGCAGTGAAGAGTTTTTACGAGGATAGTGAGGCTCAAGTTAGAGTATGTAGGAAAGAGGGAAATTTTTTCCCAGTAAAAGTAGGCCTTAGACAAGGATGTGTGATGTCACCGTGGTTGTTTAATATATTTATAGATGGGGTTGTAAGAGAAGTAAATGCGAGGGTTTTGGCAAGAGGCGTGGAGTTAAAAGATAAAGAATCACACACAAAGTGGGAGTTGTCACAGCTGCTCTTTGCTGATGACACTGTGCTCTTGGGAGATTCTGAAGAGAAGTTGCAGAGATTGGTGGATGAATTTGGTAGGGTGTGCAAAAGAAGAAAATTAAAGGTGAATACAGGAAAGAGTAAGGTTATGAGGATAACAAAAAGATTAGGTGATGAAAGATTGAATATCAGATTGGAGGGAGAGAGTATGGAGGAGGTGAACGTATTCAGATATTTGGGAGTGGACGTGTCAGCGGATGGGTCTATGAAAGATGAGGTGAATCATAGAATTGATGAGGGAAAAAGAGTGAGTGGTGCACTTAGGAGTCTGTGGAAACAAAGAACTTTGTCCTTGGAGGCAAAGAGGGGAATGTATGAGAGTATAGTTTTACCAACGCTCTTATATGGGTGTGAAGCGTGGGTGATGAATGTTGCAGCGAGGAGAAGGCTGGAGGCAGTGGAGATGTCATGTCTGAGGGCAGTGTGTGGTGTGAATATAATGCAGAGAATTCGTAGTTTGGAAGTTAGGAGGAGGTGCGGGATTACCAAAACTGTTGTCCAGAGGGCTGAGGAAGGGTTGTTGAGGTGGTTCGGACATGTAGAGAGAATGGAGCGAAACAGAATGACTTCAAGAGTGTATCAGTCTGTAGTGGAAGGAAGGCGGGGTAGGGGTCGGCCTAGGAAGGGTTGGAGGGAGGGGGTAAAGGAGGTTTTGTGTGCGAGGGGCTTGGACTTCCAGCAGGCATGCGTGAGCGTGTTTGATAGGAGTGAATGGAGACAAATGGTTTTTAATATTTGACGTGCTGTTGGAGTGTGAGCAAAGTAACATTTATGAAGGGATTCAGGGAAACCGGCAGGCCGGACTTGAGTCCTGGAGATGGGAAGTACAGTGCCTGCACTCTGAAGGAGGGGTGTTAATGTTGCAGTTTAAAAACTGTAGTGTAAAGCACCCTTCTGGCAAGACAGTGATGGAGTGAATGATGGTGAAAATTTTTCTTTTTCGGGCCACCCTGCCTTGGTGGGAATCGGCCGGTGTGATAATAAAAAAAAAAAATATATATATATATATATATATATATATATATATATATATATATATATATATATATATATATATATATATATATATATATATATATAATACTAATAATATATACTACAAATATATAATACTGATATATAATAATAATAATAATAATAATAATAATGCCACCAACTCCCTCCCCCCCCCAAGGCGCGTCAATCCCCTCCCTCCATCACCACCATCATCTGGTGTCTCCACCGTCGCTGCCGCCACGGTCACGACTTGACTATCTTAAAAAAAAAAAAAAAAAAAAAACTCCCCCCCCCCCACTTGTGATTATATGCTGTGGAAACCGATATTTCTCTTTAATAAGAATGAATGAACTAAAAAAAACTATCACTGGGAACGTGAAACCGAGGAGGGAGGAAAAAAAAAACCGTGTTGTGAATGGCAAGTTGATACATTTTTCAGAGTGGCGGGCAGTATGTCCTCAAGCCAGACATCGTAAGGGGCAAAAAAAAAAAAAAAAAAAAAAAAAACCCTTGTCAACTATCATTTCACTGATGTAGAAGAGTTTAACCTGTAAGAGTCATACAGCGTCTGGGATATGAAAGGCAATTAGATGTGATCCAAGACAACGGAGTGTAACACCAATATTCTGGATCAAAGTTCTTCACCAGCAGCATCAAGGCAACCAACCCTTTGAGAAGTCAGCAGTTTATTATATTGATCCAAAGAATTGGAGCTACTGTCCCCTTCTATTTATCATACTTTCTTTCCTCGCACTTCCCAGGCGCTCAACAACAACAACAACCAACAACCAACAACAACAACAACAACCAACAACAACAACCAACAACAACAACCAACAACAACAACCAACAACAACAACCAACAACAACAACAACAACCAACAACAACAACAACAACAACAACAACAACAACAACAACAACAACAACAACAACAACAACAACAACAACAACAACAACAACAACAACAACAACAACAACAACAACAACAACAACAACAACAACAACAACAACAACAACAACCAACAACAACAACAACAACCACCACCACCACCAACAACAACAACCAACAACAACAACAAATTTAGCGTGGATTTGATTGACTTGATTATGTCAGTAGCGTAGAGCCCTCTTTTTACAATAATGATAATAATAATAATATTGTAACGCAGCAGTCTTGGCTTATGATACATACCGGTGATTTATTCATCAGAAAACAGCAGTCTCCTGACATAGGTCTTACCACATGAAGGCCCGTTTACCCCACCTAGGTTTTCCACCACATTTTAATACAAAGGATGATGATACGTTTGTAGGACACAGATAATGATACATTTGTAGGACACAAATGATGATACTCTTGTAGGACAGATGACACTTTTGGAGGACAGGAATACTTTTGTAGGACACGGATAATGATACCTTTGTAGGACACAAAGTCGGGATGCCCAATAAAGGTGAGTATGTGAAGCGCAACCTGCCTGGGTAACTAGAGATAGGTGTGACGGGTGGTGAGGGAGGAGTGCGTGTCAGTGTAACACAAGTGTAAAGATGTGTAGCTGCTCACTGAACACAACAATAGTCTGTCATTACCTCCACACCTGACTACATACTGATTACCCTAACTTATACAATCACTGACAAACATTATACACAAGATAACTGAGCCAAAGTTACCAACACCCAAACTATCCAAGCATAAGAAAAATGTTATTACAGAAAAAATCATAATAAAAACTTGAAATGGTTTCTAGGGTTAAAAAAAAAAAAACAGCTACGGTGAAAAGGTGGCTGATAGGAGGAAAAGAGGATACGATAACTACATACAGTCATAACAACATTGAATATAGATTTCGTAGGCCCTTCAACAGGGAAAACAAGAGGCCGCATGTGTAAACTAAGGAAAAAATGCTGAGCTGGCAGAAAGACAGGAGATTGAGATCATCAAAGAAACAGGTGAAGAGGAAATGTCTGAAATTGTAAATTTTCAGAGAATAGGGGAATACTTGAAAGGGAGAAAACGAGCGATCAAGCTGATTTTCAGGACAGAAACAATGTGAAACAGGATCCTCCAAGAGAAACCATAGTTGAAGGACTCGACAGAATGCAAGAGGGTGTTCCTAGACCGAGACAGAACAAAAACAGAACAGCAGCAGCTGAGGAAGAGGACACAAAAGTGAAAGGAGCTAGGAGGAGAGACAAGGACAGAATCAGCAGAGGACAACCAGAGCAGGGCAGAGCAACAAGTGCAAGCACACACAGACCCACCCCCAGGACCCCACGACCAATCAAGCTGTCCCAACAGAGACCACAATCCACACTCACAGCCCCCACCCCACACTATGCTGTAGAACCCCGCCGTCCACTGCCAGGTTCCCCACCCTCACAGACCCCACAAAACACAGTGTTGGAGAGGTACACCAACGCTGATGGAATAAGTGGGAGGAGTGGCATGAAAAAGTCAAAGAGGCATCACCGGACATCATAGCCCTCACAGAAACCAAGCTCACAGGGATGATAACAGATGCCATCTTTCCAACGGGATATCAGATCCTGAGGAAAGACAGAGGGGATGGAGGAGTGGCACTGCTGATCAAAAACCAATGGGATTTTGATGAGCTCAAGAGAGGAGACAGAGGAGAAGCAAGAGATTACATAGTACTAACGCTTCAATTTGGAGGTCCCAAGGTGGTGATTGCAGTGATGTATAAGCCACCACAGAACAGCAGGAGGCCAAGCAAGAGTATAATGAAAGTAATAGTGATGGCTGACACTGGCTGAGGTGGCCAGAAGGGCTCATGCGAGCAGGGCAAAGCTACTGCTTATGGGTGACTTCAACCACAAGGAAATCGACTGGGAAAACTTGGAGCCACATGGGGGGCCAAGAAACGTGGAGGGCTAAGATGATGAAGGTGGTACCGGAAAACCTCATGTACCAACACGTAAAGGACACTACCAGAGAGAAAGGAGAGGATGAACCAGCGAGACTGGACCTAGTATTCACCTTGAATAGTGCAGATATTGAGGACATCACATATGAAAGACCCCTGGGGGCCAGTGATCATGTGGTTTTAAGCTTCTAATGCATAGAGTTACAAGTAGAGGGGGAAGCATTGAGGGCCAAAGGAATGAAGCCAGACTACAAGAAAGGGGACTATGCAAGCATGAAGAACTTCCTGAACAGGGTTCAGTGGGACAGAGAACTGGCAGGGAAGTCAGTGGATGAGATGATGGGTAACAGGAATAATGAAAAAGCCAGGATGAGCCCGTGGTTCACCCAAAGGTGCAGGGAGGCCAAAACCAAGTGTGCTAGGGAATGGAAGTATAGAAGGCAAACTACCCAGGAGAATAGAGAGACCAGTCATAGAGCCAGAAATGAATATGCACAGGTAAGATGGGAGGCCCAAAGACAATATGAGAATGACATAGCAGCGAAAGCCAAATCTGACCTACAGCCACTTCAGGAGGAAAACAACAGTCGAGGACCAGGTAATCAGGCTGAGGAAGGAAAGAGGGGAGGTCACAAAAAAAAGACTGCCAAGTATGTGAGGAGCTCAACATGGAATTCAAAGAAGTGTTCACAGAGGAGACAGAAGGGCCTCCAGAAAGGCAGAGAGGTGGGGTACACCATCAAGTGTTGGACACAATAGATGCAACTGAGGAAGAAGTAAAAAGGCTGTTAAGCGAGCTAGATACCTGAAAGGGCCAGATAACATTTCTCCATGGGCCCTGAGAGAGGGAGCAGAGGCGCTTTGTGTGCCACTAACAACTATCTTCAACACATCTATCGAAACAGGATGACTACCGGAAGTATGGAAGACAGCAAATATAGTCCCAGTTTTTAAAAAAGGGAGAAAAAGGAATGAGCTTATCAAGGACAGCCAGCACGGTTTCAGGGACAGGAAATCCTGTGTCGCAAACCTACTGGAATTCCTTATTGCATTTTCTTGGACTGTAAGAAGGCGTTTGACACAGTTCCACACAAGAGATTAGTGCGGAAGCTGGAGGACCAGGCAGAGATAACAGGGAAGGTACTGCAATGGATCAACGAATACCTGTCAGGAAGACAACAGCGAGTCATGGTATGTGGAGAGGTGTCAGAGTGGGCGCCTGTAACGAGCGGGTGCCACAGGGATCAGTCCTAGGACCGGTGCTGTTTCTGGTATTTATGAACGACATGACGGAAGGAATAGAATCCGAAGTGTCCCTGTCTGCAGATAATGTGAAGTTGATGAGAAGAATTAAATCGGAGGAGGACCAGACAGAACTACAGAGAGATCTGGACAGACTGCAGGCCTGGTCCGGCAGCTGGCTCCTGGAGTTCAACCCCACCAAGTGCAAAGTAAAGAAGATTGGGGAAGGGCAAAGAAGACCACAGACGGAGTACAGTCTAGAGGGCCAGAGCCTACAAACCTCACTCAAGGAAAAGGATCTTGCTGTGTTTATAACACCGGGCACATCTCCTGAAGCGCACATCAACCAAATAACTGCTGCAGCATACGGGCGCCTAGCAAACCTAAGAACAGCATTCCGACATCTTAATAAGGAGTCATTCAGGACCCTGAACACTGTACGTTAGGCCCATATTGGAGTATGCAGCACCAGTTTGGAACTCACACCTAGTCAAGCACGTAAAGAAACTAGAGAAAGTGCAAAGGTTTGCAACAAGACTAGCCCCGGAGCTAAGGGGTATGTCATACGAGGAGAGGTTAAGGAAAATTGACCTGAGGACACTGGAAGACAAGAGAGATAGGGAGGATATGATAACGACATATAAAATACTGAGAGGAATCGACAAGGTGGACAGAGACAGGATGTTCTAGAGATGGGACACAGCAGCAAGGGGTCATAGTTGGAAGTTGAAGATTCAGATGAATCACAGGGATGTTAGTAAGTATTTCTTCAGTCATAGAGTTGTCAGGAAGTGGAATAATTTGGGAAGTGATGTAGAGGCGGCAGGATCCATACATAGCTTTAAGAAGAGGTATGATAAAGCTCAGGGAGCAGGAAGTGTGACTTAGCAGCGACCAGTGAAGAGGCGGGGCCAGGAGCTATGACTCGACTCCTGCAACCACAACTAGGCGAGTGCGCACGCACGCACGCACGCACACACGCACACACACAACCATACAACTCAAGTCGTAAGATACTTTTCGTCCAGGAAACGCCTATTTCCAGTTACTGCTGGAAGAGTCATTCAAATATGGCGGGCGTGTGTAGTTGCTCGGGTGATTTCCCGTGGGACACCTGACGTATTGATGGCCGATACTGTGTTACTAGCGCAGCTGGAAGCAACATCACCCACATTATGTTCAACCTCCTCAGCCACCCATCTTTCTCTCTACCTTACATCACATACCTTCTAAATTGTATATTGCATGCTGATGAAGCACTTCAAATGTAAATGTTAACAAATACATCTTTGCACTCGTAATGTACCTCGTAAACCTTTTGTACAATATTACCCAATAAAACACACATGCTGATATGAAAATAATGGTGATAGCCATCACTTGTAATCACAGCAACTTTCATGGCAACAGAGACAGCAGAGTGCAAAATGTGCATAGGCCGAATACTGACCGAGTAAAATCGGCCAGTATTCGATATTGGGAACGTCTAAAAGCACTTGGATTGTTCTTTTTTGACCTTGTTATTATATACATGGAAGATACCTTGCGGGCCAGGTCCTTAACCTGCACACTGCTATAACAACTTACTGGAGTGAAAGATATAGGAGAAAGTGTGGAATAAACCCAGTGAAGAGCAAGGAGTACAATTAGATAACACTGTGTAACATCCAAGATTCTTCAACATATTAACAGCAGATATCAGATACAGTGCCGGAACGAAGACAAGTTTTCCAGTATTTGGAGAGCTTCCTTGTACAAGTGCTGAATCAGCCTGGTTGTGATAGTTGTGGGTCTGCGGATGGCTGGCACAAACATTTTGGTTGACCAGGCGATAAACAGGGAAGACTGACCTCAGAAGGGGCTGCAGAGTTGGAAAAACCCTGGAAACCAGTCACAGGTAAAAGTACTTCATGATTATTAAAGCATAATTTGGAAAGGAAACTCTGTTGTAGCTATCCAGGAAGTTTCAGAGCCTGGTTTATATTTAAATTGATTGTCCTGTATACATTTTACGCAGATCAGTATGAATGAATATTTAGTATGTTGGGTAAGCTACAAGTTTTGAAGGGGCGTGCTGGACCATTATCAAGTCACAATTGACGGGACTTGATAACCGTTCAGGACGGACCAGAATGTGCCCTAAAGTATCGTCTCCTAAGCGTGGATTGTATATTGTTGCTGCCCCGATGGTGGCTGTTTTCATTAATATTCTTATTAAATTGACATGGAAGCGCTGAACTGAAGTCACACAGCTCGAGGGAAATGAATAGTGATTATATCCAGGTTTCATCCAAGGAAAGGATATATCCACATCCTCGAATCAAGAGCCCTTCTCCAGCATCAAGACAATCAAATGCAATACATTTAGCTTCATAAATTGTTAACTAACTTCACTTCAGTTAACACAAACCAAAAATAACTCTGGAAACACACACAAATGCAGCGTAATGATATCCTTTACTGACAGCGTTCCGCCCATGCAATGGGCTTTTTCGTCACAGAGAAACAACCTGCAGGTGCAGAATTTGGTTACGTGTGCTCAAGATTAAATCTCATTATACTGCCTTTGAGTGTGCGTTTACAGTGTCAGAAATTTATATATTTTCTCTAGAGAAATAATTCGTCCAGTTCATAACTCATTTCACTGCAAAGTCATTGCCGTCTCGTAGCTGGCTGTGAAAGCACAGTTAATGGAAGAAAACATGTTCAACAGCTTCCCACCAGGCACAATGGGAATTACCAACAGATCCCTGGCTGCCTTCAAGAGGGAGCTGGATAGACACCTAAAGTCAGTACTTGACCAGCCGGGCTGTGGTTCGTACGTTGGACTACGTGCGGCCAGCAGTAACAGCCTCGTTGATCAGGCCTTGATCCACCGGGAGGCCTGGTCAAGGACTCGGCCTCGGGGGCGTTGACCCCCAAAACACCCTCCAGGTAGGAACACCCTACATGTAGTTATTATCTCGTAGTGTGATTGTTAACCCACAGCTGGTGGAATACGACGCGTGTATCATATTATAAACAGTACACAATACCGATAAGTTGATGAGTAAGACAATGTTTTCTAATTAAATATAACCCGCACACTGTCACTAACATACTGCCAGTATAATTTACCATTTAATACAGCCTTTCATTACAAGATGTTTCGTGTAATGAAAGGACTGCATCGTGCACAGACTGAATAAACCCATTCTTATGGAGAAACATCTAATGAAACTCTGCCTTCATCTGATTTAATGCCTTAGTGTGTCAACAACCAACAATTTACTTCACTATGAAGAACTAGTAACATAGTCGACTGCGAAATGCACCATAGCTGGCCACTTAACGATTCCTATTGGTAGCGATATCACATGTCAACACTTAGTATTTTTTATAAAACATATGGATATGTTGTCAGTGTTTTCTAAAATTCACATGGGAACACTGCCAATGTTTTCCACAAATCACATTTGAACACTGTCAGTGTTTTCCACATCACACTTGAACACTGTCAGTGTTTTCTACAAATAGAATAAATTTGAGAGTAAGTCATAATCAGACTATGGAGGCTTAATCTGACATGACACTAATCATACAGCTTGAAATTCCTCTGAATCAGGCGATAAACTACCATCATCCGACGGAAAAAATTTTACCATAAGGTCGAAAACTCTAAGCATACGACGGGAAAGCCCTATAATTCAGCAGTAAAGACCTATCATTCAGCAGTAAAGACCAACAATAAACTCCTATCATCCAGCAATGAAGTCCTATCATCCAGCAATGAAGTCCTATCATCCAGCAATAAACTCCTAATTATCCAACAAAATTCCATCATCCAGCAGGGAAATTCCTAACATACGGGCAAAGTGTCATTTCAGCTGGAAGGGGAATGCTGGCGTTCGGTGGGAAAGTTCCACAGAAACTTACTAAACATCACGGAAACGTAGGGTAAAGTGCCATAATCTGGAGGTTAGGAGAGGGTGGGGGAGGGAGGGAAGTGTGACGTAAGCATGTGAGAAAGTGAGACTGCCAGCCAGTAAATGAGTGAACTCGACTCATTCACCATACTCTAGTCACGTTCCACCAGTGTGTCACCAGAGCTTGTTCCACCCGCAGTTTTAATGACAAATTCTATTCTATTCGAGATGCTGTGGTGGTGGTGGCATATTTCTCCTGGGGGACCAGTTAAAAGCGGTTGGTCCCCACAACGTACACAAATGGCCCTAAAACTGATCCTTGTGAAACGCCGCTTATGACGGGAGCCCAGGAGAAACGTGCAAATTTCTGGTAAGACATGTGCAACCCCTTTTTGAAAAAGCGACTGGGCCGTCTCTTCATAAAAATTCCCAGGTGTTGCACGTGTGTTTTGTTCATCAACATGTATATTATTATTGTAATGGTGAAAATTTCTCCTGAAGGATCCCAAGTCGTGTGATGTACCAACATGGTGGAGCTTTTGCTCGTCTAATCGATGCCTTCCCCTGGCTTAATAATCGTCAAGAAGCAAACAAGTCTGGTTAAAATCGTATAGAATGAAAATATATAGGTATACGTGTTGACATACCAACCTACCAACGTTAATAATAAAATTATGATAATCTAAAAATGCAGAAAGCAACAACAGAAAAATAATAATGTTGGATATCCACTTTAACCTTGTTCGTGCGTATTAGCACACAAACATATCAGTAGCCGATTTCTATATTTTTTCTAGTTTCTCAGCCCACTACGTGGTCAGGTTTCCATGGTGACCGCCTGATCAGCCAAACTATTGCTACCTGTGGCGGCAGGAAAACGTCAATACCAACAATCACACACATGTAATGTCAATACGCGTTATTACACAACGATAATGTCAACTTTCTCAAGCCACAGATAATGCCAGTACCCATCACGCGCCCGCACACATTAGATAATCGCACGTCAGTCATCGAAGAGGTAACGTCAACTGCTCCCCTCAAGGAAGGTTCCTTGATGTTGGTGAGGGGCTCTTGATTTAGGGAATTGGATCTGTGCTCCAGTTCCCCGAATTAAGCCTGAATGCCTTCCACATCCCCCCCCCCCAGGCGCTGTATAATCCTCCGGGTTTAGCGCTTCCCCCTTGATATAATAATAATAATAACGTCAACTGCTACACGCATATTCAAACATCCATACAGCTTACAACATGACCTCGAGAACATACCCTAACATGTTAAAAAAAAATTTCACACAGCCACAGGAACACAAACACAGCATCTACTTCCCTCCCCCCGACCCAAACAAAACAAAGAATAGCAGGAAACAGCTGATTTTTGTTGACATGTCTGCCGCTGCCGCGTCTCTCAACCACAATCAGTGAATCCACACGACAACCACTAACTACACTTTCTCTGCATACCCGGCCACGTTCCCAGTGCCCCTTCCCTTTATCTCACACTATAACTAATATAATGTATAAATTATTATTATATATATATATATATATATATATATATATATATATATATATATATATATATATATATATATATATATATATATATATATATATATATATATGTCGTGCCGAATAGGCAGAACTTACGATTTTGGCTTAAATAGCAACGCTCATCTTGCCATACAAGACGAGTGAAAATTTGTGTATGCAATAATTTTGCCAAAATCATTCAGAACCTAACAAAAAAAAATATATTTCAATGTGTTTGTTTAGTATTAAATTATTGTAAACGCATCTAAAATATATTTAGTTGGGTTAGGCTAAAATAAATTTTTCTTGTTATAATAAGGTTAGGTAAGTTTTCTAAGATTCTTTTGGTGCAAAATTATAAATTTTTACATCAACATTAATGAAAAAAATATATCTTAAAATGTTTAAGACAAAATAAAAAATAAAAAAAAAATTAAACGAGTTCTTGCTAACTGACCAGTTTCACATATTCGGCACGACACATATATATATATAATATATATATATATATATATATATATATATATATATATATATATATATATATATATATATATATATATATATATATATATATATAATTATATAATCAGAGAGAGAGAAATTGCATGAGTAAGGTAATTGGAAAAAATTATAACGCATGGCAGGCTCTTAACATTCGATTGGCAGACATTAATTAGATCTACCTGGAGTCTAGCGAGATCTCGAGATAACCCCCTTCCCCCACGGCTTAATCCCAAACCAAGCCTCCCGGTTGCTGGACTGATAGACCAGGCTGTTGGTGCTAGCCGCACGCAGTCAACGTATGCACCAGAGCTCGGCTGATCAGGAACTGACTTGCAGACAGCCACGTGATTTGTTGGCAAGTTCCGTTATGCGCGATGGGAGCGTGCTGAAGCGCCTTCGTCCCCATACAGTTATTGGGTTCTCAATTACTAGTGTGCTCGTCGCGTCCATGTTTTTTACTGGACGTATTCTGCACCGTCTGCTATATCATTTTTATCTCTAAAGTTGTGTATGGGGTCACTGTCCACTGCTCTTTACTGACGAAGTGTTTCCTCAAGTCTGTACCTCGGCTGAGTGGTTTAATAACTGATACCCAACACTGGTACACTAGTGGTTGTTTAATAACTGATACCCAACAATGGTACACCAGTGGCTTAATAACAGATATCCAACACTGGTACACCAGTGGCTTAATAACAGATATCCAACAATGGTACTCTAATTTTTGTTTAACCAGTGAGCGTGTCATCTCATGAAGACCCGTCACATCAGGAAACATATCTGTTTACTGATGAATAAGCATCTGCCATCTGTGGCACTTGCTCCTTGATTCTAACCTGGAAAAGACTAGGTTCTTGTCTACCTTACCGATTTTCTGGAGTATTATTCATGCTTTGGTCATATCCCCTTTGGGGACAAGAAATTCATCACCGCACAAGGACCAGTCGTGATGCATCATACCATTAGGTTTGATCAAGATCGCTTTCTTTTACTATTATATTCACAGGAAGTGTTAAACCCGTGGGGCATTGAGTGCTGCATCACAAAGGGATTCATGCAGAGGCTGGAGGTGGAGGATGAACACACGCTCAGTTGATGCACCACATCAGTCTTAGTTGAGAAACGTAACTCATGAAGATGAAGGCAGACAGTATAAGGTTGTCAGGGTTCTGAAAGAGCAGTTGAAAATGAAGGTTGTGCCACCTGATGAATGGGGCAATCTATCTCATGATATTAAGCTGTCCGCACAACTACCAATTTTTGCAGTGGAGCTGAGCGTCGCTCTACAAGATGACCATGTGTGAATCTGGTGTGTTCAATATACAATCACCAGAGTACCATATTTCTCATCTGACAGCAATGAAAGAAGTATGCACTGTAACCCAAACTTTTTTTTTTAATGAAAATAGTTTGGCCAACTACCCTGCTATAGAGATCTCGTAAAGGCTGAGTCATTACTGGACAATAGTCGGGAAAGGGCAACACACTGTGGGAGATGAAGGTCCCTTAACTGTGGAACGTGCAGTTGTGCCAGCCAGTTCATTGGCCTATACAAGAGGATGGTCAGTGACCCAGCAAAGACCATCTCAGAGTAGATGCTGAAGATGTGACCAAAAGGGCGACGGGTTGTGAAATATCAACAATCTGTATAGCTTTCAATGCACTTCGAGAAAACAACACGACAAAGCAAGCAAGTTTTCACTTAGGTTTGCGTACATCACAAATATTTTTTTATGGTTTTAAGGGCACACTTGATATGGGCACATAAAAAGTACATTATATTTATTTCTATAAGTACATGTACAAGGTATACAGGCCTAGCTGACATCAATGACATACTACTACATAGAAAGCCCCTCGTTATGCAGAGAATTTCGGGCAAATTAGGTCAGTTTTGTCCTAAGATGCAACCCACACCAATCAACTAACACCCAGGTATCCATTATTACATAGACAACCGGTGCAAGGGAACACGTCCAATGTTTGTACCCTCGCCGGGAATTGAACCCAAACACTCACCGTGTGAAGCGAGAGCTTTTACCACAAGGCCACGAGCCACCGTATTATAGATTTAACCTAAGATAACCCGATAGTCAAACAAGGTGACATTTCTACTAGGGGGGAGGGGGGATGAGTCTATAAATTAGCATATACATACAATGAGCAATCGTGAACTTTGAATATTATAACAATACAAGAAATCCTTATCCTCCCTGTCTGCACATTCATTAAATATTCTTTAGCTTTATTCTTAAACTGTATTACCCTATGATTATCCTTGACACGATCAGGTAACCCATTCCGTTCCTTGATCACTGTGTATTAATACGTATTTAAGGCGAACATGGTAACAATGTAAATCATGGCAGCAAGGATTGCATATAATTCTACAATGAAAATGTTAGTCAATTCCATCAACATCAGTGATCCCACAATAAAAGGACATCAGACTAGGTATATGAACGACTGAATGGCTTGCAAAGACATCAGACCCTCTCTAATTTGTATAACAGATTTCATGTTCATAGGGGCAGCATATGCAAGGAAACATGCCTCCACCAGGGTACTCTTTGGTTGTGGTCCAGCCAATGCAGCTCACAGTATCTAAGAAAGCTACTAACGGGTGTAACAATCAATGAACCTTTTGTTGGCAAATAAGTGAACAGTTCAAAAGAAAATGGTTTGTGTGCCTCCCTCTTCCATCTAAAAGAAAACGACAGGAAACTTCAGCCAGATATCAGTAACTCCTCTGTTTGTACCTTTTAAAAATAATACTTGCATTATCACATTTGCATTAATATTCTCTCTCGTTCAATAAGAAAACAATTTTATCTAGTTATTTATTTGGCCTCGATCAAAAGCTACTTTTAAGTTCCCGTACCTGTGAACCCTTACTGGAATAATTGACATCCTTATTGCTCTACAGGCCTCCAGGCTCTGGTTGACAATTTCAACACTTTGCATGAGCCCCATCCTGCATGCTGGAATATGACAGGGAAACATGGCTAGCGTTTGTTCAAACTGTGTAACTGTCATATAGAAAACGGTAGCAGCGCACTATTGAGGTATCTAATTTGGTTAAAAAAAAAAAAAAGTTACTCTATGACTCTTCGCATACAAACATGCTTGTCAATGAAATGCACTCATCAAATTATGAAGAACACGATATATACAAAAGAAGTGTATTCATATTAGTAACCCTGAGGGTTAACAACCCCAGGATAACTTAAAGCCAAACTGTGGCTTATTTCTGCTCGGATCCTTAGGTCCTCCTCTTGAATACGATCCACAACAGTCGACTATCTCTAAGGTACTTATTTACTTTTAAGTGAACAGGAGCAGGGCAGTAAATTTTTGCTGAGAACGAGAATGATACCAATACTTTATTTTTTTTTTATTTTTAAAATTATAATGACTATATTCAATTTATACGAGAAAGCTTATTGCTCAATAGGTATTAAATAACCCAGGGAGGTTAAGTATTAAATAACTTAATTTCTTTGAGATGGCAACATCATTACTAATTACAGACATCTCTTGAGGCTTTCAATTTCAAATTAAAAAAATATATTATTTCTAAATCATTCTATATCTAATTAGTAAACCGATGATGGCAATCTAAAATTAATTACGAAAACAAGTCTGATAATTTCCAGTTTTATTAAACACGACGCTAAAACATCCAACACACTCATAACAACATTTATTTAATACTTTTAAAAATATCTGAATAAAAATAAACGTACGTACATTATTGTAATAACTGGAAATTTAAAATAAAAAAAATATAGTTCAAAATGTGAACCACCACCGCTGAATTAACCAACACATTTTCGATGGAGTTTTTTTTTTTTTAACTTTGAAGAAATGCATCGAATAGAAAAACATTATTCTAATACCTGAAATTAAAAATAAACAATGTACATACATTACTTTAGTAGCTAAAATTAAAACTGATCGAATTAAAGTTGAAAAACATCAACATTTCCCTTGTGGAAAATTTTGAATTTTCCTAAATTTAGCTTGTAAATTTGAAAAATATAATTATGAATTAAAATATGATGCCATTTGGACCCTTCAAGAAATTTTAAGTGAGGGGGAATTTAAACAGCTCCTGAATAACGCCTGGGAGATGCCATTTTTGTAATTTGTGAACACTGTTTGTCGTGGGAAATTCTGCTATAATTCGTCCAAACCAAATTGGGGGGGGTTTCGGCTTGCTGGATACACAAAAGAAATTTGTATTACCACTTAACATTTAATTACTGAATATGGATCACACCACAACACCTGCCTGACACCTAGACCCTACACTGGGCAGCTAGAGATCTAAATACAAGGACTAATGGTGCACTTCCCTGTGAGTGATGATTGTATCCCTTATCTTCTGCCATCCACACTTAATTCTTGAGGTCCCGCAAATTTCCTGCCCCAATTCTTCAGCAGGGGACATTAATATGGGTTCCTATTACAAATTCAGGCCGAAACCCCCCAATCTGGCTCGGAAGATGCCGAATTATAGCAAAATTTTCCACAACAATCAGTGTTCACAAATTACAAAAATGGAATCTCCCCAGCATCACTCAGCAGCTGTTCTACACCTTCCTTGACTTAAAATTTATTGAAGGGTCCAAATAACATCACATTTTAATATGTAATTATATTTTTTAAATTTAAACATGCTAAATTTTGGAAAATTCCAAGTAGTAGTTTCTCCACAGGGGACACCTTGTCAGAAAACGATTACTTGAAACTAGTAATGCCATCTCTTGTTGATGTCACATGCCGTCTGCAGAAAGGCGTCTCTGTTGCGGCTAGTGCTCTCACCAGTGTCTGTTGTTGTTCCTAATGTTCCAGATGGTGATAACATCCTAGTTCACAGTGATTCCTGCAAGGTTAAGGGTTTATTTGTTGAACCTTCCTTACACGTTGTAAGAGACAGTAAGATCCATTTATTCCTTGCGAACACTTCGGGTCACAGTGTTCGTCTCAGAGCAAATACCAACCTCGTTGACCTAGTTCACTATCCTTACCCTGTTCAAGTACAGGATGACGTGCCACCTGACCAGTGGGTCGATGCTATTTCAACAGTGGAGACCTCATCCACTCTGCTGGATCAATCCATCCCACCAGTTGAGGAGAAAGACTTAGCTCCCACTGATTTCCCAGACGAAGTCCAGCGCTTGTTGACGCTGTTGAACAAACGTCATAACGCCATTGCCTTACCAGGTGAGAAGATGGGTATAACGAACTTATTGTCCCATCGTATTCCACTTGAACCTGGTACTAGACCTATCTATATACCTGCGTACAGAATGCCCCATTCCCAAGTTGCTGTCGCAGAAGAACTGATCAATCAGATGCTCAATGATGGAGTTATTGCACATAGCAATTCACCCTGGAATGCGCCCTTGATCCTAGTGCCTAAGAAGGACGGCACTTGGTGCCCGGTGATTGACTTTAGCAAGTTAAATGCGAAAACTATTCCAGATCGCTTCCCATTTCCTGTCCTAGGTGACCTTTTACACAATATCGGAGATAAAGTCTTCTCGACCCTGGACTTGTTACAAGGGTTTTGGCAAGTCCCTCTTCATGAGGACAGCCAAGAGTTAACTGCATTCTCCACTCCCACAGGTCATTATCACTTCCTATGAATGGCTTTTGGCTTACGATCCTCACCTATCACATTCTCTAGACTCATGACCAACATCTTTAGAGGTCTTACAGGTAAAGCCCTTATGGTGTACTTAGACGACATAATCGTCATGTCCGAAGATGTGGATACACACCTGAAAAGACTTGATATAGTACTTGGCAAGCTTGAAGAAGCCAATTTAAAGATCAAACTGTCCAAATGTCAATTTTTCAGATCAGAAATTAAGTTTCTGGGTCACGTAGTCACTCCTAGAGGGGTTACGACTGATCAACGTAAAGTAACGGCAGTACTAAATTTTCCAACTCCCAAAACTGCTGATGCTGTAAGATCCTTTGTGGGTCTAGCAGGTTTCTACAGATCTTTCATTGCAAATTTTTCTTCAATAGCAGCTCTGCTAACTGAATTGCTTAAGAAAGATGCTCCTTTTGTTTGGACCTTCCGTCAAGAAAGAGCATTCCAAACTCTAAAAGAAAAGTTAACATCTGCTCCAATTTTGAAATTCCCAGATTTTTCTAAGCCCTTCTATCTGACAACTGATGCTAGTTCGATTGGCATAGGTGCTGTACTAGCTCAGAAGACTGATGGCAAGTACAACGCAGTTGCATTTGCTAGCCGAGTCCTTACGAAGGCTGAACGTAATTATACAGTGATGGAGCAAGAAGCTTTAGCAATAGTATGGTCTTTAAAGCACTTCCGAGACATTATTTACCAGTACCCTGTTCATGTCTTGACCATGCACCACTGATACCTTTATTCCAGAACAAACAGCCTACTGGAAGGTTAGCCAGATGGACCTTGACTATCCAAGAGTTCAATCCCACCTTTGAACATTTACCTGGCAAGTCAAATGTAGTCACAGGTGCTTTATCACGACACGTTAAGTGTAGTTACTGCAGATCCTCCATTTACTGTCGAGGATGTCAAAAAAGCCCAAAGAACAGATCCCATGTGGTCTGGTGTGATTCGATTCCTGCTCCAGGAAGATCTTATTCTTACTGTGAAGCCACCAGCACCCATTAGTGACTTTGTAATGAGCCAGGAATTACTGTATCGAACAGCCGAGTTGGGTACTCCAAGCAGAAGAGTGTACCAGTTAGTAATTCCACAGTCACTAGTGAACGTAGCTCTACAGCTAGTTCATGATGTACCAGGTGTTGCACACCCTGGTATGGATCGTTCTGTGAAACAAGCCAGAATGAAATACTTTTGGCCACGTATGGCAACTGACATTTCCGAGTACGTTAAGAAATGTAGTGTCTGTATGCAACATAAAGGGAATGTCAATGGTCCTAATCCAATCCAAGTGTACCCAACCACTAGCTAACCATGGGAAAGAGTTGCCCTTGACTTAACCAATTTTAAATGTTCCCTCCAAGGCAACAAACATCTGTGTTATGGTAGACCATTTCACCAGATATTGTGAGTGATTTCCTATTGCAGATAAGACTGCAGAGACAGTAGCTAAAGCGTTTAAAGAACGCATTATCTGCAGGCATACCACCCCTAAGTCCTTAGTAACAGATAATGGAGGTGAATTCTGTAATGAGATTCTTGAAAATTTGTGTACTTTATACAAGATCTCTAAATCCACCATTGTTCCTCATCATCCTGCCAGCAATGGGTTAGCCGAACGAACCAATAAGAAAGTACTTGATGTCCTGAGAGCCACTATCAACCCCAATAGTGAAACTTGGGATGAGGTCATACCAGATGTCCAATGTGCCATAAATTCTGCTTACAATGCTTCCATAGGTGATACTCCACATTATGCATTGTATGGTGTAGACAAGCGTTTACCCTATGAGTTGTTATATTCCACTCCAAAACCTAATTACAACCCTGATGATTTCGTAGCAACTCGTACCAGCATGGCTCAAAGTGTTTTTAGAAGAATCCGTGAAACACTTCACAAATCAACAGCAGAATTTACTAGAGTAACTAATAGCCGTGCTAAGCCATCAAAAGTCAAAGTAGGTTCGAGAGTAATGCTGACAAATTTCAACAAAACATCCGCAATGCCTAAGCTCGATCAAAAGTTTGTCGGACCTTATCGAGTTGTAGAATATATCTCTGGTAATAAGTATAAGGTTAGAGAAATTAGTACTGGTAAGTACAAAGAATCGCATTTAGATCATATGAAATTAGTATGCGATGTTGATGATATTGCTACCCAGACTAATGTTACAGATGCTGAAAATCCTCTTGACTCTGTACCCTCTACCTCAGATAGTCAGATAATCAACCTGAATGTCATTACTCCTTGCGTACTCGACAAGTAATGAGAAACCCACAAGCATCTTTTGTAGATACTCGTTCAAATCTCCCTCAGTCAAGGTATGTGTTAGCCATTGCAGAGGAATTCGATCCTCCCAGAGATGATAACCATTCTGCATATGTAAACCTCACCCTCGCAGAATTGGATTTAAATGTACATAGTCTGTATAACTAGATGTCCGAGATGAAGTAAATTGTCAACTGTTTGTTATTAACTGATTAGTTTTTTCAGAATTTTTTTTTTTTCGTATTCATGTTCCCTCCGTATTCTGAGAATTTGACAGTAATAGTCTTGAGTGCACCAGATACCTTTGCTGTTAATTTCACCTTATATATATATATATATATATATATATATATATATATATATATATATATATATATATATATATATATATATATATATATATGCAAAACAACCACTCTGAAAGAATAGAAAAATTCCAAGCACTTTCGTGACTACTCACATTATCAAGGAACATTAGTTCCTTGATAATGTGAGTAGTCACGACAGCGCTTGGAATTTTTCTATTCTTTCAGAGTGGTTGTTTTGCATATTTTGAAATCACCTGTTTACTGTGATCTTATTGCATATATATATATATATATATATATATATATATATATATATATATATTTATTTATTCTTCCTCAGAATCCATAGAGTGCATGAATTCAGATCAATCGATCAATTCCATCCATATTGTACAATGATTTGTTCTCATAGTTTAAAAGTGATTACGTTAACACCCATTACGTAAAACTCATTTTGTTAACATCCATTATGATACCATCCATTAATTCTAAGTTATATATGAATTTGTTATTGTATAGAATCAGCCCAGAACCACCTGCCTGTTCACCCTATAGATAGTACTGTATGTCGAGACGACATACGTAACATGACCGAGCTGTCAACATAGTTGCTGATCCCTGTGTTGTATAGCATATCAGTATCATCCATGTGCTTTAGATAGGAGATCCCTAGGTCTGTGACTGTGTGTGACGTCACGGGACGCGCATGTGTACGTTCGTACCTCTGCTACTCTCTCAGTCGGCGTTTGACAATGGCTAGGACAGGCAGAGGCTGGGCTCCATCTCCCATTATCACAGTCTGACAATATATCGTTACCATCCAACAAGTGTGTCTACCTTCAACCCTCGATATCTCCACTGAAGAACCCCTACGATAAAAATTTTCCACATTCCTTTTTTTTTTTTTCTCTGGAGTTAATCTGTTCTTATGAGGAGAGTAAAAGTACCTTCAACGCTGAACAATCTTTCACTCCCTATTGAAGAGGGTGAACTCATAATTACCTACTAGGTTCACCAGAGATGGAAGAACTATCACATTTTCTTTTCACCACTCTTAGTGGATTCGCTTTTTTAGGCAATAACTCAACTGCCATATATTTGTCTATTTCTCTTTTTATGTTCGGTAGTTCATTTTGCAGGCTAGAGTGACTGAAGTAAATCACTAGTTGTCTACAGTTAGTAATGTCCATAATACAATCATGGATAACCAACTGAAGGGGAGGTAGAAAGTAATTAGCCGATACCAATACTTTGGCACACCTCTAATTATGATTATTAAACATATATAATTTTACGGACTAATATGAAAGAATTTGTCGAAAAAAAACGAAAACGCAAATACAACACCAAGTTTAAAACAATAATGTAAAATACAGAACTACATAATTTGTCAAAAAATACATATTCAAACAGAACTGTCCAATACCTTAAATCTTCTACTGCTGCTTAGTAAATACTTCCAGGAATCCCACCACACAGTAAGGGGAATTTAGGCACTTAACTCAGGGGTCGATGTGCGGTGCCTTAGCTTACCAACAAACCCTTAAATGGCAAACGCATTTAACAAAGGGGGTGAAACTAATGCTACTGGATGTTACCCATCTCGTTTATGTAATTTGATCACTGGCCGTTAACTAAATAAAATTAGATATAGATAAAACTAAAGTAACCTAGCTTAAAATACCTAATATTTAACTTTTCTTTATGTTGTTCTGATCGTTCAGTAATATATGCCTGTGTGAGTGTGTGTGAGAGAGAGAGAGAGAGAGAGTGAGAGAGAGTGAGAGAGAGAGTGAGAGAGTGAGAGAGAGAGTGAGAGAGAGAGTGAGAGAGTGAGAGAGAGTGAGAGTGAGTGAGAGTGAGAGTGAGAGAGTGAGAGAGAGAGAGAGAGAGAGAGAGAGAGAGAGAGAGAGAGAGAGAGAGAGAGAGAGAGAGAGAGAGAGAAACGATGCATTTTGAAGAGTGCTTGATAAAATCTACCAGAACAAGGGAGGCGTTGATACAAACGACAGCAGTAAAGTGGTCGTCACCATGGTCCCGAGTTGCTCAGCGGCCACTGATGCACTTTCACATTCCCTGCGGAAGGTAATGCTAATTACTGTTGCCATGTGGTAAAGCCTATCGACTGAAAATCTCGTTAAGAACGCAAATTACGGAGATGTTATTATCAGGAATATTGTATTCTCTAAAAGCCTAAAAAGAAAGGTGTTTTCTACCGAATAAGCATAATGAAAAAAATTATGCCATAAATCTGTGATAATCAATCTGAACACAACGAAAAAAAAAATAACATGGACTATATATAAAATAAATTTAAACTAACTCATTACATAATTTTAAAAAAAATGGGTAAAAATGTCACGTTAGTCTGGGTTTGGTTAGAATTAAGGGGAGGGGATATGACTGAAGTTTAAAAGTGGAAAACCTCAATAAAAAAAATAACGGGCATGTAAATAACGAGCTGAAAATATTTCTTACCAAGCCATAACTCAAAGCAATAGATTCAATGTGGACAAATTACGATTTAGAAAGGATATAGGCAAGTCTGGCTTGGCAGTATAGACGAGAACGTCTGGTAGCTTTAAAAATAGGTTGGACGGGTATACAAATGGGTGCGGTTGAGCGTGAATTGTACCAGTTTAGCATGGGCCTACTTAGTGCTTCACCATTCTCATGTTCTTAACCCAAGTCTTGACGAGATTTACATAGCAGTCTTCCATAATTCGTGCCAAAGAAAATGACATGCAAAAAACAGAGCAACTGAGAGTCCTGCAAAAGTTTACTAACTATGAACGAGCCATCCAAAATATTTATCAAATAGATTCTGCAATCACAACATTAGGGTGCTCAAACTGCAATATTCAAGTCTATTTTCAACACTAACACACACAGGTTAGGTTAGGTAAGATAAGGTTTGTCAGGAAACAGAACAAGTGTTTCCTGACGCGAGTCTGTCATGATGACCCGCAGCTGGACTTTTTGGTCATCTGACCAAGGCCTTCCACTGACTTACCGGTCCACCCCTTTAAAAATTATGGTTATGATTATACTCACACAGCCAACAACATGTAGGCAAGTTCAAATAGAAAGTGCGTTTGTCTGGTGATCAGCAGACGGAGGATCAAGTTTCCACGTTCTGTGCTGAATGATCCACATGGGTCGCTTAACACGAATTGATAAAATCACTGATCAGCCAACACGTCAAAATACGTCTGATCGGATAGCAGAATTTTCTTGCCTCTGAATAATTTAAATACTGACGAATTTCTAAGTAAATTTTAATGAAAGCAACACAGACTACAGCTGGATTACTTGAGTTAATTCAGGTCACATTAATCCATATATAATACCTGCACGTAACAAATATAATTTTATATTTTATATACTACAATTTCCTTTTATACGAAGCTTAATTTACTTCTGTACTTGTTTGCTTAAATAATTTCAATACTGATGAACACTAGGCTATACTAATTTGGGATAATCTTAGTTTTAAGTCAGAAGCTCTGCAGTTACCAAATATTCTTTCCTAGTAATAAGTTTCATTTACGTTTATTTGCTACCAATGCAAGCCTAACTAAAGACCGTTAAAATAATGTTACATATTAATGTTTGAATCAACTGCATGTGCAACAGTGATGTCCCCCCCTGGCCTCAAACCATGACCCCCCCATTGACCTCATCTACCAAGCCCCCCCTGGGCCTCATCTTTCAACTCCCCCTGGCCTCATCTTTCAACTCCCCTTGGCCTCATCTTTCAACCCCCCTTGGCCTCATCTTTGCACCCCCTGACCTCACATGTGCACTATCCACCCCGCCCTCGGTCCTTCAATCCTGGTTGCCAGCCTGGCTCTATAAGCCTAGATCGCAAGCTCCTCCCAAAAAATGACATACAGAGGTTTGTGTGTATATACATAGAATTTACTCTTAATCTCTAGATAAGCCTTAGTCCACAGTCTTTAAGCTGAACAGACTACTGAACCTCTGAATAGTTTGTGCTCTTATTTAGATTTGTAGAACCAAATATAAATAAGGGCAAATTTACACGTGTGCTCACGTTAGCTTTTTTTTTTTTTGCAATTAAGAAGCCCATTAAAAATTATAACAAAAACAATAGCAGTAATACAACATCGAATGTATCCACTCCAGGTACCATATCGTCTAATGTGATACTAAATAACAAGAGAGCCATTAATAGATTAATACTCTTCCCATAAATTAGAGTGGACAGTTGGGGAGGGAAGGAAGCAAGAAGAGGTAGGGGGAGAGGGAGGGGAAGAGAAAGGAGGCAAGGAATGGGAAGGAGAGTGAACAAGGGAGGATAAGTGTAGATTGTAGAAGCAATGTAATGGGGTAGGAGGAGCGAAGAGTGGAAGAACTGATATGGCAGGAAAAGGAAGGAAGGAATGGAGGGGGACAGACATATGATCGCAAATCTGCCTTTACTACAACACTGGCGGCGGCGGCGGCGGCGGCGGCGGCGGCGGCGGCAGCGGCGGCGGCGGCAGCAGCAGCAGCAGCAGCAGCAGCAGCAGCAGCAGCAGCAGCAGCAGCAGCAGCAGCAGCAGCAGCAGCAGCAGCAGCAGCAGCAGCAGCAGCAGCAGCAGCAGCAGCAGCAGCAGCAGCAGCAGCAGCAGCAGCAGCAGCAGCAGCAGCAGCAGCAGCAGCAGCAGCAGCAGCAGCAGCAGCAGCAGCAGCAGCAGCAGCAGCAGCAGCAGCAGCAGCAGCAGCAGCAGCAGCAGCAGCAGCAGCAGCAGCAGCAGCAGCAGCAGCAACAGCAGCAGCAGCAACAACAGCAGCAGCAGCAGCAGCAGCAGCAGCAGCAGCAGCAGCAGCAGCAGCAGCACCAGCAGCAGCAGCAGCAGCAGCAGCAGCAGCAGCAGCAGCACCAGCAGCAGCAGCAGCAGCAGCAGCAGCAGCAGCAGCAGCAGCACCACCAGCAGCAGCAGCAGCAGCAGCAGCAGCAGCAGCAGCAGCAGCAGCAGCAGCAGCAGCAGCAGCAGCAGCAGCAGCAGCAGCAGCAGCAGCAGCAGCAGCAGCAGCAGCAGCAGCAGCAGCAGCAGCAGCAGCAGCAGCAGCAGCAGCAGCAGCAGCAGCAGCAGCAGCAGCAGCAGCAGCAGCAGCAGCGGCAGCGGCAGCGGCAGCGGCGGCGGCGGCGGAATCAACGTCGCACAACCCAACTGTGGCAGTTGGCCCTCGCTGACTGGCCTAATGCCATTAAAAAAAATAAACAGCCTTGAGCCCTAAAGATTTTTACCCAGAGGGTTGAGTTTATTGGGCAGTGCCACTATCCCGTGAGTGAACGTTCAACCATTAAGACCATAAATGTAAGCCCAAATTATTGACACGCAAATGTCAAAATTAGCTACCTCTTTTACTGTTGCAATATTCTGGTACCACTACCTTCCTGTCAAATATAACCTGTGACCGGTTTCGAGAGTTCTTCTAACCACGCAACCCGGCTTGAGGTCACAATTTCCGTGTTCATTGCTAGATCAACCAGGTTGTTGCTGTCCAGCGTGCCATTGGCTAACAGTTTACAGTGCCCCTCTTTAGATTTTTAATTTGCACTTTTCTGTAATTTACTACAAAGTTTCTCCAATCCTTGAGTCTGTAATTTTCATAGTTTTTATATTTCTTTTAATTCATCAACTCTAATTCCTTGCTATGTTAACATGAAATATTATCTACACAAACTATTGGGTATTCTGTCATTTTATAAAAATTTTTATGGCCTTCATTGTACAATAATGAGATGATCTGTCTTACTGAGTCAGAAAATACAGACAAGTTGACTCTTGTTTTATTACAAGTAATGCAGTCTGGGTGGATGATACCAAAATCCTGAATTCTTACAAACTTTTCAAGATATATAATAAAACTTGAGTTTGTAACTATGGTGAGCCTTGATCCAGCAACACCACTTTTAGAATCTAATGATTCAATGGTGAATTTCGGGACGAAATGGATGGGAATATACTAGTCATCACAATGAGTGATGTATCTACTTTCATAACCTTCATTCATTATTGCTTCACTTTCATCCCACATTTTACGTCTGTGGCTGTTATGATTGCAAACTTAATATATTTTAAATATGATTTCATTACTCTTTAGTGTTTAAGTCATAATCTGGAAAGTAGGTTGAACTAAGTCACAGATCTTGACACTATGAGGGCGGCTCAGAATTATACCCAATGAACTTGATATATTTTCGATCGGTAAATTTCTTGAGTCTTGTTTCATCAAGAGTACTTGTGCACCATAGACTATTGTTATTATTAGCAGCAGCAGCCGCCGCAGAAGCAGCAATTATAAGTAAAAAAATAGCTAAACCCATATGGATCAAATAGATCACTGTCAATAACCTAGTGAAGTACTCAATGTACATCACATCACGGGTACTAGTAGTAGGTTGCTAGAGATAGCTGCTCCCACTTCCTTTGCCTTCCATGACATTTCTCTTGTCAGTAGTGTTACTGATTATTTGTGTAGTATACTTAGATAATCCCAGCTATGTTATAGATAGGCTCCCTGGCTAGCTGTGACGTCACGAGCCCCTCACTTATGAGCAGCTAGCTCGAGGCCACTCAGTTCCACGCTAGGCAAAGCAGACTTGACAGGCATGCCTGGGCTTCCCCTCAAGACACATTATACGCCTCCTAGACCATTCTACGTGTGTATTCTTTTACCTACATCTCCTTGGAGAACTCCCACGACACACTCAACAATCCAATATATTAATTTTATTTTTTCCTACGTGGATTCCTGGAACCATATAGTAACCTATCATCTGTAAAAACCTGCATTTGTGGCCGCAGTGGGGCTTATACTAACCTCCCTATGGTGTATAGAAATATACCTAGTTGTATGAACTTTAGTCATCTGGCCGAGTGGTTAACGCACTGGCTTCTGAGTTTTAATAAGACTTACTCGTCTTGGGTTCAAATCCCACCCGTTCCGTGATTTATCTGCAATCGTGTTATTACGAGTTCGTGAGTCATGTCAATGTCTTGCCTGAGGAGAGTTTCGAGGGTCAACGCCTCCGCTGCCTGGTCTGAGACCAGGCCTCTTGGTGGATCAGGGTCTGATTAACCCGGCTGTTACTGCTGGTCGCCGCACGTAAGCCGACATACGAACCACAGCCCGGCTGATCAGGTACTGACTTTAGGTGCCTGTACAGCTCCTTCTTGAAGACAACCAGGGGTCTATTGGTAATCCCCCTTATGTATGCTGGGAGGCCGTGATATTTGAAATCTCTCTCTACACCTGAGACAAAACTTCCGTTTTCATTACTGATATTACAAAACTCGCTTCCTTACATACTGCAACACATTCTTTCAATACTGAGATTCACTTTATCACATGAGGACTGAATCAATACGGTTTGTGATCAGCATGTACTACGATGTGGACCACAACAGCACGATATGTAGTTGATACGACTCCGTTCATCACATTAAAATTGGGACTGAGGACACCGCCTTGGGGTGCGCCTAGTTCTATTGTTATCTTTATACATCCGTATTTTCTACACCCTCAGCCCGGCCCTGGGCCATGTTTGTCTGGTCAACCAGGCTGTTGCCGTTGATGTTGAGCCAAATACCTATCATATGGCCTAGTTGACCCGGCACATGGTGGAGGTACTTGTCGAATTTCCGGTGTGTTTCTGATGTTTACTGGTAAGATGTTTAACAGTTTAGACCCACTGATGTTGATACAATGTTCTCTTACTGTGCCCACGGCGGACCTGCGTTTTTTTTTTACACCTCTTAAGTATTTCTCCTGAAGCAATGTTGTAGTTCCTCTATACACAATCTCATTAACACCTCCTTTACGTCCCATCATAAGGAAATTAACGTAGTAAATGAGAGATTATGCTAAATAATGAGTTACAGAGACTAGTGTTTCCCTACTTGACCACATCTGGACCAACACCATATCCCCTTTAAAATCAGGCATAATTACAGATAATACCACAGACCACTACCCTACTTTCCTCATAACAACTCTTGGTAAAATACCCCAAGACACTACTAAAGTCACCTTCAGACTTCACAATGAGGCAGCCATTAATAACTTCACAACAGCAGTAACAAACATTGACTGGCACACTGAGCTAGAAATCTATACAGATATTGACGAATGTTTTAATAATTTTCTAAAAAAGACCCAATACCTTTATAACAAGCACTGCCCTAAAAAAACTAAACAGATGGCAGCTAAGAGACTGAACAGTCCCTGGCTAACACCCAGCATTCTCAAATCCATAAATACAAAACACCGATATGAAAAACAGTACAGAATGGGTCACATAACCAGAGACCAAACAAAACGTTACTCGTCAATCCTAACCAGCCTGATAAGAAGGGCAAAAATATTGTATTATGAGAACAGATTATCCAACTTACGAGGTGATATAAAAAAGACCTGGAAGACCCTATCAGAAATTCTGGGAACAAAAAAGATATCACGACATAGCGAAATAAAATTAGCAAAATCAGATGAACCCCAACTCCCACCAACAGAAACAGCAAACGGACTCAATGATTTCTTCTCCACTATAGGTCAAAACCTTGCCAATAAAATCCCAAGCTCAGATACCCCACCAAATGACTACCTCACTGGCAACTACCCGAACACACTGTTCCTAGCTCCGACTAACCCATACGAAGTCTCCCTTATTATCAACGCACTGAAAAAACAAGGCAGGAGATTTAAATACCTTACCACCCTTTATATACAAAAAAGCGTCACAAGTACTATCACCAATCATTGCAACACTCTTTAACAAATCCATTGAATCCTCCACCTTCCCTACAGTTCTCAAAATAGCAAGGGTCACCCCGATCCATAAAGGAGGAGACCAAACAGAGTTGAATAACTATAGGCCAATATCCAATTTACACCCTCTCTCAAAAATCTTCGAAAAATTAATTCATAAACGAATCTACTCCTACCTCATCTCCCAAAACATTCTCAACCCCTGCCAATTTGGATTCAGGCCTAATAAAAATACTAATGATGCTATTATACACATGCTAGAACATATATACACTGCAATAGAGAAAAAAGAAGTCCCACTGGGGATCTTCATTGACTTACGTAAAGCTTTTGATACAGTTGACCATGACTTGCTCCACGTAAAATTGTCACACTATGGTATTAGAGGGCACTCCCTCAACTACCTCAAGTCTTACCTCAGCAACAGAAGCCAATATGTGTACGCAAATGGGGCAAGCTCTTCCGCACAACCAATTACAGTTGGTGTCCCACAGGGAAGTGTCCTCGGCCCTCTTCTCTTTCTCCTATACATAAATGACCTACCAAATGCTTCGCAATTACTCAAACCCACACTTTTTGCAGATGACACTACATACGTCTTCTCTCACCCGAGCCCAGTCACGCTAGCCAATACTGTAAACACCGAATTACAGAAAATATCTACCTGGATGAGGACTAACAAACTTACACTAAACATTGACAAAACCTACTTCATTCAGTTTGGTAACAGAGCTACAGATGTACCTCTTAACATAACAATAAACGGATCACCTATCACAAAGCTAACAGGGAAAATTCCTAGGAATCCACCTCGATAATAGACTCAAATTTCATACACATATACAACAAATTTCTAAGAAAATTTCCAAGACTGTAGGCATACTATCGAAGATACGGTACTATGTTCCACAGTCAGCCCTCCTGGCCCTTTATCACTCTCTTATTTACCCCTATCTCACCTATGGAATTTGTGCATGGGGCTCAACAACAATTAACCATCTCAGACCACTAATTACCCAACAAAAGGCTGCAGTTAGAATGATAAATTCTCACTACAGGCAACACACTCCACCAATATTCAAAACACTCAACCTACTCACCATACAAAACATCCATACTTATTATTGCACCTATTACATACATAGAACACTTAACTCTGATATTAACCCTCCCCTCAAACATCTCCTTGCCAACCTCAACAGAACACATGACCATAACACAAGGCACAGATCACTCTTTGATGTTCCTCGTGTCCATCTCACGCTATGCAAAAACTCAATGCACATAAAAGGCCCTAAAATCTGGAATTCATTACCTGTAAATATAAAAGAAACACTACCTGTTTATAAATTCAAGTCTCTTCTCAAAGATCACTTACTCACTCAAAACCAAATAAATACTGAATAACTGAACCTTATAAACTGTATATCCTATATGTTACTCACAATTATATCACACAAATGTTAAACCTAGGACCCAATCTAACTTTATTATTTTTTTAAATACACTACCTAACAGAATACTCCATTCGACTGAATGTACAGCAATGCAAGCAACCATATGACCTGTCTTTGTAATACTCATTTGTGCTTGATAGTTATGTGTTTACAATAATGTTTTATCACTGATTTCATCATTGCTTAGTTAATCTTAAGTTAATTTTAAGCCAGCCCGCAATGCTATGCATATAAGTGGCTTTGGCATGCTGCTCTTACCTATATTCGCTAAGCATCTAAGCAAACTGTGCGCGCGCATCCAGTCTAAAATAGCCAGCCAGCACCAAGAGAAAGTTCAGAGATTGGCCACCACACTGATACTGGAACCCAGAGGAACTGCCACACCAGCAGAAGATAAAGAACTAAACTTTACCACACTGGAGGAAATAATTCTGTAGATAGGACGAAAATATACAAGAATCACACCATACCGGAATGGGAAATGGAAGATCAATCACTCACACTCTCACTCACTCACTCACTCTCTCGCCCTCCCTCCCTCTCTCGCCCTCCCTCCCTCTCTCGCCCTCCCTCACTCTCTCGCCCTCCCTCCCTCTCTCGCCCTCCCTCCCTCTCTCGCCCTCCCTCCCTCTCTCGCCCTCCCTCCCTCTCTCGCCCTCCCTCCCTCCCTCTCTCGCCCTCCCTCCCTCTCTCTCTCTCTCGCCCTCCCTCCCTCTCTCTCTCTCTCGCCCTCCCTCCCTCTCTCTCTCTCTCGCCCTCCCTCCCTCTCTCTCTCTCTCGCCCTCCCTCCCTCTCTCTCTCGCCCTCCCTCCCTCTCTCTCTCGCCCTCCCTCCCTCTCTCTCTCGCCCTCCCTCCCTCTCTCTCTCGCCCTCCCTCCCTCTCTCTCTCGCCCTCCCTCCCTCTCTCTCTCGCCCTCCCTCCCTCTCTCTCTCGCCCTCCCTCCCTCTCTCTCTCGCCCTCCCTCCCTCTCTCGCCCTCCCTCTCTCGCCCTCCCTCTCTCGCCCTCCCTCCCTCTCTCGCCCTCCCTCCCTCTCTCGCCCTCCCTCCCTCTCTCGCCCTCCCTCCCTCTCTCGCCCTCCCTCCCTCTCTCGCCCTCCCTCCCTCTCTCGCCCTCCCTCCCTCTCTCGCCCTCCCTCCCTCTCTCGCCCTCCCTCCCTCTCTCGCCCTCCCTCCCTCTCTCGCCCTCCCTCCCTCTCTCGCCCTCCCTCCCTCTCTCACACACACACAAATGAATCACAGGGATGTTAGGAAGTATTTCTTCAGTCACAGAGTTGTCGGGAAGTGAAATAGTTTGGGAAGTGATGTAGTGGAGGAAGGATCCATACACAGCTTTAAGAAGAGGTATGATAAAGCTCATGGAGCGGAAGAGTGACCTAGTAGCGACCAGCGAAGAGGCGGGGCCAGGAGTTGCGAATCGACCCCTACAACCACAACTAGGTGAGTACACACACACACACACACAGTACACCGTGTACGTCAGGCCTATACTAGAGTATACACCACTAGTATGGAACCCACACCTGGTCAAGCACGTCAAGAAATTAGAGAAAGCGCAAAGGTTTGTAACAAAACTAGTCCCGGAGCTAAGGGGTATGCCCAACGAGGAGAGGACAGGAGAGATAGGGAAGACATCATAACGATATATAAAATACTGAGAGGAATTGATAAGTTGGATAGGAACAATGTTTCAAAGACACAACAAAGGGTCACAACTGAAAGTTGAAGACTCAGATGAGTCACAGGTATGTTAGGAAGTTTTTCCTCAGCCACAGAGTCAGGAAGTGGAACAATCCGGAGAGTGATGTAGTGGAGGCGAGATCTATACATAACTTTAAGAAGAGATACGATAAAACTCATGGAGCAGGGAGAGTGGACCTAGTAATGACCAGTGAAGAGGAGGGGCCAGGAGTTGTGACATGGCCCCTGCAACAACAAATAGGTAAGTACACTATTGTTTTACAATCTTTTCAGAAAATGGTATTTACTGATAATTATTCTTGTATCCCGAGAGAGAGAGAGAGAGAGAGAGAGAGAGAGAGAGAGAAAGAGAGAGAGAGAGAGAGAGAGAGAGAGAGAGAGAGAGAGAGAGAGAGTGAGTATACGCTTAGGAGCTACTAGCATTTATCTTATCTTTAGCAGTGTATAAGTTCTCCCTCCCTCACCTACCCAACTCTGCCCTTTGAGAACCTTCCTGCTCTGCTGAACCTCCTGCACCAGCAACAGCCTGGGTGCTCAAAACCCGAGTCGTAATTAGCGGACTGAGGATAGAGCTTCCGCCATGCGTTACAAAGAACCCACAGGGGTTTAGCGCTTCAATAAATACAAACAGAAATGTAAGTAAAAGCCAGAAAAAAACTTTACAACCGTGTGTGTGTAATATATATATATATATATATATATATATATATATATATATATATATATTATATATATATATATATATGTCGTGCCGAATAGGCAGAACTTGCGATCTTGGCTTAAATAGCAACGCTCATCTTGCCATATAGGACAAGCGAAAATTTGTGTATGCAATAATTTCGCCAAAATCCTTCTGAACATAAAGAAAAAAATATATTTCACTATGTTTGCTTAGTATTAAATTATCGTAAACAAATTTAAAATATATTTAGTTGGGTTAAGCTAAAATAAATTGTTCTTGTTATAATAAGGTTAGGTAAGTTTTCTAAGATTCTTTTGTTGCAAAATTAAAATTTTTTACATTAACATCATGGAAAACAATATATCTTTAAACGTACAAGAGAAAATTTCAGAAAGGACTTAATTTTGAATGAGTTCTTGCTAATTGACCAGTTTTACATATTCGGCACGACATATCTATATATATATATATATATATATATATATATATATATATATATATATATATATATATAAAAGAGAGAGAGAGTGTGTGTGTTCAGCATCTAGGGACCGGAGGGAAATGAATTAACGAGTTTGATTAAGTAAGCAAGTTTATTCAGGTGCACACAAATAGTTACATACGTACATAACAGTATGTGTGTAGAGAACCTAGGATAACCCAAAAAAAGAAGAGATAGCTGCAATTTGTTAGATCAAGAGCCCTTCACCAGTATCTAAGACACCTTAAAAGGTGCATACATGTGATGTAAGAGTTCCTGTGTGTGTGTGTGTGTGTGTGTGTGTGTGTGTGTGTGTGTGTGTGTGTGTGTGTGTGTGTGTGTGTGTGTGTGTGTGTGTGTGTTAGTTCATCAATGGAAATAAGTCACTCTGACTTTTTTGGGTTATCCTAGGTTCTCTACACATATGCTGCTATGTATGATAATTCTATGTAACTGTATTTGTGTATACCTGAATAAACTTACTTACTTACTTATCATTGTGGTGCATGGCAGGTCTTGTCCGTGACGTGTTCGACTTCCCCGCGGGTACAATCTGTCACCTTGAGTCAAGGTCACCACGACTATTTAATCACTGACACAGTTTTTGAGATACTCTTAATGGCCCAGAGAGCGACTCAATCATATGATTAACACCTCAGCTGATTTTGCCTGATAAATAAGCCACGCAGACTTTTAGATTATCCCAAGTTAGTAACCCTCTGCATTAGTTATTGTCTTTTTAGTCTTATATAGGCTTAAGTTTGCCCGAAATGCTCTGTATAACAATGGACTTTCCGCACGCCCACCTCATCCATCTTACAAACGCCTAACTTACACACATCTGCACTTACCAGTGAGGAACTTGGCAACTAATTATAATTTTACAACCTCCGAGTCGTAGTACATACATGTGTGACAAGTAAACATGTGTCAAACATGTGTGAGACAAACATCCGATGTACCACTTTTCCCACAAAAGCAAAAACAACTGTTTGTAAGTCGGGGGACGTTGTGTACTCAACAATGAAGCAATACAAATGCAGTTAAAGTCTCTCTTATATCACAAGGATTAAATACTTAAAACATTTCTTGTGTAGTACAACCCACAGAGTATATAATGTATAATTATCTTTGTGTATAAGAGTACTGTGCTTGGATATGTAATTAAAGGTTACCTCTTCGTCCCATCAAACTAGAAATGCAGATAATAATCGATAACGTTTGTGCAATTGTGAAAGATGTTGTATCCCTACTTACACCTAGGTACATTTGTATAATTGTGAAAAGAACCGTATTCCCATCTCATACCTAAGTACGTCACTATACAATATCTGCAGTACAGTAAAATCTTCAAGATGTTACAATTACAGTGTTATACACAATTATGCATTACATGAAGTTCATATGAGATATGATTTGAAAAACACTACAACACCTAATACATTAGGGACAGGATCGGACTGAAGTCTGTATAGGCTATCAATATATAGTTCGCAATCAATGACGCTTTGGCGAAGACCAATCTGGATCCAAGAACGGGCATCCGGAATCCCTGTAATTTGGATGTTAAATACCGATGTGAGATGCAATTCTTCACTTGTAATACTTCATTTCCCTATTTTTTGCGGTTTTTCTTTATACTAATTTGCTACTAAATGTGCATCATCAGATTATGTACTTGTATTGACAAAGCCACTGGTTGGCGAAACGTCTACAATACTCAGATGTTGCACGTGTCTAATTTACCTAACCTTATTATAACAAGTGCAATTTAGCACAATATAAGTAGATATATTTTAGATAAGTTTACAATTTAATAAATAACACAATGAAATATATTCTTTTTCGTTAGGTTCAGAATGATTTTTGCAAAATTATTGCATACACAAATTTCCACTTGCTTCATTAGGCAAGAAGAGCGTTGCTATTGAAGCCAAAATCAAGTTTTTCCTATTCAGCATGACATTGATAATAATAATAATGATAATATATATATATATATATATATATATATATATATATATACGTATATATATATATATATATATATATATATATATATATATATATATATATATATATATATATATATATATATATATATATATATATATATATATATATATACAACATTACCCTCACATTTCAACTAATAATGCAGAGGATATGAAAACTGTGTTGACTGGTGATGCAGGAAGCAGCTGATTTAGTCCCATCTGTGAAGACCTGAGAGGTGATAAAACAACACTGTACGAGGAAGTGGTCGTTAATCAGGAGGGGAAGGGGGTGGAATGGACCGCAGCCTGGAATTTGGTCGTTAAACAAGCGGGCGTCAGTCGTAAAGTAGGGAAATGGTCCTAGAATTTTTTGGTCATTATTCAAAATTGTGTTTTGTGAATGGCCATTAAGCAGGTGATCACTGTATTTAGTCTATCGGGTTACCAGTGATATATTATGTTACTGCTGTTTTTGTTGTTTTAATATACAAGGGGAAATGTTACAGCTGTAGGGGTTATACACAGTCTGGGGAAATGGAGGGCAACCAGGTTCGATTCGGTGAAGAGGACAGGTTCAATTCCTTGCAGCAAAAGCTCAAGGACCGCAAAGAAAATAAGTCACTTTGACATTTTTGGGTTATCCTTGGTAATCTACACTAGGTATAATCATTCTACTTATGTGTACCTGTACCTAAATAAATAAACTTAATAATAATAGTATAATCTTTATTTCTGCAAGTACATGATACAAGGTATACAGGCCTAGCTGACATGTGAGACTAGGTCTGCATGGTCAGTGTGCGCAGTATAAAAAAAACATCCTGCTGCACAAAGTGCGTGAGAAAAAAACTGACCGTATTTTTGGTTTAAAACGGCAACTTTGTGGTGTATTTTCGTATATTTACGGCTGTGTTCTCGTTTTCTTGGTCTCATTTGATAGAATGGAAGATATATTACAGAAATAAAGATGATTTCAATGGCTTAAAGATCAATACATTTACTGCAGAATTTTTTGCCACAAGTGGCTTCTTCAGTCCTAATACAAAATAGCAAGAACAGTGGTTCTTAACCTGGGTTCGCTCGAACCCCAGGGGTTCAGTGAGTCAGTCTCGGGTTTGGCAGAGGTCACACACACACACTATGTGTGTGTCCGTTTCATTCACCCCACTAATATGATTCGTGATGTCACACTCCGCTTAGCCATCATTGGCTGCAGCTGATCATGCCACATTGCTTGGCCTTGATATCCATGCTGCAGGGAATTTGGTGCGCTCAGTATTCAACTTCTGACTGTCGTGATTTTCTTCCTAATCTTTCAACCGCTTCATGCTATGTCGAGCAAAAAAAAAAAAAAAGTGGTCAGACAAATACATACAATACGGATTCACGTATATAACAGAACGTGATGGGAGTCAGCCTCCTCAATGCATGATTTGCAATGCCAAGTTGATCAATTCTAGTTCAGCAATGTCAAAACTACAGGAGCACTTCCTAAAACTGCATGGAGATGGGAAATCCAAGAACACAACGCTCGCTGAACTGAAGGTGAAGAGAGCCAGATTCAATGAAAAGGCTACTCTGCCTGTTCTCAGCTTTGTACCCATCGACAAACCAATCCTCACAGCATCATACGAAGTTGCGTACCTGATTGCAAAGCAGGGCAAACCACACACCATTGGTGAAACACTCTTAAAACCAGCAGCGTTGAAGATGGCGAGTATCATGCTGGGAAAAGCTGCTGAAGACAAGTTATCCCGAATTCCTCTTTCAAATGACACCATCAGCAGCAGAACAGATGACACGAATGATGACATCTTGGCTCAAGCAGTTACAGATCTGATTTCAAGCCCAGCAAAATTCAGCTTCCAACTTGACGAGACCACTGATGCTTCCAATCTAAGCAAGCTTGCTGTATTCATGAACTATGTGAAAGACGACATTATAAAGATTTTTTATTTTGTAAGCCTCTCACAACAACCAAGGCAGCCGACATGAAGGAGCTTGTGGATGACTTCTTCAGAGACAAAAATCTTTTGTGGAATATGGTTTTTGCAGTTTGTTCGGACAGAGCTCCAGTCATGCTGGGACAAACTCTGGCTTTGGAGCGTTGGTGAAAGCCGATGCACCACACGTTTCCCTGGTTATCCCGGGGAAACATGCTGAATCGTGTTTCTGCCTTGCGTGTGGAATTGGCCCTGTTTTTGCGAGAGCACCAACACTCATGCAGACTGCTTTGAAAATTCTGAGTTCATTCTCATTTCGGTGTACATGGCCGATATCTTCGATGCTCTCAATCAACAGATGCAGGGCGGTGGAGTCAACATCATCAAAGTGGAAGAAAACTTGAAGGCTTTTCAAAAAAGCTATCATTATGGAAACGACGAACAGAGAATGATAATTTCGCAAACCTTCCCCTGCTGGACGACTGTGTAAGTAAGATTGAAGACGTGTCTGGAATCGGAGACACTGCTGTACCCGGGGAACTGAAGCAAGCAACTGCCATGCACTTAGACGAGCTCACAAAGTCTCTCGACAGATACTTCCCCACCAGAGTCATTTCCAGCATGGGTGAGACAGCTGTTCACATTCAGTGTTGTGACAGCAGATGTCAATGATGAATACCTCGACGGAATCACTGAACTTCGGCAGAGCCAGGTTCAACAGCAGCTCTTCAGAACAATGCTCTCAATGTTTTGGTGTCACCAAATCATAGCATATCCTCTTACTGCTAAGAAAGCCCTCGAGATACTCATGCAGTTTGTTACAGCATATCTTTGCGAGCAATCCTTTTAGAGGATGGTAGACATCAAAACGAAGAAAAGGAACAGACTTTGTTGCAAAAATGATATGAGTGGCACTTGCCAAGGTGAAGTCGCACATTTCTGAACTTGTCTCTGAAAGGCAACAGCAAAAGTCACATTGATTTGCAGTTTTGATTAAAATCATATTGAGAAAATCTTATCTCATTTTTCCAATTACGAAGGGTTCGGTGAATACACGGATGAAACTTGCGGGGTTCAGTACCTCCAACAAGGTTAAGAACCACTGAGCTAGAATAAGTAGTACAGTACTTTATATACAGAGGAAGCTGCTTGTGGTTTGATCAGTGTATGTGTCTCTTATGTACAGCATGTCTATATCACCATACCAGTTCTACTAAAAAAAAAAAATTATCAAAATGAATTACACTGACCATGACCTTGGGTCATGCATGGGTTAAATATGATTCTAAGGGGGTAAGGGAAGTTTTGCATGTGAGGGTCTTGGGCATCCAACAGGTCTTTGCGAGCATACTATTAGGAATGGAGGAAAGTGGTTTTTATACAATTTTTAATTCCTTGCAGGTTTACATTGAGATTCTGTAATTACAATAATGAGTTGCATTGCAAAGAGAGCCACAATCATTATGACTTAACATACTATTAGTGTGAGTAAGGTAAGTAAGTTTATTCAGGTATACACAAATACAGTTACATAGAATTATCATACATAGCAGCATATGTGTAGAGAACCTAGGATAACCCAAAAAAGTCAGACAGTGACTTATTTCCATTGGTAACATTTATTAAGGGATTCGAGGAAACAGGTTAGCTGGACTTAAGTCCTGGAGGTGGGAATTATAGTGCTTGCACTCTGAAGGAAGGGTAGGAATATTGCAGCTTGGAAGGGCATATGAGCAGTAATGTCAGCACCTCTTGCAAGATGATGATAGCCCGAGTGATAGAGAAAGCGTTTTTTTTCTTTTTGGAGTTACCCTACCTCAATAGCAGACAGTCAATGTTCAAAAAAACATAATGTAATACTTAATTTTACACTACAGTACTGCAGAGAATATTTCAGTATTCATCCTGTGAGTTATATGCTTCTCTTATGAATACATGTACATTATGACAAGCAAACTGAGAGTAAGTGCAATATGTGCTGGTATTCCTCTGCACCAGCACCAGCCTCCCACACCCTCACATGATCTCACTCTGTCAATGAACCTAACCTTTGCTCTTCCTCTATACCACACATTCCACCTCAATCAAAAAACATTTTTTTACATTATCGTTTCACTTGCTTCAAGTTTTAAAGCACTCATAATTCATGCAATACTTATAAACAAAAACTCTGTCGTAGAATATGGAATAAACACTGCTTCAGAAAATCAAGAGCTATTAACCCTTAAACTGTCCAAACGTAGATATATGTTGGTGTGCGGCAGGCTCTGAATGTAGATCTACTTTTTTTTTTTTACACGCTTTCAAATGGGAAAAATCAAGGTCAGAGCGCTACACACGTGAACATAGATCTACATTTGGACAGTTTAAGGGTTGAAGTTACAAACAGGTGAAGATAAATATTGTACTCATACACTGCAAGAAGCATGATATAATGAGCCTGTCAAGAAAAAAAAAAAAGATTTTTAGTCATAAATATAGTCAAACCTCAGTTTTCGTATGCCCTAGTTTTCGTACATCCACTCGAATCGAGTGCCCACACAAAGCATCCCATGCATTCGTGACTCGGTCTGCCTTTGTTTCTCGTCGAGCGAGCATCACCCCGTGCATTCAACTGAAACATTTCGTAATAATCCATTTTTTTTGTGCTTGTTTATTGAGTGTGGCTGCTAAATAAGCCACCATGGGGCCAAAGAAAGTTCCGAGTGCCAGCCCTTTGTAGGAAAGTACAAAAGTCACGTACATGTGGCCAATCTCTCCAGAATGTACAGGAAGTCTACATCAACAATCAATTCTATCCTGGCGAAGAAAAAAGAAATCAAGGAAGCTGATGTTGCAAAAGGGGTAATTGTGCTAACGAAACAGAGATCGCAAACAATCGAAGATGTTGAGAAGTTGTTGGTGGTGTGGATCAACAAAAAACAGTTAGCGGGGGACAGTGTTTTGGAGGCGATAATTTGCAAAAAGACAAGACAGTTGCATGTGGATCTTGCAAAGAAAATGCCTGGAACGAGTGCTGCTGTTAGTGAATTTAAGGCCAGCAGAGGCTGGTTTGACAAATTCAAGAAGCGAATTGGTATACACAGTGTAGTAAGGCATGGTGAGGCTGCAAGTTTGGACAAACGTGGGGCCAAAGAATTTGTTGATGAATTCAAGGAGTATGTAGAGGCTGAAGGATTCCTCCCCCAAAAGTCTTCAACTGTGACAAAACAGGCCTCTTTTGGAAGAAAATGCCAAAGAGGACCTACATCATGCATGAGGAAAAGGCACTGCCAGGACACAAGCCTATGAAGGCTAGCCTAGCTCTTTTGTTCTGTGTTAACGATAGTGGGAATTTCAAAGTGAAGCCTTTACTGGTGTATCACTCTGAAAATCCCTGAGTGTTCAAGAAAAACAATGTCATCAAGAGTAAATTGTGTGTGATGTGGAAGGCTAACAATAAGGGATGGGTCATGAGGCATATTTTCATTGAGTGGGTCCATGAAGTGTTTGGCCCAAGTGTGAAGAAATACCTCCTGGAAAATCAACTGCCACTCAAGTGCCTCCTGGTAATGTACAATGCTCCTGCTCATCCTCCAGACTTGGAAGACCAATTGTTGGAGGAGTTTAGTTTCATCACAGTGAAGTTCTTTCCCCCTAATACCACTCCTCTCATCCAGTCCATGGATCAGCAGGTCATTTCAAACTTCAAAAAACTCTACACTAAAGGACTGTTTCAAAGGTGCTTTGAAGTGACCTGGAACACTGAATTGACCCTAAGAGAGCTCTGGAGGAATCACTTCAATATCCTCAATCACACAAGCCTTATAGATAAGGCTTGGCAGGGAGTGACTTCCTGGACGATGAACTCTGCTTGGAGAAAACAGTGGCCAGAATGTGTCCTCGAAAAGGATTTTGAAGGGTTTGAGGCTGACCCTGATGACCCTACATCTGTTGTGGAATCTATTGTGTCTTTGGGGAAGTCCATGGGGTCGGATGTGAGTGGCCAGGATGTGGAAGAGATGGTTGATGACCACAGGGAAGAGCTAACCACTGAAGAGCTGCAAGACCTTCAACTGTAACAACAGACCACAGCTGAGGAAATTGTTTCAAAGGAGGAGGAGGAAGAGAGATGGGAGAATGTGCCTTCCTCAGTGATTAAGGACATGTGCAAAGTGGAATGAGTTGCAAAGTTCTGTGGAGAAATATCACCCTAACAATGTTGTTGCAACCCATGCCTGCAACATGTTCAAAGACAATGCCGTATCCCATTTTAGGCAAATCTTAGAGACGCCAGCAACAGACCTCTCTGGACAGATCTTTTGTGCAACAGGGGTCCAGTGACTCTCAAGCTGGTCTTAGTGCCAGTAAAAGACAAAGAAGGGAAGTAACCCTGAACAGGGCCTTGATACCTGAATTCCTTATGGATGGGGATTCCCCTTCCAAACAATAACCTCTCCCCCTCCCTCTCACCTCTTCGCCGTCTTCCATATGCCAACAAGAGTCTTCAATAAAGGTAACTGTGATGTTAAATGTTCATTTATCCATTTCATTAGTCATTTATATTTATTTCTCTTTGTTTTCTGTATGTAAAACTATAGTTGTTCTCTATAAAATGCATTTTTTTTTTTTAATATTTTTGGGTGTGTGGAATGGGTTAATTGGATTTACATTATTTTTTATGGGAAATATTGCTTCAGTTTTTGTACAAATCAGTTTTCGTCAAACTTTTTCAAACGGATTAATCACGAAAACTGAGGTTCCACTGTACTGTATTTACTGTACTGGTAAATGTTTTCCATATTTACAGAAGTGTGCAAATTAATTGGGACAGGAGTAAATTTTGTGATCATCTCATAAGATGTCTTAGTCTCCAGCTTAATTAATGTAGTTTAGGTTTTCTTTCCTTTTCAGTAGAGTTTACTCCTGACTTCTGGCAACTATCCAGCTGTGGTGTTACCCTGTGACTCTCATCAGTACAACAACAGCTGCTGTTTTGTAAGGCTATTCCTGCGAGCGTGCTCTGAGTGAATAGGGTTTTTGCCAAATTCTCCATGTCAATTCATGATTACTACTGAAATTCACGATGGATATTACACCTAGGATGCATGCAAGTATTGTAGCTCTTAGAAAACATGCTGATTTGAGTATCAGATCGCCAAAAATTTGAGCCCAGCAAAGTTAACTGTTGGTCAGATTCTGCAGAGAGCTGACAACACTAATGATTTTGAAGCACTGCATCAAGGAAGATGTGGAAGAAAACATACGACAACACCTCATGATAACAAGGTTATCATAAGAAACAGTGTGATGTATCCTGAGAAAGCCAGCAAAGATCTACAGAGAGATCTGGATTCAGCTGGCATAAATGCTGATTCTTTAACTGTTTGATGAAGGCTCTTTGAAGTTGGCAGAACTGCCAGAAAGCCAGTACAGAAACAATTACTGACTGCTGCTATGAAGAAAAAACAGCTGTGGTGGGCATTCAATCAAATGAGGGGCATTCTGCAGCACATGGGTACTGATTAGGGGTAGTGAGACAGAGCAAAGGCAAACCTCTTTGGAATGGACACATTCAACAAGTGCCACAGCACCCACCTAAAATGTTTTGGGGTAGTGTTACTGCTAAAGGACCCTGGACAGCTTGTTATTGTTGAGGGAACAATGAACAGTAACAAACACGAGGCAATCCTGGTAATTCATTTGCTTCCCACTGTGGATAAAGACTTTCCTGATGAAGAAGGAATTTTCCAGTAGGATCCTGCTCCATGCCACTTTCAGAAAAATGTCAACGTTCTTTGAAGAGAGTGGGCTAAGCTTTCTAAATTGGCCTGCAAACTCCAAAGTGAACTTAACTGAGAATCTATGGGCAATAATCAAATGCAAAATCGCAAAACAAGACTGCTCAACTGAGGAGAAGCTAACTGCTGCTATTATTAGGACCTGGTACCAGGACGAGGAACTTGCCGAAATGTGTTCAACTTTGGTTGATTTTATGCCAAAGTGTGTAGCAATGTTTATAAAAGCAAAGGATAGTTGTATCTCTTATTAATAAAGTTGGTAGAATTACCGACAATATGTAAAGTAAAAGGACACAAGTGCAACTAATGTGACATTTATTGTGGCAACGTTTCGCTCTCCAGGAGCTTTATTAAGCCATTACAAACAATACATGGACACAGAGGGTATATAAAGGCTCAGAGTGAGGTGAATACTAGTAAGGTACCATTTCGATGTTCACTAGTGGTAGTAGTAGTAGTAGTAGTAGTAGTAGTGACAAAAGTAGCTTTTATATCCTTTTACTCATGTACGAATTAATTGCTCTACCATATTGTATTACTTTTGTCACTACTACTACTACTACTACTACTACTACTACTACTACTACTACTACCACTAGTGAACATCGAAATGGTACCTTACTAGTATTCACCTCACTCTGAGCCTTTATATACCCTCTGTGTCCATGTATTGTTTGTAATGGCTTGATAAAGCTCCTGGAGAGCGAAACGTTGCCACAATAAATGTCACATTAGTTGCACTTGTGTCCTTTTACTTTACATCTCTTATTAAATCAATTATCTGCCATATCATTGCCATGTATTTTTCAAATAAACATTAATTTTCCAAAAAAATGTCTTATTTCATCACTGTCCCAATTAATATGCACACTACTGTAAGCCTGCAAATACAGATTTAAAGTAAACCCTCAATTTAATTACAAAAAATATGGGACAAAATATACACTGGGCCAACCTATTTAAGTCCATTACTGTTACAATCACAGCAGACCAATCTTATCTCTCTCCACCATATGCTCATTACTGGCCACACCCTCCCCCTCAATTAGTCTGTCAAGGGTTTACTGTACTGACTCAGCTTGCAGATTCTGCCATAGTCCTTCTTTTAGAGCTTTCTCCTTATCTTGGAATTATACTGACACAATTATTTAACTTGTTAAAAAGAGAGAGAGTGAGCAAGAGAGAGTGACAGAGCAAGAGAGAACCACTCCAATCCATGCTCCAGCATGTACAACCTCTCCTCACTTAGCAACGTAATCATTTACCAATGACTTAGATTTACAACAGGCTCTCTGACCAGTATGCATACCTAAATAATGTATACAGCCTCTCCTCACTTAGCGATGTAGTTGTTTACTGACATCTCGGACTTACGACGGGCTCTCTGACCAGTATTCATACCTAAATAATGTATATTAACCCTTTCAGGGTTTCGGCCGTACTAGTATGGCTTGCGCACCAGGGTTTTTGACGTACTAGTACGCCTAAATTCTAGCGCCCTCAAACCTAGTGAGAGAAAGTATAAAAAAAAAATCCTGCAGCACACAGTGCGTAATGAGAAAAAAAAAAACTTTGACCATGTTTTGGGATTAAAACAGTGACTTTGCACTGTATTTTCGTATGGCAATTATTGTTGTATTCTAGTTTTCCTGGTCTCATTTTATAGAATGGAAGACATATTACAGAAATTGAGATGATTTCGACTGGTTTTACAAAGAAAACTACCTTGAAATTGCGCTCAAAGTAGCAGAAATGTTCGATTTTTACCAAAGTTCAAAAGTAAACAAATCATGCTATGCGTCCAATACACGTCAACTGGTGAGTCTAATATTCTTTCACAAGTGCGCTGATAATATTTATACCATTTCTACACCAATGCAGTAGTCTGCATAACAGTAAATCTTCTATTTTTTTGTGAGAATAAAAATTCAAAGCAGAAAGCAAAAGAATGTAAGAGGGGCCTGGGGACATGACTAATGAACAGAGGAAATGTTATTTTAGTGCCTGGAATGTCTTTCTTGTTTATTCTGGACCCTATTCGGAAATTGGCATCTTTTGATATTTGTGTGAAATTGGCAAAATTGCTAAATTCTGACCACTGTATTGGATAGTTGAAATCGGTAAATGGGTGGTTTCTTGTACTCATTCGATAGAAAAAATGGAGTTCTAGTGAAATAGTTATGATTTGTGTCAACAAGTACACTGGAATTGGCCGAAAATAGGGCTCAAATTGGGCAAAATCGCTGATGCATAAACATCGTTGAGACCGCTAACTTCGTGAGAGCATAATTCCGTAGGTTTTCAATCAAATTTCATACTTTTGGTGTCATTATGATCGGGAAAAGATTCTCTATCTTTCATAAGAATTTTTTTTTTTTTTTTGAAATTTGGCCGACCCTGAGAACAAGTCTCTGAGAGGGCCTCTCGACCCTGAAAGGGTTAAAGCGGATTTCCTCTATTCTGTTTATTTCAATATACAGTACACTACTGTATAACATTTAAAAATATACCAGAATGTTATAAATGGTGCAAAGGTGACATTAAAACAATATCAAGGATGGTTGACACAAACCTGCTATCATAATAGTATGCTCCTTGCTTAGTTTACTGATATGGCCTTAGGAATGCAACTCCATCATTAAGTGAGGAGAGGCTGTACTTCACAATCACCAATTAGGCCAAGTGCTGACACAATGGAAAAACTGCCAAAACATCTTTCAGGCAAACTATGGGCCAAGGTGAAAGCCATACGAGGAAGCAGTCACCACAAGAAATGTACCTTCCACAGGACATATTATGTATAGGCATGTTACATTTATTATCTGGAGTTGGTCCCAAGATCTTAAAACATTATGATGACAATGATAAATAATTTCAAATTCATAGGGAAAAACCATACGTTCCAAAAGTATTAAGTACAGGAGGGCCCCACTGTACAGCACTTCGCTTAATGGCAATTCTCTAATACAGACATTTCAAATTATGATCAAAAAATTCATTTATATGGCTCCCTGATCTGCTATCATACTGTCCAAGCACCACCCTGTTTACATCCTCTGTGAGCTCCACGTCTATCAATTATGTCTGGAAACTTTCCAAAATTTCAAATGTTTTAAAGTTACTGTGTATTTTATATATATTCTGATAACTGTACTTATGTGTACCTGCACTTTAACTTACACACTGTGGTGGCATGCTGGTACACATTAAAATCACTAAGAGTGTCTCACTAGTGTTGATGCAATAATAATAATAATCACTCTGAGGTACTGCGAATGTTGTATATTATGTTATTATAGACATTTTCATTAAGCCATCAATGATATTTCTTCAACATTAAATAAGAAACATGCTACTTATATAAACATTAGTAGAACAAATTTACAAACATGTGGTAGCCAGGGAGCCTGTAGTAGTGACCAAGAATTCTGTTTTCTGTAGTCCACCACCAAAGAAGCTATGTACAGTATAGTATTACTGGGGATAACTGTAGAAAAATATTCCTTTCGTATACCTTAACTCATACCATTATTCACTAAAAATGTGTTGCACGAGAATGGGAGTGTTGCTGTTATATATTCTACAGCACCAATGTGAAGACAACTTGTACCTAATGTAAGGTGCTTGTATTGTGGGGAAAAAGCTTCACAAATGCATACATAATGCAAAATGAACATACATGAACTGCATTCGTCTGACCACCCACCACCCATTCACTCTCAATTTGTTCATAGTCTCCGAATCTGTCTTATTTACAATGGCATCTATGGGTAGTTGTGATAAAAAGAGGAGTCATAAACCTCTTACTTTAAATGCCAAGTTAGAAATGCTAAAACTCAGTAAATAAGGTATGTTGATGGCAATAACAACAGTTAAACAAATAAACATAATTGTGAGTGCGGTAGCCAGGTAGGCTACCACACCTGACTTCCTACAATAAATACTACTCACCTCACCCTACATTAAGACTACAACTATTTCGAAGTAAGTAATGAGTCTGTTATATGTGCATTTTTACTTTATTGCTTTTTATGCCTAGATCTATTGCTAACTAACACAGTAGTACCTCAAGTTACGAACTTAATTCGTTCCAGAAGGCTGGTCGAGTGCCAATACCAAACAAATTTGTTCCTATAAGGAATAAAGTAAATTAGATTAGTCCATTTCAGACCCCAAAAAATACACTTACACAAGCACTTACAAAAATACACTTACATAATTGTTTGAGTTAGGAGCTGTTCAAAACTCTAAGTACCACTGTATGTATATGATAATGTTAGCATGTTATCAGGCAATATTTATACGCATTTACAAATGAAAAAAGGGTGATTCACTGTACAGTGGTAGCCTGGAACCTAACCTGCCACATAAGCAGGGCCCTCCTGTATATATATGCTGCATGAACATGCACTACAATAAAAAATTACGAGTGTACACAGCAATTATCTGGTTCTTGTATGTAATTTTACAATTTTGATAGTCAATAAAAATTTGGTGCTATTATAGTTAGTGAGCAGGTGTTTGGCAGGATCGTCTAGTTTTTCATCTGATAAAATAAAATCTTCATTTCGTACTGGACATACACAGAAGTTACATAGAAGTTTATAAAACATTCGGTTAGCTTTGATATAATTATAGTAAAAAGACAATTTTATACAAATAAATGTGCAAAAGAAAGCCACTTATGAATAGTATTTAGTGGAAACTAATCTTAAAACTCACATACCACCTAATTCTGGTCATAACATATAATTTTTAAGCAATTACCGATAATTTACATTAAATTTATATCAAATCAATGATGTGCATAGCATGTAATTTTAAGCAATTGTAAAAAACTGACACTGAATTTATATCAGATCAATGAAGTATATTTGATGAAGTGATAGAATGTAGTGATGGCAATATCACACAAATATATACAGGCATCTAATAGAAATACATTAACCCTTTCAGGGTTTCTGACGTACTAGTACGACTTACGCACCGAGGTTATTGACGTACTATAATGCCTAAATTCTAGCGCCTTCAAATCTAGCGAGAGAAAGCTGGTAGGTCTACATATGAAAGAATGGGTCTATGTGGTCAGTGTGCACAGTATAAAAAAAAATCCTGCAGCACAAAGTATGTAATGAGAGGAAAAAAACTTTGACCATGTTTTTGGATTAAAACAGCGACTTTGCACTGTATTTTCGTATGGTGTTTATGGTTGTATTCTAGTTTTCCTGGTCTCATTTTACAGAATGGAAAACATATTACAGAAATTGAGATGATTTTGATTGGTTTCACAATGAAAAGTACCTTGAAATTGAGCTCAAAATAGCAGAAATGTTCAATTTTTACCAAAGTTCAAAAGTAAACAAATCATGCCAAGCGTCCAATACACGTCAACTGGTGAGTCTAATATCTTAATGTGAGTCTAATGGTATTATTTACACCATTTCTACACTAATGCAGTAGTCTGCATAACAGTAAATCTTCTATTTTTTGTGAGAATGAAAATTCAAAGTGGAAAGCAAAAGAAATGTAAGAGGGGCCTGGGGATGTGATTAACGAACAGAGAATTTATTTTAGTGCCAGGAATGTCTGTCTTGTTTATTCTGGACCCTATTTGGAAATTGGCATCTTCTGAAATTTGTGCGAAACTGGCAAATTGCCAATTTCTAACTACTTTATTGGATAGTTGAAATTGGTAAATGGGCGGTTTCTTGTACTCATTCGATAGAAAAAAATGGAGTTCTAGCAAAATAAATATGATTTTTGTCGACTAGTACACAAGAATCAGGCGAAAATAGGGCTCAAAGTGTCCGAAATCGCCGATGCGTCAACATCGTTGAGACCGCTAACTTCGCGAGAGCATAATTCCTTAAGTTTTCCATCAAATTTCATACTTTTGGTGTCATTATGATCAGGAAAAGATTCTCTATCATTTCATAAGAAAAAAAATAATTTTTTTTTCCGAAAAATTTTTGACCGAGAACAAGTTTTGGAGAGGGCCTCTCGACCCTAAAACTGTTAAGTAATATTTAACCCTTTCACTGTTGTGATCCCTGAAAATAAAAATGTTGAATCTATTACAAGTTTACAAAAATAATCCTATGAAATGGTAGAAAAAAATTCTAAAGGTAATGACACCAAAAATGCTAAATTTAATGAAAGATTTATGAAAACTTTGCCGAACTGCTGAATTCTGACTTTACTTAGTTGAAATAGCTGAATGGGCAGTTTCTTGTACTTCATCGGCAGAATGGAAGGCATACTAGCGAAATAGCTAAGAATATGGTCAAAAGGAACACTGGAACTGGTTTAAAATGGGACTCAGTGGGTGAAATCACCACTTTGCGCCTATGTAATTCCACAAGTCTCCATCAAATTTCATACTTTTTATGTCATTACCTTCAGAAAAAGATTCTGATTTTTTCAGATTTTTTTAAGCATACACCAAGAGCAACACCAATTTTGAGGTCTGGACAGTGAAAGGGATAAGATGGTAGTTACATTCCTGGAAGTGGCATCTAGTCAAAAAATAGTCTTAAATGAATCAAAGAACATATAGGAAATGCAGAGTTACGTTCCAGGAATCCCCAAAAAAGTCAAACAAATCTTTCCTAGAGCTTCATAATTGATCAAGACTCAAAAATAGCCAAGTTTTTCGTTCCTTACATTATGGTTGTTGCTTGTTGATCTAGAACTGTGTAGAGAGGATTAATGTGACCCTGTGTAAAACCTGTACAAACATATAACAAGCAGTTCCTCAACTATCACCTGCCACCACCACAACCATGATCACCCATTACCATCAGTACAAATATCATATATTACTGGCCAAAACAAGATTTTTTACTAAATAAATACATGTATACCCAGAGTAATACCTCCCAAAATGAAGGCATGCTATCTCTCTGAAAAATAAAGTGTCATTTCCATTGCATTTTCAATAATAAAAATAATAAGGAGAAGAGCGTCGAGGCAGAAGGGAAAAAGAAATGTAAACATTGCCAACCCCCTCACACGTACTTGTTTATCACAAAATACAAGTTTATCAACTAAACTGATGCACAATGCATATGAAGTAGGTACTGTTCTTCACCATTCTCTTTTGTATGGACTGATGAAGCCACTGTATGGCAAAACGTTTCCTCAATAAAGATACCCAAGAGTTGTACATGTGTCTAATTTATCAACATGTCGGTTCTCTGAACCATTCATCTACAGGTACTGTATACAAATTACATCCAGGTTCCTTTTATCTTATAACCTTGATTATGCAACAGAAGAGAAGCCAAGGATATATCAACACCAGTAGACAATCACAGAACCTGTGAAACTTGAATATTCATTTATTAATCACAAAACAAAATTTTAACTCCCAAACTGATGCACAATGTACAGTATATACATTAAGTACTGTATTCACATTATACTATTTACTTTACTCCCATTATAATCCTGATTATGGAAGTGGAAGGCCTGGTTGCTCATGCGAGTCCCAAGATGTGCACCGATTATTAAAATAATACAGCACATAGTGTTTAACATATTCCTCTCTTCATGCCATAAACAAGACTAGCTGGAAACAGAAAGGGTCCTTTTTTTTTTTTTTTTTTTTTTTTTGGTCATTAACCAAACTTCCACTAAATAAACTTTTAAATGAGGGATGACTATACGCGTGTACAGTCAGTGGCATCGTTGGGGGGGGGCGCCCCGGGTGACACCATAGAGCCTCTAAAGAAGGTAACACTAATGACTATAACCGTGCTGCAGCAACATAAGAGAAAAATCCTTCATTTCTATATGGCCTATTAGAGAATTACAGAGTACAAATAGGCCTATACAGTATAGGGAAAATCATTGATTTTGATGTGATAGATGATTTTGCAGGATTGAAGGCAAGGAAATGAAATATCAGATTCACTGAGATGTTACCAGTGCTCAAGGTCAAATCGGAACTAGTGTTTTTCTTTATTTTTCAAGTTTTTTTTTTTTTTCATTGTTGAAGATGAATAAATGTAGGCTGTTGCCTATGCTCAAAGTGGTATTTGAGTTAATGTTTCCTCAATATTACTACGATTATTTATTTTATCATTAATAAAGTTTGGTTTATGGCCCTTAACCCTTTGACTGTCGCAACCCCCAATCCTGAGGTGTCTCCTGGTGTTGCAAAATTAACAAAAAAAAAAATTACTTTTTCTTATGAAATGATAGAGAATCTTTTCCCGATTGTAATGACACCAAAAAAACGAAATTTGATGGAAAACTGACGGAATTATGCTCTCGTGAAGTTAGCGACCTTGGCGCTGTTTACAAATCGGCGATTTCGCCCACTTTGAGCCCTATTTTCGGCTAATTCCATTGTTCCAGTCGCCCAAACTCATAGCTATTTCTTTAGAACTCCATTTTTTTCTATCAATTGAGTACAAGAAACTACCCATTTACCGATTTCAACTACCTAATAATGCAGTCAGAAATTTGCAATTTGGCCAATTTCACGAAAACTAAAAAATACGACAATTTCAAAATAAGGTCCAGAATGAACAATGCAGACATTCCTGGCTCTAAAATAACATTTTCTTTGCTCATCAGTCATGTCTCCAGGCCCCTCTGATATTACTCTTGCTTTCTATTTTGAATTTTTATTCAAACAAAAAATAGAAGACTTACTATTATGCAGACTACTGCAATACTGTAATAATTGTATAAATAACATCAACCCATTCATGACTGCATATTAGAATGGCTAGTTGGACATTTATTGGACAATGGCATCATTTGTTTACTTTTGAACATTGGCAAAAATCAAACATTTTCCCTACTTTGAGCTCCATTTCTAGGTTCTTTTTATAGTAAAATCAATCAAAATCACCTCTATTTCTATAATATGTTTTCCATTCTATCAAATGAGACCAAGAAACGGAGAATACAATCATAAATACTATACGAAAATAGACCACAAAGTCGGCATTTTAATTAAAAAAAAAACGGTCGGAGTTTTTTTTTCTCATTATGCACTGCGTGCTCCAGGATTTTTTTTTATGGTGCACACTGACCACACAGACCCATTCTCTCACATGTGGGCCTACCAGCTTTCTCCTGCTTGATTTGAAGCCGCTAGAATTTATGAGTACAGGTCTCCCTCAACATTCGCGAGGGTTAGGGGATCAAGAGCCTCGCGAATGTTGAAAAACCGTGAATGTTTGGCGTCCCAATATATTGTAGGGAAATATATTACAATACTCCTTCCTTAACTTGTTGAACCATGAATAATCATAAAATACATGAAAACGTCGTAAATTGTACTAAATATATACATGTTATGCTTTAATAACGTATGTTATTTAATAACATGTATGTTATTAAATACCACAGACTCCACCACTGCCTCCACCACTTCCCCAACCACTGCGAGTCCCTACTACCCTCCCTCCGACCCCCGCAACTGGCAGCCAGCCCTCCCACCACTCAGTGTGGTGAGTGTTTTGTTTGTTCATTATTTGCTATTAAACTACAGTATAAATAATGTAAACCCATTCATGAATGCATATTGGAATGGCTATTAGCAAAGGTATTAGATGGTGACATCATGTATTTACTCTTGAACACAGCAAAGAATCGAACATTTCTGCTATTGCTAATAATAACAATAATAATAATAATAATAATAATAATAATAATAATAATAATAATAATAATAATAATAATAATAATAATAATAATAATAATAATAATAATAATAATAATAATAATAATAATTACGATATAATTGAAGAAGGAAATTGTACAAAAATACGAGAGAGTGGTTGACACATCGTCAGTGTGACTTTGTTTATGCTGGAGTGAACATTAGTCTCCCTGCTCTTCCAAACATTTCACAATAATTCAGCAGTTGAGGCAGTGGTATTTAATAACATATATGTTATAAATAATAATAGTACATGTTATTATTAATAACATGTATTATTATTAACATGTATGTATTTAATAACATATATGTTATAAATAATAATAGTACATATTATTAATAACATGTATTATTATTAACATGTATGTTATTAAATACCATTGCCTCAATCACTGCCTCTACCACTCCAGTCACACTCAATCTACAAGCACCAAACACAATGAATTATTGTGAAATGTTTGGAAGAGCAGGGAGACTAATGTTTACTCCAGCATAAACAAAGTCACACTGACGATGTGTCAACCACTCCCTCGTATTTTTGTACAATTTCCTTCTTCAATTATATCATATTTATTATTATTATTATTATTATTATTATTATTATTATTATTATTATTATTACTATTGTTATTATTAGCTGTAGCAGAAATGTTTAATTCTTTGCAGTGTTCAAGAGTAAACACATGATGTCACCATCTAATACCTGTCTGAATAGCCATTCCAATATGCAGTCATGAATGGGTTTACATTATTTATACTGTAGTTTAATAGCAAATAATGAACAAACAAAACACTCACCATACTGAGTGGTTGGAGGGCTGGCTGCCAGTTGCGGGGGTCGGAGGGAGGGTAGTAGGGACTCGCAGGTGGCGGGAAACTTAAATATGATTTGGCGGCTGGGAATTTGGCGGCTGGGAATTTGGTGGCTGGGAATTTGGCGGTTGGGAATCCGCGAATGTGTGAAGCCCGTGAAAGTTGAAAACGTGAATGTTGAGGGGGACCTGTATATATACGTCAAACACGGTACCTCGTAAGACGTATATATACGGCCGCGACAGTCAAAGGGGTTAAACATTCTCATTGCTAAACATTAAGTCACTGGCCATGCAGCAGTGATGTAACTGGAGTTTACTCCATCACCCCGCCCTTGGACTTCATGGGGGGTGACACCAAAGATGCCACCCCGGGTGACACCAAAGATTCCGCCCTGGGTGACACCAACCCTAGCGACGCCTCTGCATACAGTGGTACCTTGACTTATGAGTGCCCCAATTTACAAGTTTTCTGAGTTACGAGCCATCGCTCAGTTGATTTTTTGCTTTGAGTTGCAAGCCCAAATCAGAGTTACGAGTGAGCTTCAGATACGCCACCACTAGTTGGCATAGCAAATGCCACAATATCCGCCCAGCATCCTGCATCTCACTCATTCAGCGCACATGGCTACCTTGCCGTGGAAGCATCTCTCGTGTCGTGCTTGCGTTTTGTGCAATTATTTTGCCAAATTTCTTTTTTCTAACCATGGGTCCTAAGAAAGTAATGCAAAGGACAATGCTGAGAAGAGGATGATGTCCATTGAATTACAGCATAAAATCATAGAAAAACACGAGCAGGTGTACATGTAGTTGACTTGGCAAGGCAGAACGAGAGTAGTACTTCTACGATATGTATCATAATAAAGTAGAAGGATAAAGGCTATAACCCCAGAAATGTTGGGAATCTGGGAAACACCCAGAAAACTCCTCTGCGTATCTTTTCAAAAACCCATAACAAAAAAATTGGGGTGGTTTTTTGGGGGGCTGGAATGGATTAATGGCATTTCAATAAATTTCAATGAGGAAAATTGATTTGATATACGAGCAAATTGAGTTATGAGTTCGGTCACGGAACGAATTAAACTCATAAGTCAAGGTACCACTTTAGTACAGTGGACCCCCGCTTAACGATCACCTCCCAATGTGACCAATTATGTAAGTGTATTTATGTAAGTGCATTTGTACGTGTATGTTTGGGGGTCTGAAATGGACTAATCTACTTCACAATATTCCTTATGAGAACAAATTCGGTCAGTACTGGCACCTGAACATACTTCTGGAATGAAAAAATATCGTTAACCGGGGGTCCACTGTACAGTGGACCCCCGGTTAACGATTTTAATCCATGCAAGAGGGGTAATTGTTATGCGAAATAATCGTTATGTGAATGAATTTTCCCCATAAGAAATAATGGAAATAAAATTAATCTGTGCAAGACACCCAAAAGTATGAAAAAAAAATTTTTTTACCACATGAAATGTTAATTTTAATACACACAAACTGAAAAAGGCATGCACACTTACATGACACTTACTTTTATTGAAGATCTGGTGATGATTGATGGGATGGGAGGAGGGGAGAGAGAGTGTTAGTGTTTAGAAGGGAAATCCCCTTCCATTAGGACTTGAGGTAGCAAGTCCTTTTCTGGGGTTACTTCCCTTCTTCTTTTAATGCCACTAGGGCCAGCTTCAGAGTCACTGGACTTCTTTCGCACAAGATATCTGTCCATAGTGGCCTGTACCTCTCGTTCCTTTATGACTTGCCTAAAGTGTTTCACAACATTGTCAGTGTAATAATCACCAGCACGGCTTGCAATAGCTGTGTGAGGGTGATTTTCATCCATGAAGGTTTGCACTTCAAGCCACTTTGCACAGATTTCCTTAATCTTTGTAGTAGGCAACTTCTTCAATTTCTCTCTCCCCTCCTCTGAACCAGTTTCCCCAGGTCTGGCCTCTTGCTCTTGAAGTTGATCTATCAGCTCATCAGTGGTTAGTTCTTCATTGTCCTCCTCCACCAACTCTTCCACATCCTCCCCACTAACCTCCAACCCCAAGGACTTTCCCAATGCCACAATGGATTCCTCAAGTGGCATAATCATCTCAGGGTTAGCCTCAAACCCTTCAAAATCCCTTTTGTCTACACATTCTGGCCACAGTTTCTTCCAAGCAGAGTTCAAGGTCTTCTTAGTCACTCCCTCCCAAGCCTTACCTATAAGGTTTACACAATTGAGGATATTAAAGTGATCTCTCCAAAACTCTCTTAGAGTCAGTTGAGTTTCTGAGGTCACTACAAAGCACCTTTCAAACAGAGCTTTTGTGTACAGTTTCTTGAAGTTGGAAATAACCTGCTGGTCCATGGGCTGCAGGAGTGGAGTGGTATTAGGAGGCAAAAACTTCACCTTAATGAAGCTCATGTCCCCATAAAGTCGCTCTGCCACGTCTGTAGGATGACCAGGGGCATTGTCTAACACCAGGAGGCACTTAAGTTCTAATTTCTTTTCAGTTAGGTAATCTTTCACATTGGGGGCAAATGCATGTTGTAACCAGTTATAGAAAAATTCCCTAGTGACCCATGCCTTACTGTTTGCCCTCCACAGCACACACAAATTATCCTTGAGGACATTCTTTTGCCTGAACGCTCTGGGAGTTTCAGAGTGATACACTAATAAAGGCTTCACTTTGCAATCACCAGTAGCATTGGCACACATGAGAAGAGTAAACCTGTCTTTCATAGGCTTATGTCCTGGGAGTGCCTTTTCCTCCTGAGTAATGTAGGTCCTGCTTGGCATTTTCTTCCAGAACAGGCCTGTTTCATCACAATTAAACACTTGTTCAGGTTTCAGTCCTTCACTGTCTATGTACTCCTTGAATTCCTGCACATATTTTTCAGCTGCTTTGTGGTCCGAACTGGCAGCCTCACCATGCCTTATCACACTATGGATGCCACTACGCTTCTTAAATCTCTCAAACCAACCTTTGCTGTCCTTAAATTCACTCACATCATCACTAGTTGCAGGCATTTTTTTAATTAAATCCTCATGCAACTTCCTAGCCTTTTCACATATGATCGCTTGAGAGACGCTATCTCCTGCTAGCTGTTTTTCATTTATCCACACCAATAAGAGTTTCTCAACATCTTCCATCACTTGCGATCTTTGTTTCGAAAACACAGTTAAACCTTTGGCAAGAACAGCTTCCTTGATTGTCTTTCTGGTGCCCACAATAGTAGCGATGGTTGATTGGGGTTTCTTGTACAACTTGACTAGGTCGGCGATACGCACTCCACTTTCATACTTATCAATGATCTCTTTCTTCATTTCAATGGGAATTCTCACCCTTATTGGTGTACGGTTGGCACTAGAAGCTTTCTTGGGGCCCATGGTCACTTATTTTCCAGAAACAGCACCGAAAACACTGTAATAATACGAAATATTCCGAGTGTATGCTTGGATGTTACCGCGGAGGCTGGCTGGTAAACAATGGCACGGGCGGCACATGTGAGGCTGGCTGAGGGCGCACATTGGACGCGTCTCGGACGAAAATCGGTGAGCGGGTTTTTAATCGGTATGCGCGGCAAAAATTTTGCGATTAAAGTAAGCGGTATGCGGAATAATCGCTATGTGATGCCATCGTTATGCGGGGGTCCACTGTATATCTAAATTTCTGTACAATTCAAAAGTCAATATTATGTACAGTACAGTGGAGCCTCGGCTTACGAATGCCCCACCATGCAAATTTTTCAGGATACGAAGGAAATTTCAGGATGCAAACTTCCCCCTCAAAGGAGGTTTCTTAAATAAATAAAATATATATTTCTTTGCAAAGTTTACAATGTGTGTTTACATAATATAATTGGAGCAAAGAAAGCTACTATCATGCTGAGGCATTTCAGGCAGACTTAACCTAATACTAATGGACTACTTAAGTCTAGACAAGTGAAAAGTGTACTAGTAGTGGTTACCAATGTTTTGCTGATGGTGGCACCAACTACTGGCAGCCTTTTGAAGTTTCTCCTTACTGTTATTATTATTACATTGTATTACTATTATTTATTTTATTATCACACTAGCCGATTCCCACCAAGGCAGGGTGGCCCGAAAAAGAAAAACTTTCACCATCATTCACTCCATCACTGTCTTGCCAGAAGGGTGCTTTACACTACAGTTTTTAAACTGCAACATTAACATTATTAGTATGTATGTGGTGATGGGCTCTTGATCTATGGAACTGGATATGTGCTCCAGTTCCCTAAATTAATAATAATAATAATAATAATAATAATAATAATAATAATAATAATAATACAATATAATAATAATATGTAGCCATTTTCAGACATTTTTCGTTTTTTTTTTTCATATTTTTGTGCCAAATGCTTCAAAATAGAAACTGGTAACCCTCTGGGTGGCTGTAGGTACAGCTGCTATGACCACAGCTATCTCAGTGCCAACCAAGAGTCAAAAGGAAGAGGAGGTGTGCCAATTTGAGTGATCGCGTAATTTTGTTTTATATTGTACAAATTTCTTACACAATGCCTCGCCCATCAATCAATCAGCAAGAAGCGATTAGAGACTATGAAAAAAGCTAGAGAAGCAAAGAAGGCAGCAGCATACAGTGGGACAGTGGGGCAGCTGGCCACCGCTGCCGCCACCACCACCACCACTGTGGCCACAATGATCATGTCTTCACCTATACAGTGGACCCCCGCATACCATCGGCATCACATAACGTTTAATCCGCATACCGCTCGCTTTTATCGCAAAAATTTTGCCTCGCATACCGCTCAAAAACCCGCTCACCGCTGTTCGTCCGAGACGCGTCCAATGTGCGCCCTTAGCCAGCCTCACATGTGCCGCCGGTGGCATTGTTTACCAGCCAGCCTCCGCGGTAACATCCAAGCATACAATCGGAACATTTCGTATTATTAGTGTTTTTGGTGATTTTATCTGCAAAATAAGTGACCATGGGCCCCAAGAAAACTTCTAGTGCCAACCCTACAGCAATAAGGGTGAGAATTACTATAGAGATGAAGAAAAAGATCATTGATAAGTATGAAAGTGGAGTGCGTGTCTCCGAGCTGGCCAGGTTGTATAATAAACCCCAATCAACCATCGCTACTATTGGTGGTACAGCTGCTGCTGCTGCTGCTGCACCACCGTCAGCTGCTGCTGCTGCTGCTGCACTGTCAGCTGCTGCTGCTGCTGTACCACCGTCAGCTGCTGCTGTAGTACCGTCTGCTGCTGCTGTAGCATCGTCTGCTGCTGCTGTAGCATCGTCTGCTGCTGCTGTAGCACTGTCAGCTGTTGCTGCTGCTGTATCACTGTCAGCTGCTGCTGCTGCTGCTGTAGCACCGTTGTTGGTGTGGCTTATTGAGAATACCAAGAAACAATTAACCCCAGAGGATTTGCCACCCAGGATAACCCAAAAAAGTCAGTGTCATCGAAGACTGTCTAACTTATTTCCATTGGGGTCCTTAATCTTGTCTCCCAGGATGCAACCCACACCAGTCAACTAACACCCAGGTGAACAGGGAAAAATGCCTGGAACTAGTGCTCATATTGGTGAATTTAAAGCCAGCAAAGGTTGGTTTGAGAGATTTAAGAATCGTAGTGGCATACACAGTGTGATAAGGCCTGTTCTGGAAGAAAATGCCAAACAGGACCTACAGTACTCAGGAGGAAAAGGCACTCCCAGGACACAGTGTCTCATCAGTCATTGCTGCATCTTCAATAAAGGTGTCATTTATTCTTCATTTAGTAGAGTAGTACATGCACAATATATATTGTGCATGTATCCTTCTCTTTGTGTGTAGGAAAATGTATATTTCATGTGGTAAAAATTTTTTTTTCATACTTTTGGGTGTCTTGCACGGATTAATTTGATTTCCATTATTTCTTATGGGGAAAATTCATTCGCATACCGATCATTTCGCGTAACAATGAGCGCTCTTGCACGGATTAAAGTCGCTATTACCTGGAGTTTACCTGGAGAGAGTTCCGGGGGTCAACGCCCCCGCGGCCCGGTCTGAGACCAGGCCTCCTGGTGGATCAGAGCCTGATCAACCAGGCTGTTGCTGCTGGCTGCACGCAAACCAACATACGAGCCACAGCCCGGCTGATCCGGAACTGACTTTAGGTGCTTGTCCAGTGCCAGCTTGAAGACTGCCAGGGGTCTGTTGGTAATCCCCCTTATGTGTGCTGGGAGGCAGTTGAACAGTCTCGGGCCCCTGACACTTATTGTATGGTCTCTTAACGTGCTAGTGACACCCCTGCTTTTCATTGGGGGGATGGTGCATCGTCTGCCAAGTCTTTTGCTTTCGTAGTGGGTGATTTTCGTGTGCAAGTTCGGTACTAGTCCCTCTAGGATTTTCCAGGTGTATATAATCATGTATCTCTCCCTCCTGCGTTCCAGGGAATACAGGTTTAGGAACCTCAAGCGCTCCCAATAATTGAGGTGTTTTATCTCCGTTATGTGCGCCGTGAAAGTTCTCTGTACATTTTCTAGGTCGGCAATTTCACCTGCCTTGAAAGGTGCTGTTAGTGTGCAGCAATATTCCAGCCTAGATAGAACAAGTGACCTGAAGAGTGTCATCATGGGCTTGGCCTCCCTAGTTTTGAAGGTTCTCATTATCCATCCTGTCATTTTTCTAGCAGATGCGATTGATACAATGTTATGGTCCTTGAAGGTGAGATCCTCCGACATGATCACTCCCAGGTCTTTGACGTTGGTGTTTCGCTCTATTTTGTGGCCAGAATTTGTTTTGTACTCTGATGAAGATTTAATTTCCTCATGTTTACCATATCTGAGTAATTGAAATTTCTCATCGTTGAACTTCATATTGTTTTCTGCAGCCCACTGAAAGATTTGGTTGATGTCTGCCTGGAGCTTTGCAGTGTCTGCAATGGAAGACACTGTCATGCAGATTCGGGTGTCATCTGCAAAGGAAGACACGGTGCTGTGGCTGACATCCTTGTCTATGTCGGATATAAGGATGAGGAACAAGATGGGAGCGTGTACTGTGCCTTGTGGAACAGAGCTTTTCACCATAGCTGCCTCGGACTTTACTCTGTTGACGACTACTCTCTGTGTTCTGTTAGTGAGGAAATTATAGATTCATCGACCGACTTTTCCTGTTATTCCTTTAGCACGCATTTTGTGCGCTATTACGCCATGGTCACACTTGTCGAAGGCTTTTGCAAAGTCTGTATATATTACATCTGCATTCTTTTTGTCTTCTAGTGCATTTAGGACCTTGTCGTAGTGGTCCAATAGTTGAGACAGACAGGAGCGACCTGTTCTAAACCCATGTTGCCCTGGGTTGTGTAACTGATGGGTTTCTAGATGCGTGGTGATCTTGTTTCTTAGGACCCTTTCAAAGATTTTTATGATATGGGATGTTAGTGCTATTGGTCTGTAGTTCTTTGCTGTTGCTTTACTGCCCCCTTTGTGGAGTGGGGCTATGTCTGTTGTTTTTAGTAACTGTGGGACGACCCCCGTGTCCATGCTCCCTCTCCATAGGATGGAAAAGGCTCGTGATAGGGGCTTCTTGCAGTTCTTGATGAACACAGAGTTCCATGAGTCTGGCCCTGGGGCAGAGTGCATGGGCATGTCATTTATCGCCTGTTCGAAGTCATTTGGCGTCAGGATAACATCGGATAGGCTTGTGTTAATCAAATTTTGTGGCTCTCTCATAAAAAATTCATTTTGATCTTCGACTCTCAGTCTGGTTAGCGGCTTGCTAAAAACTGAGTCATATTGGGACTTGAGGGAAGATGTTGGCCGCATGTTAACGAACCTTTTTTTATGGACCGATTACGTTCATTTTTGGTGTACTATTAGAAGGTTATATCGAGTATGCTGTGCTGAAGTTTCAATCATATCGGCCAAAAAGGAAATGAAATATGCAAAATTTACGAAAAATTGCATTTGGCAGGGCACAGTTTGTCAGTGGTACTCGGACAAGTGGTTTTGACACTTGCTGCTGCTAGAACAACTCTAATTCCATCACTTGTCATTGACAATTCTAAAATAAACCTTATCTTCTTGCTAAAAAAAAATAAAGTTTCATAACTTTTTTGATATATTGGAAGATGTCGGTCTTGTTGCCCACATAAATCTAAAAATATTTGGGATAGTTCAGAAAGGTACACACTACCTTGTAAAGCAATCATTCTCCTATGTTTGTTGTGAAAATCAAGTCAATTCATTCATAAATAAGGATGGAGTCCCCCTAAATAGGTAAATAAGTTACTTTCGAGATATAGGCCGCAGCGCGCGGCACCCCCGCTGCCCGGGAAAAAAAATTTTCCCCGAAAAATTCGCTTTATTTTACACTTTTTCCGCGGCCTACGAGTGTTTATTACAGATAACCATTGTAAATCCGTTTTCTCTCATCACTGATGAGAGAGGGCGGACCTTCTCTTCACCTTCAGGGGAAATATCGATAGAAATTTATTCCTCGGGGCGTCATATTATGCTATATATTTTTTTTTGAGGTGTACTTTTTATGTTTATATGCTATTATTATATTGCATTATATCATAATAGATCAATTGTGATAGATAAATAAGCCTTATAATTGATATTAGCGTGGGTATGGAATATTTTGTTGGCTGGAGGTGTCGGCCATTTTATGCACTATTCCCAGGGGTTCCCGATTGGTTCCTTGATCACATTAGCTCCACCCACTCTGCAATGATCTCAGATGGTGAATTTGTATTATATTAGACATAAAAAGATGTACGAAAACGATAAAATAACACGGGGAAAAACGTAACGAAAACGTCAACAAAGCTGAGTCAGCGCTTCGTACGCACTATGTCGCGTCAGCGCTGTCACCATGCCTGTTATAAATGGCTGTAATTCCTTTTAGAAACATCGTACAAGGATAATAATTATACCAGCGTGTAGCCAGAAAGTTCAGCTATTTTTTGGTAACAATAACTCAGTTTTCATATATTTTCGAATTTTTTTTTGCTCCGCGCGCGGGAAACCTCAATCTCCCCTTGAGTAGCTCACTCATTTCCTTGTTGTCATCTGTGTAGGACCCATCTTGTTTAAGTAGGGGCCCAATACTGGACGTTGTTCTCGATTTTGATTTGGCATAGGAGAAGAAATACTTTGGGTTTCTTTCGATTTCATTTATGGCTTTTAGTTCTTCCCGCGATTCCTGACTCCTAAAGGATTCTTTTAGCTTAAGTTCGATGCTTGCTATTTCTCTGACCAGTGTCTCCCTACGCATTTCAGATATATTGACCTCTTTTAGCCGCTCTGTTATTCTTTTCCGTCGCCTGTAAAGGGAGCGCCTGTCTCTTTCTGTTTTACATCTACTCCTCCTTTTTCTTAGAGGAATAAGCCTTGTGCATACATCGAGTGCTACCGAGTTAATCTGTTCTAGGCATAAGTTGGGGTCTGTGTTGCTTAGTATATCTTCCCAGCTTATATCGGTTAGGACTTGGTTTACTTGGTCCCACTTTATGTTTTTGTTATTGAAGTTGAATTTGGTGAATGCTCCCTCGTGACTAATCTCCTTATGTCGGTCTGGGGCTCCGCGCATACATGACTGAACCTCAATTATGTTGTGATCTGAGTATATTGTTTTTGATATGGTGATATTTCTTATCAGATCATCATTGTTAGTGAAGATGAGGTCTAGTGTATTCTCCAGTCTAGTAGGCTCTATTATTTGCTGGTTTAAATTGAATTTTGTGCAGAGATTTAAAAGCTCGCGTGAGTGTGAGTTTTCATCAGAGCTGCCTCCTGGTGTTATTACTGCAACAATATTATTTGCTATATTCCTCCATTTTAGGTGCCTTAAGTTGAAATCCCCCAGGAGCAAGATGTTGGGTGCAGGAGCTGGAAGGTTTTCCAGACAGTGGTCAATTTTTAACAGCTGTTCCTGGAATTTGCTGGGATGTTGCATCCGGAGGCTTGTAGACTATCACAATGACTAGGTTTTGGTTCTCGACCTTTACTGCTAAAACTTCCACTACATCATTTGAGGCATTTAGCAGTTCTGTGCAAACAAGTGACTCTGCAATGTACAGGCCAACCCCCCCCTTTTGCCTGTTCACTCTGTCACATCTGTATAGGTTGTAACCTGGGATCCATATTTCGTTGTCCAAGTGATCCTTTATGTGGGTCTCAGTGAAAGCCGCGAACATTGCCTTTGCCTCTGCAAGCAGTCCACGGATGAAAGGTATTTTGTTGTTTGTTGCTGGCTTTAGACCCTGTATATTTGCAAAGAAGAATGTTATCGGACTGGTGGCATTGTTGGTACTGGGGGGGGACCCTTTTTCCGGCATTAGTGCAGGGGTCCACTGTATATACATCTGTCTTGACCACACCTGTGGTTACATATGTGACAACCTCACCACTAATCATAGATAAATACAAGCTAGGTGTGGGGTTATGGACTGGGAAGATACTAGAGTGAGAGAGTAAATGGCGAATGATTTCTGCCACTGCCAGCGTTGCTATCGCTTGCCATATTATGGCCTATTTTATTCATTCTAGAGTATATATCATGTTTCTATGTTATTAATATTGTTCATTATGTCATATTAGATGAATTGCGATAGATAACTAAGCTACAGAGTTGATATTAGCATTATTTTGTTATGCCTCCTGAGAGGCTGGAACGGATTAATTGCATTTCAAATAATTTAAACGAGTAAAATTGACTCAGCATACAAACAACTCAGGATATGAACAAAGTCACAGAATGGATTAAATTCGTAAGCCGAGGTTCCAGTGTACGCATTATTATTTAAAACCAAATTTTATTGTTTTTATCCAAAAAATACTGGAGACTGGTTCCAGATTTGCGAACTGAAATTAGGTTAGGTTATTGTGGAAACGTTTCACCAGACAGTGGCTTCATCAGTCCAATGCAAAAAAAAAAAATGGTAGATGTGAAGGAGTTTGAGGTAATCAGTCCCTCAGTCTGGGGATGATGTGTTCAGTGCATCAGTCTTGATAAAAATACATCACAGGCATGGAAAAGGGGCCTTTATACCAGAGGTGAGGCAAAGCAGTTGGTAGATAAAATCCACTTGTGGAAGTAGGTCATGCCAATAGGTTTGACAAGCATTAAAAAATTCTCTATTAAGATTCCAAGATGCTGCTGTCAGACAGGTATTATACAAACAGTTTAGAAAACCACTTCCACAATAGATATACCCAAGTGTTGCACAAAGTGCTTCATTAATTTACCTGCAAGTATTCTGAACCATTTACATAATAATATCTGTCTGACACAGCAACATCTTGGAATCTTGATACAAGAAATTCTTCAAAGCTTGCCTAACCTAATGGTATGACCTCCTCCTACTAGTGGATTTTGTCCATGAGGGATGCCACCTTCAATTGCTTTGCCTCACTTATTTTCAGTATATAAGCCCCTTCTATGTGCATGTGCCATATTTTTATAAAGTCTTGTGCACTGAACAAAATTTCAAGGCTGAGATACTGATGACCTAAAACTCCTTAACATCGTCAATCATTTTTTTTCTCTGTACTGAACTGCTAAAGCTATTGATTGGCATAAGGTTTCCACAGTAAAGATACCCAAGTGTTGCACAAGTGTTTCACTCATCAACTTGTCAGTTTTCTAAACTACAGATGCTCCTTGCTGTATGATGGTTCGACTTAGGATATTTCGGCTTTACAATGGTGCAATAGTGATAGACATTCAGTAGTCATCAAGCTTTGAATTTTTATCTATTCCTGGGCTAGCAATATGCTGTACGATACTTTCTTCTGATGCCAGGCGATAGCAGCATCCATCCCATGAGGAGCTGATCAAACTGGAGGAAGCAAGAAGTAAAGAAGCAGACGCACAGGAAGCAGAAGTTATACACAACACACCAAGAAAGTTCACAATAAAAAAAAATTGCAAAAGACTTTGCTTGTTTCAATACAGGTTTGCAGATGACAGAGGAAATGGAAGTCAATTATGAGAGATTTGCAAAATTTGAAAGACAAATACAGGATGCTCTTGCTTGCTATAAAGAAATTTATAATGAAAAGCAGCAGCAAACTGTCCAATCAAAACTTGATAGCTTCCTAAAGAAGCCTGCTCCTGTTCCTGAACCATCAACAAGTGTCGACAATCCAGTGCCTTCCTTCCCAGCATCAACTTCCAGCAATTAATGTTAGTTTAACGCTTCACAACATTCTTCAGGCCCAGTGTGCTTTCAGCTGACTAATGGAGTACCTGTACAACATATCACTACATGTACTGTACCTGTATTGTCCTTCAGTAATCAAGTCAATTCAATGTACTGTAAAACTTTTTTTTGTTCTGTACAGTACTGGACATTTATTGATAGGATAAAATTGTATTCCTTTATTTACTTTTCAATACTGGTATTTAGTTACAGTAATTCTTTATTTACTTATTTACTGACTAGTTATTTATTTTCTTATTTATCATATTCATATTCAATTTACAGCATTTTCAACTTATGACAGGTTCATTGAAACATAACCCCATCATAAGTCAAGGAGCACTTAGAGGCAAACCTCACTAATACAGTGGGTTAGGTTCCAGACTGTTGCCTTAAGGTGAATTACAGCCTTTTTTCTACTTGTCAGTGCATATAAAAGCCTAAAAGCATGTTTACACTATCATTTCTTAAATGTGCAATAGTGCTAGACCTAAAAAATCATCCAAAATTTAAAAATAATAAATAAAGAAAAATTTTAAATTGCCAAAAACCATCTTAACCCGTAAACGGTCCAAGCAGATCTACGTTCACATGTGTAGTGCTACAAAAGTGGATCTACATTTTTTTTACATTTTCAAATATAACAAAAAAAAAGTAGATCAAAGTTTTTTTACACATTTTCAAATGTAAAAAAACAAAAAGAAGATCTACTTTTTTTACATACTTTCAAATGTTGAAAAAACGTATATATACGTTTGGACCGTTTACGGGTTAAGAGCAAAGCAAGCACCAAAAATAATAAACATTTATATTACTGACAAGCACCGTACTAGCAAAGCACTCTGAAGTAAGCACCATATTAACGAGGTATGCCTGTACATACGGTGAAACCCGGGTTTTGGCCACCCTGGGAATCGACCGCTTTGGGTTTCACCCGCTTTTTTCTGCCAAATTTTGTCCTGCATTTCAGCCATTACCCTGGGTTTCGGCTGGTGTACCAGACCTGTCTGCCTGCCCATGCTTGCATGCCTGCCCTCGCAGGTGTCATCAGCCAGTTTACCGTTATTTACCCTTGAGTGAACATTACACTGCACTCTCATCCTGCCAGCCAGGCAGCCATCCATCCATCCATCCCAGCCAGCCAACCAGCCAGGCAGCAATCCAGCCAGCCAGGCAGCCAGCCAGGCAGGCAGCCAGCCACCCAGGCAGCCAGCCAGACAGCCATTAATTGTGACTGTGAAAAGTGTGCAAAGTGGAATGAGTTGCAAACTTTTGTTGAAAAGTATCACCCTGACCAAGCTGAAACATGCCATGTCTGCAACATGTTCAGTGACAAAACCTTGTCCCACTTCAGAGAAATCTTAGACACCAGAAACAAGAGCACTCCTGACAGTTACTGTGCAAGACCGGGTCCAGTGACTCTCAAGCTGGTCCTAGTGGCTTTAGAAGACAAAGAAGGGAAGTAACCCCAGATAAGGACTTGTTACCTAAAGTCTTTATGGAAGGGGATTCCCCTTCCAAACAATAAGTCCTCCCTCTTTCCTCCTCCCTATCTTCCAGATCCCAGTAAGTCTCTTCAATAAAGGTAAGTGAATGTTATTTTAAATGTTTATTTAACCCTTAAACGGTCCAAACGTATATATACATTCACTCGCGTAGCGCCTCAAATTTTTTGAGGAAAAAAGAAGTCTTTTCTTTTAAAAGGAAAAAAGAGCATATGGTACCCAGGCATCCCCAATTATTTTAATATGGAACACAGTGAGTGCACACACCCATTCTCTCATGTCTAGGTGACTCAGGCTTATTGTGGCAATGTTGAATGAATGACAAAGAGAACGTATATATACGTTTGGGGCGCTACGCGCGTGAACGTATATATACGTTTGGACCGTTTAAGGGTTAAATTTTAATTTACCTATACTATAATATACATATAGTACATGTATTTATCTGTGTTGTGTGTATGTAAAACTAAAGTTATTTAAAAAATGTATTTTTGAGAATATTTTTGTGGGTCTGGAACAGATTAATTTTATTTACATTATTTCTTATGGGAAATACTGCTTCGCCTCTCAGCCATTTTGCGTTTAGGCCTAGCTCCTGGAACGGATTACAGCTGAAACCCAGGGTTTCACAGTAATCATACTAAAACCACTAAAATTTGCTAATACATGATAGCATCAAAATTAGCCAATATCCACCAGTACCAATTCTTTGGCACACAGCTACTCGAGTACTGAACAAACTTTATTTTATTTCCCCTTCCCCTCTGTGTTCTTGCTCTTACCCTCTGTGGGCACCTAGTTCCCTTGCAGTATTCCTCTTTCTTAGCATTTGACTGGCTCCCCCTCCTCCTCCTCCATACTACAATCCCCACTACTACTACCTTCTACCTCCACTACTACCATTACCTCCTCCTGCCTACATATACTCCCTCCTGTCCTTTTTGTTAGTGTGACTTTGCAAATGGTCCAAATCAGACTGAAACATTGCTGTAGGTTCCTCTCTTCTATGTGTGGGTTGTGTATAATACTGACATTCTTTGAAATAAGTGGGCTAAGCATTCTAAATTGACCTGGAAACTCACCCGACCTCAATCCAATTGAGAATCTATGGGCAATAACCAAATACAGGATTGAGAAACTGGACTGTTCAACTGTGGAAATACTAATTGCTTCTGTTATTAGGACCTGGTACCACAACAAAGAACTTGCCAAAATGTGTTCAATATTTGTCAATTTTATGCCAAAGCATGTGGCAATGCTTATAAAAGCAAAGGGTAATCATATCACTTGTTAAATCAGTTATCTGTCATATCACTGCCATGTATTTTGTAAATAGATATTAACCCTTAAATGGTCCAAACGTATATATACGTTTTTTTCAACATCTGAAAGTATGTAAAAAATGTAGATCTTTTTTGTTTTACATTTGAAAACGTGTAAAAAAACTTTTATCTACATTTTTTTTTTGTTATATTTGAAAATATGTAAAAAAAAAGTAGATCTACTTTTGTAGCACTACGAACTTGAACGTCAATCTCTTTGGACCGTTTAAGGGTTAATACTCCAAATAAATGTCTTATTTCATCACTATCATAATTAATATACACATTAATGTATCACGGAGAGAGAACGAGCAGTGTTTGAGAATCAACAATTCGTTCAATTTGAGACAATGAAATGAAGATACACTTGTTGAATGAGTAATCTTCAATGTGACACAGTGAAAAGGATGAGGAATAGTTCATTACAGCTAAATAAAACAGAAAGTTTGCCAAATGTTTGGATTGACAAGCCTTATTATTTATTCAGTAAAGAGAATTATCACACTATAAAACAGAGTATGAGGAGGAACGACAGCCCAAAAACAAGTACACATGTAAAGCTGGATAATTTAACTGGTTTAGAATGCACATTGGGCTGTATAAAGTGGGCTGCACTCCAAGAGCTCTAACCTTCAACTTCACATCAACCCCAACCATCAACCTCAGCCCAGCTGGGCCACAGCCAACCTCTCCACTCTCTTTAGGACATTAAGCATCAGCAATCTGACTGATGGGTAACAAATATTCCTCAGTATTAATGAAATTGCTTTTTAGCTGCATGTGCTCTTCCTGTTCACAGTCTGAACCTCACTAGAGTTCAGAAACTTATTTTTTGAGGCATTATAACATTAAAAAATTTATAACTCTCTTCGAAGTCTGAGGAATGCAGTCCTATTTTTCCAAAATGTTTTCACTCCATTAAGTCTTGCAAATCATTGGTAGTGTAGCTTTCAGAAACAAACCTCTCTACTTTAAATTTCATTACTTATAAAATTTTTGCTACCTCTATTTTTGTAATAATGTATAATTAAAATTTAACACTTCATAACCTGTCTACTTTTAAGTGCAGCCTCTCCTCACTTAGCGACGTACTTGTTTACCGATGCCTCGAACTTATGACGGGCTCTCTGACCAGCATTTATACCTAAATAATGTTTATTACAATATACAGTACACTACTGCATAAACATTTAAAAATATACCAGAAATGTTATAAATGGTACAAAGATGATATTAAAAAAATATCGAAGATGGTTAACACAAACCCACTACCATTATAGTATGCTCCTCACTTAGCAACGAATTTATTTAATGACAGTCTTAGGAACAGAACTCTGTCATTAAGTGAGGAGAGGCTGTACTGTGTAAGCACCTGGATTAATCTGCCTGAAATGATCATGCATGCTAGTGGCTTTCTTTCTGCTTAACAATATTTTACTACATGTAAACTATACACTGTATACATGGAGTATACCTGGAGAGGGTTTTGGGGGTTAACACTCCCACAGCCCAGTCTGTGACCAGGCCTCACAGAGAAATTACAATTTTAAATTTTGAACCCGTTCAAATTACGTTCGTCCATTGCACATCAATAGTAATATATGTATTAGTATGAATAAACATCATCATTTGTAACTAATATACAACATAGTGACCTTTTTTCACAAAATATTAAAAATATTACATACATAAATTTACAAAACATATAAGTGAGTATAATTATAAGCCACCTAATTACAAGTTGTCAACGCAGGATACATACACCAAGAGGTGTATTTCTCTCAGTGTATACACACACTGGTAATGAAAAGGTGACATGTAGCCATAATGGCCTTCATGCAGTCAAAGAGCTTTAAAATCCCGTATCCAACCACTGATCTTTTAATTGTGTCCAACATACTATGTATTACATAGGTTATGTCAATGTGTTCGGCATACTAGCAGACGCAATTTTTCTAGGTCTCAAATTTGCTACACGCTGGCATTTTAAGCCTTGGCTGGGTTGCTAGTTATCTCGTGCCACCTAGGGAAAATAAAATCCCAGTTGCATGGGTATGCATAGGGCATTGTGGGTAATATCACTCAGTAAACATAGGCTCACCATGGCTGGCTGACACCCCAACCTTTCTCACAGTGAAATCCAAGAAATCTTGTTCGATCCTGACAACAGAAACATTGAGGAGTTAAAAAGAAGCATCATTTTCTAGTCATGAAGTGGACATCAATGAAGATACAACCAGGAATGAAAAAAAGTGCCAGTTCAACCCAAGATATAGCAGTGCCTTCCACCTCTGGTCTTGCCACACAAAGTAGATGCCGACATCTCTTTACCCTGAACTGCAAAGCAACCGGAGTGATTTGGGCAATGAGTGGAGAAGAATATATGTATAAGGAGAGTGCCATATCAAGTATGATGCAGAATATTCTCCATTGAAATAAACACCATTGCAGCATTGCATTAGGCCTGACTAACTAGTGTGCCGTTTCTTTGTTCTATGGTAAGACACCTAAGCAGTATGATACTGTTGCAGGAGATAGTGATAGTGACATTCATGGTGCTTTCATGAGTATCAGAAAATAACATGGAGCACTAACTGTGACAACAGCCATAGCAGCACCAACAGAGATAACAGCACTAACTGTGCCAACATGAACACCAGTGACACCACCACTATCCATGTCAACCCAGCTGTGACACCACCACTAGCTGTGTCAACCCAGCTGTGACACCACCACCAGCAGTGATACCACTAACCACTGTGACACCAATGGCAAATATTAAATACCTGCAGACCAAGAGGGTGTGTAACTAGCAGTAAAGTTCTTCATTTGTGCCAACTCTTTCACAATTTAATGTAAGTAATAGCATAATTCAACCAAATTCTTACAACACATAATTCTGCTGAACCTGACCACTTTCAGCTATTCTGCAATGGCATACCGACAAATATCATTATTGATCAAAAGTGGAAACATTGGGCATGTTTCTTTACACCTGCTGTCTTTATTCACCTAGCAGTGAGCAGGTACTTAGGTTTAATTGACTGGTGTGGGTGGCATCCTTGGGGACAAGCTTGAAGGACCCAATAGAAATAAGCGAGAATCCTTGATGATGCACCGACTTTCTTGGGTTATCCTGGGTAGCTAACCCTCTAGGTTAACCCTTAAACTGTCCGAACAGATCTACGTTCACATGCATAGTGCTCCAAAAGTAGATCTACGTTTTTTTACATATTTTCAAACATAAAAAAAAAACGTAGATCAGAGTTTTTTTACATGTTTTCAAATGTAAAAAAAGAAAAAGAAGCTCTACGCTTTTTTACATACTTTCAAATGTTGAAAAAAATGTAGATCTACGTTTGGACAGTTTAAGGGTTAAAAGTCCAAACAAATCTTATCTTATGCAGTGGACAACTCTTATGTATCACTTGAACTTGGGCTTCAACAAGGGAAGGACACAACTGTTGCAGAGCTCAATCTGTTCATTGCAATACTAATGCCAATGCCACACACCCACAAGAACAATATATCTAAGTACAGTAGACCCCCTGTATCCACAGGTGATACATTCCAAGACCTACTGCAGGATAACCAAAATCGTGGATTGTAGTGAACCCTATATGTAAGTCGTTTTTCGTGTACATATATACCTATGATAAAGTTTAATTGATAAATTATACACAATAAGACACTACATGATAATAAAATACACTGTACATTGTACATTATACTTCACGAATGGAAGATTTACTCTTTCCGTACATCTTAGCGACCTCAGCATACTATTTTCTTTCTTGTATTAAGTCAAGAATTAGCACTTATTCACTGATGGGAAGCACTTCAAAGCTTCTCTTAGGCTTCAAAGAACTGCCACCATCAATACTTTTGTGCTCTGAGACCATTATGTAAAATTAAGGGTTATTTCTGGGCCATGGTAAACCATAGAGGCTGATTATGCTGATACAGGGAACTACTGTGTTGGAGTACAGACAGATTTATAGTAACACCAACTTACAGTGACATGCCCATTGATCACATTCATTTGTTGCCGAGTCTGCTGCATTTCTCTGATAAAAGCAATACCCAAAAAGATGATTTGTCCTACAAAATATGGGAAATGATTACAGCGGAACCCTGTTTTCATCTTTAATCTTTTCCAGAAGGTCAGCCGAAAACCGATTTGTATGAAAACTTAAGTAATATTTCCCACAAGAAATAATGCAAATCCAATTAATCCATTCCAGACACCCAAAAACATTAACAAAAAATACATTTTATAGAGAATAACTATTCTTTTACATACAGAAAAATAAATATAAATGACTAATAATTAAGTAGCAAAAATGGAGAGTAAAATAAAACTATTTTAGTTAGGCTATAATTAATGATATATAGAAATAGAGTGGTGACAATAAGTACTGTACATAAATATAAATGCTGTTTGGAATCTGGATAAAGAGGTTGCATTAAGATATATTATGCATTAATATTCAATATATGTAAATTTACATCAATTCAAGAGGTGATTTTTTGTAGTATTTCTGAAGCAACTGACAGGTTGGGGATTTTTTTTTTTCATGTTCCTGTAGTGCATTCTAGATATTTGGGCCTTTTATTTGCATGGTGTTTCTATCCAGGTAGAGTGGAACACCTTGGATTTTGTGTTTATACATTCTGTTGCAGCTCGCCGAAAAAAAAAAATTGTTTTGCTTTGTGGGGATGCTTTTTGTAACACATTCTAGAAACTTCAAACTGTATACTCGGTATGCTGTGAGGAATAAATATATCAGAACACCTTATTGGTGCTAGCACCTTGGTGTGATAAGGTGGATAAGGATGCATTAACTGGTAGGTTCACACTAAACTTTGAATTTCAACTGTATTACAGCACATATAAGTAAACTGCATCCAGAATTCAAAACTGCAGTATTATATATACAAAGGTGATATTTTATGATGACTTAACCTAGGATATCTTTACAATTCGTGAAAAAGAAATAAATCCACAAGTTGCATTTCATTTACCTAAGGAAATGACCATTCACTAGTGCAATGTAACATTTCTGCAGGTCATCACTTTCTGCTCTACCCTTGAGTACACTGACAGCAGCACAGGCTTACATGTAGCAATGAGAAAATAAGTAAATGCTGGGTAAATAGTTGTGCGAGATTGCTACCAGTGACTCCCTCACCCCAAGCTGAGCCCGGCTGGCTAGCGCACTAGGAGGTGAACAGGTCTGGATAATCCTCATGACTGCAACATCATCCCAACAGGAAGAATAATACACTGTACTTCAAGGTCATGTCAGTATTGATTACCGGTGCATCAGGTTGCAGCGAGTGTGAACCCATGTTGTGAGGAGTGTGAGGGTTGAGGCAAGGCTGGGGGTGAAGGAGGTATGCATGAGGGGCAAGAACATGAACAGGAACATGAGTTAAGAACATGAGCAGGCTGCTGTTGCCTGCTTAGTCTGTCAAGGTCAGCTGGGATTGCCTCAGATCCCCATCGACCAGGGACACTCCACCTTCCTCACTCTAATAACAATCTTCCCTTAAGCAATAACCCTCGCTACTTCCACCAGTGTCAAAACTGTTTTTGCGACGTCATTTCAAATTGTTAATCAATATGTATTCATTAAAGGGCATGAAAAAATGAGTAAACGACTAGAGAGCAACTCTTAGTCTCTCTCTTGCTCTCTTCACTCACACGACCTGACGTCACCACCCCACCACTGGCACCTTTTCAACAACAATTTTATCACTTATTTTAAATGGAAACTTTCTTGGAAAGTATCCCCATGCCTTCCCTGAGTATTCACGCGCCTATATTCACATATCACAATACATAAAACTTGCTAGATACTCCATTAAAGTAGGAAAATAAGAGCAACACTCACCACCTCACTCGTCATCCTCCCAAGGTTCTCGATAAACAAATGTGACGTCACGACGGCACAAAATTGCCGTGTTAGTGACAGTTTTGTAACTTTTTCAGTATATTCCAATTAAAATTTACCACATTTACAACAGATTTGGCGATTAAATGTCAATACAACTGTAATTGGCAAAAATCTTAGTGACTTTCATTGATAATTCATGAAAGTTAGAGAGGAGAGTAGCGATCAGCTGGTGCCTACGACGGCTCCTGCAACTCATGTAAATATTACATGACAACAACACTCCTACTGTCTACTTTATAATTATTCATACCTCAATTGCATGTATAATTAAATTATATGGATTGGAAACCATTTTAACATCTGGGAAATACTGAGAGTTGCAAAAGTGGGTGGTGATGAGGGAAGATAATTAATGTGTGTTGCGAGGTGCGCCTCGAGTTCCTGTGGTGGTGATGGTGTTGTAGTGGCGGCGGCGGCGGCGATGGTGGCAGTGGCGGCGACGGCGGCGGCGGCGACGGCAGGGCAGTGGTGGCAGCGGCACCCACTAATAATATTTATATACTTTCACTACATATAATTTTAAAGTCAGTGCTACACGTACAATATGGCTACAAAAAGCATAATGATAAGTGATAAACTGGCAGCTCAAACCCAGGATAACCTAACATAAACAGACTAACTTGTTTTAATTGACGTGCTCACTAGTTATCACCAGGAACTCAGTGGCACCGTCAAGTGACACTGTAACCACGCCTCTTATGCTATCTACTTCACTTAATACAGAGTATTAAAGCAAACACTGAGTCTAAATTAATTTCTAGCAAATTATAACATGTATTGCGCATTATACGGTGTAGTTCCCCTCCAGGAGGTTGGCCTTGATCCAGGCGATGATTTTGTTATTATTAACCCCGAATATTAGTAACCCTGGCTAACCCAGTGGCTTATCCCCAATGGAATTCAGTCACTGACTTTTTTGGGGATTATCCTAGGTTTCTACACATATGCTGCTATGTATGATAATCTAGGTAACTATTTGTGTATACCTGAATAAACTTATTTAGTCACTGGCTTTTTTTTTTTAGTTATTCTCCGTAACTTACACTATGATAATTGTATTTGTGTGTACTTATACCTAAATAAACTTACTTTAATTAACCCTCTTCCCCCGGGATGCAACTCACAGCAGTTCAATTCAATTCAAAGTTTATTCTCTATAAGGATTACAATGTTGAATTTACAGAATTTGGTTGTTGTGTGGTTTACATGTAGTTAAATAATAATTACAGAGTGTACCACTAGAACGCCTAGCATGGCTAGGCATTTCGGGCAGACTTAGTTTAATTCTTTATTTTAAAATATTACAAATTATGAGGTAAGTTGGCATTATGGCTAAGTGACTAAATACTAGTTTGTGAGTTTAGCAATGTGAATGTTTTGGTTTTGGCACAGTACATAGTTTCAGTATTGGAGTATCATAGGATTCATTATTTTAAGATTGAGATTAATATTTCTGTTTATGGTCAAATGGGTGAGTGAGTGTAAGTGTGAACCACCAGGTGGTATTCGTGTAGTTAGTTGCTGGGGTTTATCAGGGAGATAAGATGTTTTCTAATGGTAGTTTTGAAGGTGATGAATGTGTCTGCAGTTCTAGAGTTCTCAGGTAGGGTGTTCCAGATTTTAGGGCCTTTGACATACACTGAATTTTTGTAAAGGTTTAGTCGGACACGGGGAATGTCGTAGAGATGTTTGTGTCTGGTGTTATGCCTGTGGGTTCTGTCACAACTATCAAGAAAGCATTTTAGGTCAAGGTTGATATTGGAGTTTAAGGTCCTGTAGATGTAGATTGCACAGTAGTAAGTGTGGATGTACTGAACAGGGAGTAAGTTTAGATCTATGAAGAGTGGGGGGGGGGTGTTGCCAGGGATGGGATTTAGTGATTATTCTTACTGCAGCTTTTTGTTGGGTTATTATTAGTTTTAGGTGTGTTGCTGCAGTTGATCCCCAAGCACAAATAGCATAGGTGAGGTATGGATAAATAAGTGAGTGGTATAGTGTGAAAAGGGCATTTTGCGGCACGTAGTATCGTATCTTGGAGAGGATCCCAACCGTTTTGGATACTTTTTTGGGTATGTGTTGGATATGGGTGCTGAAATTCAGGTTGTTGTCAAGGTATAGGCCAAGGAATTTGCCCTCATTATGTCTGGTAATTAGAGTGTTGTCGATCTTAATGTTAATTTGTGCATCTCCTGCTCTGCTACCAAACATAATATAGTAGGTTTTGTCAGTTGCCTAATTCTCAGATACTACGTACTTATAATAGGTGAACAGGGGCAACGGATGTAAGGAAACATGCTCAGTGTTTCCGCGGATCGAACCCCTGTCCCTCAGTGTGAGAGATGAGCCCGCTACAAACTGAACCACGAGCACAAGTTTGATTACTTCACGTTTCCCAGGTACTGTATGACCCTTATGGGTTCAGTGTTTCCTGGCTAATGTAATACTAAAATTTATGCAATTTAATGAAAGATAAGTATTTATGTTACAGTGGCTGAGTAAACTGAAAAATTGAAGTATCCCCATACCTCATAAACCTAGCCCCCTCTACCTCAATGTGTAAGTTTGTTTAGGTACAAGTTTGCACAATTTTTAGATTATTACAGTTGTCTTACGTAGTAATATGTGCAAATTACCTTGAAGAGCCCCCCTAAAGCTCACTGAATATATATTTAATGAGGCGTTCCTCACTTCCCCACTTTTCCTCATTTTCATTTGACATTGCCAAGGACATCAATCATTGCACTGTATCATCCTTTGCAGACGTTACTAGAATCTGTATGAAAATGGCATCCACTGAAGACACATCGAACCTCCAAACTTACATAAACCAAGTCTTCCTGTTACTCACTGACTGTGTGATGCTCATTGAGAACTAATTTCAATTATTACGCCATGGAAGAATGGAGGATATAAAAAGATCAAAGTACAAGACAATCTCAGTCCACTCGATAGAACGTAAATTAAATGTGAGAGACCTGGGAGTGATAATGTCAGAAGATCTCACGTTCAAGGAGAACAGCACTATTATCGCAACTTCAAGAAAATGATAGGTTGGATAACTAGAACTTCCAAAATAAAGACGCACATAAAGCCAGTGATACTCTTCGGGTCACACTTCTCTAAGCTGCGATACTGTTGTGCATTAACGGCCGGGGTCCTCTTAAGACAGGCGAAATCGCCGAGCTAGAAAATGTACAAAGAACCTTCACAGCTCGTATAAATTCAGCTAAGCACTAAAATTACTGGGAGCACTTGAAGTACAAGACACATTTGTACACTCCTGGGTTATCTGTTATGTTTGTGGTTCTGGAGTTTGCCTTCCCCACGGCCAGGTCTCAGACCAAGCCTCTTAGGTCAGAAATTAAATATTACGGGATTAAAAACCATTAAGAAGTACATAGGAAAGTAAAGGTTTGTGCATACTAAATGTAAGTAGAATTTTGTAAGATGAGGAAACACACACACATGCACCATCTGGGCATCTTTATTTGTAGAAGTTTCACCAACCAGTAGCTTTATCAATACAAGGATATAATGTGAAGATCTATATACAAGAGATGAGGTAATCAGTCCCTCACCCTTGGAGTTGAAGAGCACCGTAGTCTTATATGTACCTGGAAGATACTGGAGAGATTGATCCTAAACCTGCACAATGAAATTACTACTAATGAACACAAGGAAGGAACCCAATGGAAATAAGTCACTCTGTCCGACTTTTTTGGGTTATCCTAGGTTCTCTACACATATGCTGGTATGTATGATAATTCTATGTAACTGTATTTGTGTATACCTGAATAAATTTACTTACTTACTTACTAAGGTCGGCATACGGTGCAGGATACCTTCAGTGAAAAATTATAATCACGGGGGAGCGCTAAACCCACAGGGATTATACAGCGCCTGTGGGAAGGGGGGTAACGGAAGGTATTCAGACCCAATTCAGGGAACTGGAGCACAGATCCAATTCCCTAAATCAAGAGCCCCTCAGCAGCATCAAGGAACCTGAGGGGCCTTCAGTGTAAAGCAGGGGAGCGACAAGAGAGAACTCACTAAGAGTAAAGTTACTAACTGTTGTATGACCCCTATGGGCTTACGCTTCCCCATAAATATAATAATAATGGTAATCACAAAATGGATGGCACCCTGATTTGTTTGTAATTGTGTTATTATGACTCGCGAAATCGTAATAAGAATAATAATCTTGAAGAGGACCAGGAACTTTGGCAAAACGCAGTCAAGAAGTCCAGGAACTGTAATACACCAAACCTTGCTTTAAATAGCATACTCATACATCAGCCTAACAGGCATTCTCCGGCTATCATGCGAAAACCAATACAACAATTTGTTTCAAAATTAACAAATCAAGTCTTACACTGCCCACTAACACTGCCAATCTTCCGCGCTGATGAAAATCATCAGCCATGAAAGCTTGAAGCCGATTTTATATTTATATACTAATATATATATATATATATATATATATATATATATATATCATATATATATATATATATAACACCCCTCCTTCAGAGTGCAGGCACTGTACTTCCCATCTCCAGGACTCAAGTCTCAGCTTTGCTCACACTCCAACAGCACGTCAAGCCCATCAGAAGAGCAATTCTTCAGTTATTGCATGGAAAATAATTCGTTAAATTAAAATGGTAAATTAAAACTTGCAAACCTCAAAATTAATGCAAAGCAAAAGTTTGAAGCCTACCAGAAGATGCATTTTCAAGTTACCATACAGGATTCCACAATTTCAAGTTTATTAAAGTTACTAAATTGTTAAATTTGCACTTAAACATAAATATCATCCTTTTCATAACATATATCAGCAATTAAAGAATGGAGCCGTTCAGAATGAGCATACTTATTTTTCCATGGAAAAAATGCCAATTTAAAGATAAAATTGGCAAACTGTCACTCCAATAAGTTGCAACCTTCTCTGGATACGATACACCGATTTGAAGTCTGAAGCCAATTAAAAGAGGCTTTCTCGAATTAACGCACCGAAACCGAAATGTAAAACTGATCATTGGATACCTGTACATGCCAACAGTGCCAAGAATCTTCGCCTAGTTATAGTTCACCAGCTTTGACAATTTGAGTCTGATCGGTAGAGGTATTCTCAAGTTACGGACGACAACCTTATGGGAAGTAAAGAGCAGTGAACCTGAGTATATGTCGGCTGCCGAATAAAACTATTAGTTAATAATGAAAAATTTATCTATTTCTACAAGTACAGGATACAACTATTACATTATTATAATCAAAAAGAAGCGCTAAGCCACAAGGGCTATACAGCACAACTATTACATAGTTGACATACTATATAGAAAACCCCTGGTTGTACAAAGCTTAGGATGATAATATTTTTTAAAGCTCCCTAAGCTCATTAATCTTGAAAAACACAAACTCGAATTCACAATATTTCTCATTTCCTTTTCCATTATATTTTATTTCAAATTTTCTGCAATCCCATACCTCTCAAGGAAGGTTCCTTGAAGCTGGTGAGGGGCTCTTGATCTAGGGAACTGGACCTGTGCTCCAGTCCCCTGAATTAACCCTGAATACCTTCCATCCCCCCCAAAAAAAAGGCGCTGTATAATCCCACGGGTTTAGCGCTTCCCCCTTGATTATAATAATCTACAATCCCATAAGAACAATGGTTCTTGCTCGTAAGACTGAAGTTTTTCATACCCTTCATGAACTATGAGTCAATAACAGCTGACGGATAGAAGTAAAATGTAAATTGATACCTACACAGTCCAGCATCAATCTTCAGCTCCTATGAGACTGATGAGTCAGATTGATGGTTTGAAGCTTATCTGATAATGCATTTACAAATAATCATATTAAGAGCAAATTTTATAGATTTCAGTTTCAATAAAACTGGTAAAATGGAATAACAAAAAAGGCACAATACCGTGTCTGGAACGATACACAAATAACCCGCACATAAAAGAGAGAAGCTTACGACGACGTTTCCGTCCGACTTGTCAATGGTCCAAGTCGGACCGAAACGTCGTCGTAAGCTTCTCTCTTTTATGTGGGGGTTATTTGTGTATGGTAAAATGGAACTTACAAACTCCATATCAGTCCACAAATGTAAATGATTATGATACAATCTAGAGAGCTTAGGGTTTGGAGCCGATCAGAAGAGGCATTCTCTAGTCATTGTAAAGAAAATTTGTTTAATTAAAGTGAAAAATTACAAAGTACACAACCAAAAATCAAAGCCGATCAAATGAAGAAACATTAGATACAGATAACCACAGTACGGTATTCTTTCTGGGATACCTATATTATATATATAATATAGATATAAAATATATATATATATATATATATATATATATATATATAAATAAATTAAAACCTAACAAATCCCCAGGCCCTGATGAACTGTATGCAAGGGTTCTAAACGAATGTAAAGAGGAGCTTAGCACACCTTTGGCTAATCTTTTCAACATATCACTACATTATTATTATTATTATTATAATCAAGGGGGAAGCGCTAAACCCGGAGGATTATACAGCGCCTGGGGGGGGGATGTGGAAGGCATTCAGGCTTAATTCGGGGAACTGGAGCACAGATCCAATTCCCTAAATCAAGAGCCCCTCACCAACATCAAGGAACCTTCCTTGAGGGGAACATATCACTACAAACGGGCATGGTGCCAGATAAGTGGAAAATGGCAAATGTGATACCTATTTTCAAAACAGGTGACAGGTCCTTAGCTTCGAACTATAGACCAATAAGCCTAACCTCCATAGTGGGAAAATTTATGGAATCAATAATTGCCGAGGCAGTTCGTAGCCACCTTGAAAAGCATAAATTAATCAACGAATCTCAGCATGGTTTTACAAAGGGGCGTTCCTGCCTTACGAATTTATTAACTTTTTTCACTAAGGTATTTGAGGAGGTAGATCATGGTAATGAATATGATATTGTGTATATGGACTTCAGTAAGGCTTTTGACAGGGTCCCACATCAGAGACTATTGAGGAAAATTAAAGCACATGGAATAGGAGGAGAGATTTTTTTCCTGGATAGAGGCATGGTTGACAAATAGGCAGCAGAGAGTTTGCATAAATGGGGAGAAATCAGAGTGGGGAAGCGTCACGAGCGGTGTTCCACAGGGGTCAGTGTTGGGCCCCCTGCTGTTCACAATCTACATAAACGACATAGATGAGGGCATAAAGAGCGACATCGGCAAGTTTGCCGATGACACCAAAATAGGCCGTCGAATTCATTCTGACGAGGACATTCGAGCACTCCAGGAAGATTTGAATAGACTGATGCAGTGGTCGGAGAAGTGGCAGATGCAGTTTAATATAGACAAATGCAAAGTTCTAAATGTTGGACAGGACAATAACCATGCCACATATAAACTAAATAATGTAGCTCTTAATATTACGGATTGCGAAAAAGATTTAGGAGTTCTGGTTAGCAGTAATCTGAAACCAAGACAACAGTGCATAAGTGTTCGCAATAAAGCTAATAGAATCCTTGGCTTCATATCAAGAAGCATAAATAATAGGAGTCCTCAGGTTGTTCTTCAACTCTATATATCCTTGGTTAGGCCTCATTTAGATTATGCTGCACAGTTTTGGTCACCGTATTACAGAATGGATATAAATTCTCTGGAAAATGTACAAAGGAGGATGACAAAGTTGATCCCATGTATCAGAAACCTTCCCTATGAGGATAGACTAAGGGCCCTGAAACTGCACTCTCTAGAAAGACGTAGAATTAGGGGGGATATGATTGAGGTGTATAAATGGAAGACAGGAATAAATAAAGTCGATGTAAATAGTGTGCTGAAAATATCTAGCCTAGACAGGACTCGCAGCAATGGTTTTAAGTTGGAAAAATTCAGATTCAGGAAGGATATAGGAAAGTACTGGTTTGGTAATAGAGTTGTGGATGAGTGGAACAAACTCCCAAGTACCGTTATAGAGGCCAGAACGTTGTGTAGCTTTAAAAATAGGTTGGATAAATACATGAGTAGATGTGGGTGGGTGTGAGTTAGACCTGATAGCTTGTGCTACCAGGTCGGTTGCCGTGTTCCTCCCTTAAGTCAATGTGACCTGACCTGACTAGGTTGGGTGCATTGGCTTAAGCCGGTAGGAGACTTGGACCTGCCTCGCATGGGCCAGTGGGCCTTCTGCAGTGTTCCATCGTTCTTATGTTCTTATGTTCTTATATATATACCTATATTATCCCCTTCGGGGATCCCTAAACTCATTACAACTGTGAATATAATGAAGATTACCTACAAACTTGCTTCTAAATATGTATCGCCTAGTACAATTCTTTAAAGTTAATTACCTTACAGAGTAAGGTTATGAGGATAACAAAAAGATTAGGTGATGAAAGATTGGATATCAGATTGGAGGGAGAGAGTATGGAGGAGGTGAACGTATTTAGATATTTGGGAGTGGACGTGTCAGCGGATGGGTCTATGAAAGATGAGGTGAATCATAGAATTGATGAGGGAAAAAGAGTGAGTGGTGCACTTAGGAGTCTGTGGAGACAAAGAACTTTGTCCTTGGAGGCAAAGAGGGGAATGTATGAGAGTATAGTTTTACCAACGCTCTTATATGGGTGTGAAGCGTGGGTGATGAATGTTGCAGCGAGGAGAAGGCTGGAGGCAGTGGAGATGTCATGTCTGAGGGCAATGTGTGGTGTGAATATAATGCAGAGAATTCGTAGTTTGGAAGTTAGGAGGAGGTGCGGGATTACCAAAACTGTTGTCCAGAGGGCTAAGGAAGGGTTGTTGAGGTGGTTCGGACATGTAGAGAGAATGGAGCGAAACAGAATGACTTCAAGAGTGTATCAGTCTGTAGTGGAAGGAAGGCGGGGTAGGGGTCGGCCTAGGAAAGGTTGGAGGGAGGGGGTAAAGGAGGTTTTGTGTGCGAGGGGCTTGGACTTCCAGCAGGCATGCATGAGCGTGTTTGATAGGAGTGAATGGAGACAAATGGTTTTTAATACTTGACGTGCTGTTGGAGTGTGAGCAAAGTAACATTTATGAAGGGATTCAGGGAAACCGGCAGGCCGGACTTGAGTCCTGGAGATGGGAAGTACAGTGCCTGCACTCTGAAGGAGGGGTGTTCATGTTGCAGTTTAAAAGCTGAAGTGTAAAGCACCCTTCTGGCAAGACAGTGATGGAGTGAATGATGGTGAAAGTTTTTCTTTTTCGGGCCACCCTGCCCTGGTGGGAATCGCCCAGTGTGATAATAAATAATAATAATAATATATATATATATTTAATATATATATATATATATATATATATATATATATATATATATATATATATATATATATATATAGGTAGTAGGTTGGTAGACAGCAACCACCCAGGGAGGTACTACCGTCCTGCCAAGTGAGTGTAAAACGAAAGCCTGTAATTGTTTTGCATGATGGTAGGATTGCTGGTGTCTTTTGTCTGTCTCATAAATATGCAAGATTACAGGCATGTCTTGCTACTTCTACTTACACTTAGGTCACACTACACATACATGTACACGTTTATTTATACACACTCATAAGAGTTTTCTTTGATTTTATCTTAATAGTTCTTGGTCTTATTACTTTTCCTTTTATATCCATGGGGAAGTGGAATAAGAATCTTTCCTCCGTAAGCCATGCATGTTGTAAAAGTCAACTAAAACGCCGGGAACAATGGGCTAGTAACCCCTTTCCTGTAAAGATTACTAAAAAGAATAAGAAGAAAATTGTCAAAGTGGGAAGTCTGAATGTGCGTGGATGTTGTGCAAATGATAAGAAAGAGATGATTGTGGATGTTATGAATGAGAAGAAACTGGATGTCCTGGCTTTAAGTGAAACAAAGCTGAAGGGGGTGGGAGAGTTTCAATGGAGAGGAATAAATGGGATTAGGTCAGGGGTTTCAAATATAGTTAGAGCTAAAGGAGGAGTAGCAATAATGTTGAAGGATAAGCTATGGCAAGAAGAGAGGGACTACAAATGTATAAATTCAAGGATTATGTGGAGTAAAATAAAGATTGGATGTGAAAAGTGGGTTAAAGTAAGCGTGTATGCACCTGGAGAAGAGAGAAGTGTAGAGGAGAGAGAGAGATTCTGGGAAATGTTGAGTGAATGCGTGGGGAGTTTTTAATCAAGTGTGAGAGTAATGGTGGTTGGGGATTTCAATGCTAAAGTGGGTAAAAATGTTATGGAGGGAGCAGTAGGTAAATTTGGGGTGCCAGGGGTAAATGTAATTGGGGAGCCTTTAATTGAGCTATGTGTAGAAAGAAATTTGGTAATAAGTAATACATATTTTATGAAAAAGAGGATAAATAAATATACAAGGTATGATGTAGCACGTAATGAAAGTAGTTTGTTAGATTATGTATTGGTGGATAAAAGGTTGATGGGTAGGCTCCAGGATGTACATGTTTATAGAGGGGCAACTGATATATCGGATCATTATTTAGTTGTAGCTACAGTTAGAGTAAGAGGTAGATGGGAAAAGAGGAAGGTGGCAACAACAAGTAAGAGGAAGGTGAAAGTGTATAAACTAAGGGAGGAAGAAGTTCGGGCGAGATATAAGCGACTATTGGCAGAAAGGTGGGCTAGTGCAAAGATGAGTAGTGGGGGGAGGGGGGTTGAAGAGGGTTGGAATAGTTTTAAAAATGCAGTATTAGAATGTGGGGCAGAAGTTTGTGGTTATAGGAGGGTGGGGGCAGGAGGAAAGAGGAGTGATTGGTGGAATGATGAAGTAAAGGGTGTGATAAAAGAGAAAAAGGTAGCTTATGAGAGGTTTTTACAAAGCAGAAGTGTTATAAGAAGAGCAGAGTATATGGAGAGTAAAAGAAAGGTGAAGAGAGTGGTGAGAGTGCAAAAGTAGAGCAGATGATAGAGTGGGAGAGGCACTGTCAAGAAATTTTAATGAAAATAAGAAAAAAATTTGGAGCGAGTTAAACAAGTTAAGAAAGCCTAGGGAAAGTATGGATTTGTCAGTTAAAAACAGAGTAGGGGAGTTAGTAGATGGGGAGATGGAGGTATTACGTAGATGGCGAGAATATTTTGAGGAACTTTTAAATGTTAAGGAAGAAAGGGAGGCGGTAATTTCATGCACTGGCCAGGGAGGTATACCATCTTTTAGGAGTGAAGAAGAGCAGAATGTAAGTGTGGTGGAGGTACGTGAGGCATTACGTAGAATGAAAGGGGGTAAATCAGCTGGAACTGATGGGATCATGACAGAAATGTTAAAAGCAGGGGGATATGGTGTTGGAGTGGTTGGTACTTTTGTTTAATAAATGTATGAAAGAGGGGAAGGTACCTAGGGATTGGCGGAGAGCATGTATAGTCCCTTTATATAAAGGGAAAGGGGACAAAAGAGATTGTAAAAATTATAGAGGAATAAGTTTACTGAGTATATCAGGAAAAGTATACGGTAGGGTTATAATTGAAAGAATTAGAGGTAAGACAGAATGTAGGATTGCGGATGAGAAGGGAGGCTTCAAAGTGGGTAGGGGATGTGTAGATCAAGTGTTTACATTGAAGCATATATGTGAAAAGTATTTAGATAAAGGTAGGGAAGTTTTTATTGCATTTATGGATTTAGAAAAGGCATATGATAGAGTGGATAGAGGAGCAATGCGGCAGATGTTGCAAGTTTATGGAATAGGTGGTAAGTTACTAAATGCTGTTAAGAGTTTTTATGAGGATAGCGAGGCTCCGGATAGGGTGTGTAGAAGAGAGGGAGGCTACTTCCCGGTAAAAGTAGGTCTTAGACAGGGATGTATAATGTCACCATGGTTGTTTAATATATTTATAGATGGGGTTGTAAAGGAAGTAAATGCTAGGGTGTTCGGGAGAGGGGTGGGATTAAATTATGGGGAATCAAATTCAAAATGGGAATTGACACAGTTACTTTTTGCTGATGATACTGTGCTTATGGGAGATTCTGAAGAAAAACTGCAAAGGTTAGTGGATAAGTTTGAGAATGTGTGTAAAGGTAGAAAGTTGAAAGTGAACATAGAAAAGAGTAAGATGATGAGGTATCAAATGATTTAGATGAAGAAAAATTGGATATCAAATTGGGGAGGAGGAGTATGGAAGAAGTGAATGTTTTCAGATACTTGGGAGTTGACGTGTCGGTGGATGGATTTATGAAGGATGAGGTTAATCATAGAATTGATGAGGGAAAAAAGGTGAGTGGTGCGTTGAGGTATATGTGGAATCATAAAACGTTATCTATGGAGGCAAAGAAGGGAATGTATGAAAGTATAGTAGTACCAACACTCGTATATGGATGTGAAGCTTGGGTGGTAAATGCAGCAACGAGGAGACGGTTGGAGGCAGTGGAGATGTCCTGTCTAAGGGCAATGTGTGGTGTAAATATTATGCAGAAAATTCGGAGTGTGGAAATTAGGAGAAGGTGTGGAGTTAATAAAAGCATTAGTCAGAGGGCAGAAGAGGGGTTGTTGAGGTGGTTTGGTCATTTAGAGAGAAGATAAGATAAGATTTCGTTCGGATTTTTAACCCCGGAGGGTTAGCCACCCAGGATAACCCAAGAAAGTCAGTGCGTCATCGAGGACTGTCTAACTTATTTCCATTGGGGTCCTTAATCTTGTCCCCCAGGATGCGACCCACACCAGTCGACTAACACCCAGGTACCTTTTTGCTGCTAGGTGAACAGGACAACAGGTGTAAGGAAACGTGTCGAATGTTTCCACCCGCCGGGAATCGAACCCGGGCCCTCCGTGTGTGAAGCGGGAGCTTTAGCCACCAGGCCACCGGGCCTGGTGGAAAGCATATAAATCTATAGGGGAAGGAAAGAGGGGTAGGGGTCGTCCTCGAAAGGGTTGGAAAGAGGGGGTAAAGGAGGTTTTGTGGGCGAGGGGCTTGGACTTCCAGCAAGCGTGCATGAGCGTGTTAAATAGGAGTGAATGGAGACGAATGATACTTGGAACCTGACGATCTGTTGGAGTGTGAGCAGGGTAATATTTAGTGAAGGGATTCAGGGAAACCGGTTATTTTCATATAGTCGGACTTGAGTCCTGGAAATGGTTTGGGATATTGGCAGTTTGGAGGGATATGTTGTGTATCTTTATACGTATATGCTTCTAAACTGTTGTATTCTGGGCACCTCTCCAAAAGCAGTGATAATGTGTGAGTGTGGTGAAAGTGTTGAATGATGATGATTATTATTATTATAATCAAAAAGAAGCGCTAAGCCACAAGGACTATACAGCGCTGCAGGGCAGGAAGGAAGCGAGGGCATCAGGTGGCAAAAGGGAGATGGATGAGTAATAGGTTACGGATAACAGCGGGGCAGTGGATGGTGAAAGGGTAAAGGGCAGCAAGAGACTGAACTAGAAAGGGCTGAGGGGAGTGCGAAAAGTATCATCAGAGTTTGTGGAGTAAATCAGTCGTTGTCAAGAAGTCAATGAGAGAGTCAGGATTAAAGGAGGGTCCATCAGCAAGAAGGGAAGGTAAAGAGAGAGTAGTAGAACGAAGACGACGTTGGAGGTAAATTCTGCGTGCTCGTTGATAGAGAGGGCAGTCTAACAGAATGTGGCTAATCGATACTGGAACTTGACACTGCTCACAGAGAGGAACAGGGTGCCTCTCCATGAGATACCCATGAGTAAGACGAGTGTGGCCAATGCGAAGGCGGGAGAGAGTGGTCTCCCAACCTCGGCACTGATGACAAGAAGACGGCCAGTAACCTATGCTCGGTTTAATAGAATGAAGTTTGTTACCGAGCAGAGTTGACCAACGTTGTTGCCAACGGGTGCGAAGGTGGGTAGCTATTGCAGCAAAATAGTCCAGAAATGGAACACCTCGATAGGAAATTGGTAGGTCATATACTGCTGACCGCGCAGCAGTGTCTGCCTGTTCATTGCCCTGTACGTCGACATGACCAGGGACCCAACAAAAAACAATATCTTTATGTTTGGTAGAGATACGGCGTAGCCAAAGTTGGATACGGAGAACTAGGGGATGAGATGTATCAAATTTTCGTATAGCCTGTAGAGCACTAAGGGAGTCTGAGACTACTACAAATGATGACACAGGCATAGATGCGATACGAATAAGTGCTGCAAGAATGGCATACAGTTCAGCAGTAAAAATGCTAGCTGAAGATAGTAAATGCCCTCGTACGACGCTGTCCGGAAACACTGCTGCGAATCCGACGCCGTCTGAAGACTTAGAGCCATCTGTGTACACAGCGGTGGCATGAGAATGGGAGTGGAAGTGATCAAGAAAAAGAGAGCGGGAAGCCACCGTAGGCAGTTGAGCTTTCGAGCAAGGGAGTGAGAAAGAACAGACCCGAACAGCTGGAACTTCCCAGGGGGGCAGGGAAAAGTGAGATGCTACATGAACATATAAAGGTGGTAACTGAAGGGAAGACAAGAGTGAATGTAGGCGAAGAGAAAAGGGACGGAGCAAACAGGGGCGGCGAACGAATAAAGAATGTCTACTAATATCGGTGACCATTCTATAAATGGAAGGATTGTGTAGATCGTGAGAGCGTACATAGTAACGAAGGCAATGGGCATCACGGCGATCAGACAAGGATGGAACATTTGCTTCTGTATAGAGGCTCTCAACAGGGGAAGAGCGAAAAGCACCAAGGCACAAACGTAAGCCTTGGTGATGGATAGAGTTAAGGCTAGAGAGAGTAGCAGGAGAGGCCGCGGAATAAATCTGGTCACCATAATCGAGTTTCGATAAAACGAGGGCTGAATGTAGGCGAAGCAGAGTTCGACGATCAGCTCCCCAGGAAAGATGAGCAAGGGTTTTAAGAAGGTTTAGCCGGCTGTGACAAGTTGCCTTCAGAGAGGTAATGTGAGGTTTCCAGGTTAACCGACGGTCAAAGAGAAGGCCTAGAAACCTGACTGTATCACGTTCGGGGATACGGGAGCCATAGAGATACAAAGGATGATCGGAGATAACAGAGCGTCTAGTGAAAGTAATTTGGTGAGTTTTGGTACTTGAAAATTTAAACCCATGCGTGGTGGCCCAAGTGGAAACACGGTCGACCGCATGCTGGAGAGAAACTGCAATAAGGTGACAGTCAGCGCCTGCACAAGCAATAGCGAAGTCATCAACATAGAGTGATGACCAAATATTGGGTGGAAGAACAGAGGCCAAATCATTTATAGCAAGGAGAAAAAGTGTTGTGCTTAGAACACATCCCTGAGGGACACCTTCAGCTTGGACGAAGTCCGGGGAAAGAACATTATTGACTCGAACACGGAAATGTCTGTCAGTTAAAAAGTTCTTAAGGAAGGATGGTAGATTGCCTCGGAGGCCTAAGGAATGGGCCTGGGCCAAAATATTATACCTCCAAGTTGTGTCATATGCCTTCTCAAGGTCAAAAAATATGGCAATAACTGAGTGATTATTCGCAAAGGCATTACGAACATACGTATCCAAGCGTAGTAAGGGGTCTATGGTAGAACGACCCTTACGAAAGCCATATTGACTAGCGGAGAGACTGTTGTGAGTCTCTAAATACCACATTAAACGTCGATTTACGAGGCGTTCCATCACTTTGCAAACTGCACTTGTAAGAGCGATGGGGCGATAGTGGGAGGCATCATGTCCTGTAGTACCCGGTTTGCGGAAAGGGAGAACAATGGCAGATTTCCACAGCTGGGGAAGAACTCCTTGTGCCCAAATAAGATTGAAGAGGTGTAAGAGGACTACAAGGGCTGACCGATGTAAATGTTGTAACATACGAATATGAATGTCATCAGGCCCAGCTGCCGATGATCGGCAAGCTGAGAGCGTTGCCTCCAGTTCTTGAAGTGTAAAAGGCACATTATACTGTTCTTCTCCGAGAGAAGAAAAGTCCAAGGGTACTAACTCTCTGGCAGACTTTGAGGAAAGAAACGAGGGGCATAGATGGAGCCCTCGGGAAATACGGACCAGATGTGTGCCAAGTTCAATGGCAACGTCGAGAGGGTTTGCTATATCAACACCAGTGACCCGTAGAACAGGAGCCGGGTCAGGAGAGTATTTACCACTCAATTTCCTCACTTTTTTCCAGACTGCACTCATAGAAGAAGCAGAGGTGATGGTGGAAACATAGTCTCGCCAACAAGTGCGTTTAGCTTCACGGATGACACGGCGAGCGATCGCACGCTTCTGCTTAAAATCAACAAGTCTCTCAGCGGTTCTATTGTACCGGTACCTGCCCCATGCAGCACGTTTCAAACGTACTGCACGAGCACAAGCAGGAGACCACCAAGGCACGCACTTCTGAGAATGCCTGCCTGAGGTTTGGGGTATAGAATGAGAAGCTGCGGTATAAACTGATGTCGAGAAGATGTGTAGGAGCTCATCAATGGAGGATGAAGAAGGAACCTCACTAAAAGCAGTGAGGTGTGAGTAAAGATCCCAATTTGCCCGATCAAATTGCCAGCGAGGGTTACGGGAAGGTGGTGAATAGGAAGGAGAAGTAAGAATGATCGGAAAATGATCGCTGTCATGTAAGTCTGGTAGAACAGACCAGGTGAAGTCTAGTGCAGTGGAGGAAGAGCAGACTGATAGATCGATGCAAGAGAGAGTATGAGTACGAGGATCAAAATGGGTGGGAGTACCCGTATTTAAAACATGGAGGGGGTGAGAGGCAAGAAAAGCCTCCAACTGAATGCCACGTGAGTCACAATGAGAGACCCCCCCCAGAGGAAATGGTGGGCATTAAAATCACCAAGTAACAGAAGTGGTGGTGGTAAGGATGAAACAAGAAAGGCAAAGTCTGGGATAGAAAATGCTCGAGAAGGAGAGAGATATAAAGAACATATTGTAAACCACTTATTCAAGTGGATACGGGCTGCAGTGTAATGCAGCGAGGTATGGACAAATAGTTGACAGTACGGAATATCATTGCGTAGAAGAAGGGCACTTTCATTAAAGGTCCCATCTGAGAAAGGATCCGAAGAATACAATAAATTATAGCCTGAGATAGGTTGGAAAACAGCCGAGTGTAATTTTGGTTCTTGTAAGCAAGCACCAACAGGGGAAAACCTGGAAAGCAACATCTGAAGCTCACCCCGATTACCCCTGAGGCCGCGGATATTCCACTGTAAATAGGCCATGATTGGCGATGAAGAAAATATCAGGAATCTGTAGGTAAAGGCACCTACGGACTAGAGGGGTTAGAAAAGTCAACGTGTGGTGGCATTGGAAGATGTTCAAGTAGCGAAGGAACGGAGCGTTGCGAAGAATGGGGTTGTGAAGATGGAGGAGAGGGAAGAGAAGGAACAGGAAGTGAATCAGTGTCCATTGAAGGTTTAGTCTCTGCAATATATTCTGAAATGGCTTCAAGTGTTTCTGAATTCAAAGATGTATGGGAAACCATATTGGAGATAGGAGGAGGAGGGTGAGTAAAGATTGGGACAGTAATGGACTGTACCAAAGTAGAGGGGGAGGGAAAAGTGTAAGGGACTGGAGATGAAGTGTGGGGGGGGACAGAAGAGGTAGAAACCTGGGAGGTGACAGAAGAGGGAGAAACTTGGGAGGGGACGGGGGTGGAAGGCATAGTACGAGGAGGAGGGTGAATCTCCACACTTGTAATAGAGCCAGAGAGAGGGGAAGAACTAGGTACAGAGACTGGAAAGGTAACGTGTGGAGGTGGAAGAAGGGAAGGAAGGGGCAAAGAAGATTTGAGCAATGTGGATTTTTTGGACTTCTGAGTAGAGGGGCGATTGGTATTAGGTGTCGTACGAGGTCTTGTCGATACTGGGGCTTGTGAGGAAGGACGCGAAGATGTGAGAACAGACTGAGTTGTAGTCGGGACGTCAGAGCCAAGGACAGCAAAAGGATTAGATGCCGTAGTGGCTATGGGAGGGGTAACAACAGAGGAGGCTGCAGAAGATGGGACCCCAGAAGTGGGGGGACGTTTGGAAACACGAGAATAAGAAACACGGGGTAGTCTCCCTTGGAGGCGGAGATGAGTAACTGCCATAGCATAAGGGAGACCTTCTGCCTCTTTGAGGCAACGGATTTCACGTTCATTTAAGTAGACCTGGCAACGGCGGGAGTACGAAGGGTGAGCTTCATTACAATTAAGGCAAGATGGAGGTTGACTGCAAGATGTATTAGAATGGTTGTCGGCACCACAGACTGGGCATTCGGCCATAGATCTGCAATATTTCGCTGGGTGACCAAAACGCCAGCAATTTCTACATTGTTGCGGTGTAGGTATCACCTTTCGAACTTGTAACCGATGTCCCGCGACATATACAGAGGACGGGAGTTCTCGGCTGTCAAAAGTTAAACGAGCCACATTGCAAGGGTAACGTCTCCGCCCCCGGGCAGGAAGGACATAAGTGTCTACTTTGAGGATTGGGAGATCCTGGAGTTCCAGCTGTTCAAAAATGTCATTGCCACATGACTGGAAATTCTGTTGGACTATGGTATGGGGCAGAATGACAGTACCACTACAAGAATTGAGAGAAAGATGTTTTTCAATAGTGATAGGAGTAGTATCGATATTCGAAAGGAGAGAAAGATCATGAGCTTGGGTAGCATTCTGGACAGTGACGATGCGCGTACCGCTCTTGAGAGCATGAAATGAAATATCTCTGCCAACATGACGCAGGAGCGCTTTGCCAATACTATGGTCAGAAAGGTAGGCAGAAGAAGAAGTCGGTCTTAAAGTAAAGAATTTAGTCCATTGTGTGGTCCGAAACTGAGCGTGGAGAGGGAGTGCTTGACGTGTCGGTCTTTTCCGAGTAGAATGGGAAGGTAACGAAGGAGCATCATCAGGAGATTGACGTTGGCGTTTAGGAGTAGGACCGAGCTATCCGCCGCGAAATGGTGAAGGATTCGAAAACCGCCGCATCAGAGAGGGAAAAGCCGAAGCATAGTCAAAGGAGAGATGGAGTCTAGACAAATCGAAGGAGTTTAGTCAGCTCCCGGTACCTGAAGCGGTGAGGAACAAACAGCAAGAGGCGGTGGCATCAGGAGGTCTCAAGAGTGGTTCAATTACGCAGGGCCGAATGGGTGCGGTATCAAGAAGGGGCCCGGGGTAGTGGGTCTGCACTAGGGCTGCCATGAGCAGTTATCTCTGCTTTTGCTTTAAGAAAGCAGGAGAAGAAAAGAAAAATAAAAATAAAAAAATAAAAAAAGGGGGAGCAGGAGGAATAGTTCCAGGAGGAAATGAAGGGCCGAAATCTCCGCCCAACCAAGAGGACTCCTAACACCGCTAGTAGGCAGATGCAGCCTGTGCCATACTCCCTACCCTTCATGCCAGAAAACCAGCAACCGGGATAGCAACTCACATCGAGCATTTTGGGTGGACAAGAGGGGGCGCCGGATTATCCGCCAAAAAGCATACCCCTTCGCCACCACCCCGGAATCTGAAAGGAGGTTCCAGAGATACACCTGCGCCAAAGACACCCAGTACACCGGGGGATACTGAGAGGACGGAACCCCCAGGCGATCCAGATTCCACGGCAAAACGCCACCGCCAAGAACCTCAACGAATGGGATGGCCCCCGGCCCTTTCCTTATTTAGAACAGTGTGCCTGTGGGAGAAACCCAAAAGGCCCAAAAAAAGAGGGGGGAAAAAGGGAGGGGGGGGGAGGGGGAAAGGGGGAAAACGGGAGGATGGGATGGGGAAGGGGAGGGGTAACGGTTTGGTCTGAGGAAGGAGACCCAGGTCTAATTCTCAGACCAAGACCCCTTTTCCCCACAACAAGGACCCCCCTTTGAAGAGTATAATCAAAAAGAAGCGCTAAGCCACAAGGGCTATACAGCAATAATGCAGTGAAACAATTGCATACACAAACATCTTGCATGGTGGATGTTACTCTATATTTGTAAAATGTCAAACAGATAAGAATAGATAAACATACGTTGTATCTAAATATAAGTGTTCTTAGGTGGCAATGTAAAGATTTCCTAGTCAAGCCTAGTAAATACAGTGAACCAATTCATAAAGTGAATTATTATTATTATAATCAAGGGGGAAGCGCTAAACCCGGAGGATTATACAGCGCCTGGGGGGGGGGATGTGGAAGGCATTCAGGCTTAATTTGGGGAACTGGAGCACAGATCCAATTCCCTAAATCAAGAGCCCCTCACCAACATCAAGGAACCTTCCTTGAGGGGATCATAAAGTGAAAATTCACTCCGAGAGCAGACTGAAGCTTATCTTGTGCTTCATGCTAGTATTTATGGTTGTTAAAGTGTACAGTCATGCTCTCTCTGAGGTGGGTTAACAATGTGTTACTGCTTGAATCCAGTTAATACATTTCTTTTAAAGATCTGCATTATCTAAAAGTAATAGTCTAACACTAACGCAGGAATCCCATCCCCGCCTAGCAAATAAAGGAGCGGCTAGTTATATTTGGATAGTCATGACGGGAAAAAAATGTTTTATGTATTAGCACCGGAAACAGGAGTTGCTGTAAGGTTACCAAAAAAAACATTAAATTCTCACACAGTAAGAGATTGTTATTTAACACAAACTTATCAAATTACCTCCTAGAATACATACAGAAATACTTTGCTCCCTCAACCTTTTAATTATCTTCGGAAAGTATTGATTGGGTGTGTATGTTGCATGTGGGGAGGCAGGTGAGAGGATCCTCGTACGTCCGCCAGCTTTGTTCCAGCACTACGCTGCCAGACACCTAATTTTATACAATAATATTAGCCCTGAATACTTAAGTACGTCACTAACTATAATTTGATTATCCTGTAACCGTTAATAATTAATTTTGCTTTAACAAACCAGCCATGATAAACAGGATGGCAAATTATACCGTTCAAGCAGTTATTACCACTTTAGTAAATTTAGTGCATCATATCTGTTGGCTTCTGCTTCCCTGCTCAACATGGAGTGATGATACACTCACCTCAGGCTAACAATTCAGCACTATGTAATCCACAGTGTAATGGAATATGACAGGGAATTATAACTAGCTTTTCTTATTACATAACTATCATATAGGTCAACATCACATTACAGATGTATCCAGTTCTGCTAAAATAAATAATTTACACTTAGAATTTCAGCTTGTGGCCGTCATGATGCTCCCCAGTGACTAACAACACACATCATCACGTAAAACATTACTAAATAATTTAAACGATCTTGTTTTGTGCGTCCTAAATGTAGCCCCAAAGGAAACAAGCAAAATAAGAGAATGGAAGATATTTGCCTCTACAAGCAGCAGTAGTTTGAGAAAGTGATGGGAATGAGGAAGTGGGATGGGGAGGTGATCGGGGAGGCGAGGTGGATTATTATTATAATCAAAAAGAAGCGCTAAACCAAAGAGGTGAGGTTGAGATGGGCGACAGAGGTAGCAACTTAGTATATCCTCTCTCCTTTCTCGTTTAACATGTAAAAAAGATATACTAAAGCTTATATATGTAAATAAATGTGTAATTTTGTGGCTTCAAATGAAGCCACAAAGCATATAGGATTTTGTAGAAAAGAAATTAGTAGACAAGATAAGATTTCGTTCTGATATTTAACCCTGAGGGTTAGCCACCCAGGATAACCCAAGAAAGTTAGTGCGTCATCGAGGACTAACTTGTTTCCATTGTGGTCCTCAATCCCCACACCAGTCGACTTACACCAAGGTACTTATTTGCTGCTAGGTGAATAGGACAGGAGCTGTAAGAAAACGCGGCATGTTTCCACCCGCCGGGAATCGAACCTGGGCCCTCCGTGTGTGTGAAGCGGGAGCTTTAGCCTCCAGGCCGCCACATCAAATGGCTGATACACCATCTGTTACATCAACTATCCTTGGTTGTGTAATATTGCAATATCACTTCTTTTACAAGTTACTATCTAATTCCTTCAAGGCAGAAACCTGTTTATAAAATTTCTGTTGTAATTTGCTTATACATACCATAAAAGTTTGTGGTACTTTATATTATGGAAGAGCGCTAAACCCGTAGATTATATAGCGTCTGTGAGGGGGAGGATTTGGAAGGCATTCAGGTTTAATCCAGGGAACTGGAACACAGATCAAATTCCCTAGATCAAGAGCACCTCACCAGCATCAAGTGTACTGGAACATCAGTCTATAACCTTCATGTGTTTGGTAAACTGAAATTTGCAGTTTAGATATATTATTTAGGCTTTATGAAGCCTCATAAACGAGGCTTCATAAAATTCCCAGAGTGCCTAGCCCAAATAAAACATAAATTTATTGGAAATATGTCAATTTATCTAAATTTATTGCTTATGTACCTCTACCATTCATACTTCCAACCCTCATGATAATCAGTTCCTCCTCCACCAGTTCCAAAAAATGTAGTATATTTACACAAATCCTTATATAGATAAGGAAAATTAAGTTATATTACGATTTTTTTTAGCAAAATAAAATGAACGTGATGAAAACATACTATCCACCATGAGGCTGGTCACAGACCAGGCCGCGGGGGCGTTGACCCCCGAAACTCTGTATTTGTTAATATATCTATCAAGCAACAAGAAAAAGTATGGAAACAGGTTATTTGAAACAAGTTTGCTCGTTGGTTTAGAGCACGATTTAATATTTACAAGTTTTGTAACAAATTTCAGTCATAATTGCTGTTTTAAAAATATCACTTATTAATTTTGAAAAGCGACAATATTACTGAATTTTAATGTTTCATAACTAGAATTTTAACGTTGTTACATGTAGTATACGCACTGGATGATAAAACATTCTGCTGCTACCCGATTTAACAGTCTAATGAGAGAAGAACGAGAACTATGTTTATCTAACACTCATCACGCTAGATGTCTTATTTCAATACACCGGCCGTCTCCCACTGAAGTAGGATGGCCCGAAAAAGAAGAAACACTTTCACCATCATTGATTTTGTCAGTCTTACCAGAGGTGTGCCGACATTACATTTCGGATGACACTGAAGGGTAACATCACCCCTCCTTCAGAATGCAGGCACTATACTTCTACTTCCAGGACAGCCCAGTTAACTAGTTTCACCTGCATTATGGGCGTCGTTAAACACGTAGGATTATAAAGCGCCTGTGGGGGGAATGGAAGATATTCAGGCTCAGTTCAGGGAACTGGAGTATAGATCTAATTCCTTAGATCAGGAGCGCCCTCACCGGCATCAAGGAACCTCCTTTGAGGGGAGTTTCACCCGAATCCCCTCATAAATGTTACCTTGCTCACACTCAACGGCACGTCAAATCATAAAAACCGCTTGCCTCCACTCACCCCTACCTAACACACACACATTCATGTTAGATGTTCACGCCCTTTACATATAAAACCTCCTTTACCCCCTCCCTCCGACCTTTACTAGGACGACCACTACCCCTCCTCTCCATTAAGCTTAATAATTCCGCCCCCCCTAGTCCTATTTGGCTCCATCCTGATATAGTCTTTCATTACCTATTTTTTTTTGTTACTCTCATCACCTTCCTCTTTCCTATGCTCACTTTTCGTTCTATTTTTATATATCCTCCCAAATTCGTCTACCGACATTTGTAACTTTTCTTCAAAATCTCCCAAAAGAAGCGCCACACTGTGATTTTCCCCATCATACTCCATCACACAGGATGGTTTCCGTCATACCACATCACACAGGATGGTTCTACAATCATACTTTATCACAGATGGTTCTATCATATTTTATCACTGATGGCTCTCCTGTCATACTTCATTCCAAAGGATGTTTTTACTGTCACACTCCATCACAGTCCGATTTTCCTGTCATTCTTCCCACAGGATGTTTTTTCCTGTCACACTCCATCACACAATATATTAGCTGCCATACTCCATCATCCATGATTTTTTTCCTATCATATTCCATCACACAGAATGGTTTTGCCAGCGCCAGGAAACGCTTGTCCTGTTTCCTAACAAATCTTACTTAACCTATCACATTCCGTCACCGAGAACGGTCCCACACATGAGGTAATGAAATCTGTCAGACTTGAGCTGAGCTGAGCTGGGAGACTTCAATAGGGCGATGAGGATCAGGACCGTGACGTTGCGTCACGGTGAGTCGACAAAAGTTCTCAACATTTTGTCCAATAACAATTGCGTTCTAAATTTTCGGGTGCAAGTCGTGCGGGAGCACCACTGGAGCGAGAACACCGCCAAGACTGATGCAGCGCCCTCAGGCAGGAGGTTAGTGGGGCTTGCGGCCCGCCCGGAGCATATCTTTCTTGGCAACACTGCACTCCTCACAGTATTTTGTCTGGGAAACCCCAGCAAGGTGACTAGGATATATACACCGAGAGGTGTGCATCTTGTGGAAAATTGCATTTATCTGAATGTATCATTATATACATAACAGCAAATGAAAAGATCATTATTATTTATCAGTTAGACATGTAGGAATTTGGGACACCTAGGTCGCAAAAAATGTCCCCCTTCGATATCTAGCACTGTCATATCCACAAGTTGCTCTGGACCTATTAATTACCAATGAAATATGTATAATCAGGAATACTGGTAAATATATAAATTTTGTGGACTGTATATTAAAACTAATGAATGGTTATATATATATATATATATATATATATATATATATATATATATATATATATATATATATATATATATATATATCACAATTACATAACAGAAGGAAAATATATCTTAATATCACTCACCAATTTGACTGGAGATTAATGAGTATCATACTCAGAAAACCTCACTAACTAAATCTATGAAAATAATGCTGGCCAGAATTACACACAAATTTAGAGAGCTTATCTGAGGTTCCTGGAGAGGTCTTGTCCAGTCGCCTGATATCTCAAGTTATGCAGGAATGCATATCCACCAATTTCGCCTCCTATTTAAGAGGTGTCAGCACAATTTTAACCTCTAGAGCACGAAAAATTCTTCCCCATTCACCAACGTTTCTAATACAAATTCCAAACCCAAGATGGCGAGTGTCTCTTGCCCAGACGCAGGCTTTCCGTTTTCTATGACAAATATTATTAAATACAGTATAGGCCATCTATTTACCTATAAATTACCGTATTTCCGGAAAATATATACAGTATTTTCCACACATCTCTCCATGGGAAAACCTGGGTAGCCACAGCCACTCAAGAGGGAGAGGTTTTTTAGTGCCAGGAAGGAAAAAAAAAAACTGGCAGGAAATGGCAGAAATCGTACACCAAATCCAGTCATTCCTGGAGTGGAACCACAGTCAATGGCCTCCACTCCAAACCAACAGATACAGATACTAATGCCGGAAAAAAAATCCCCCCCCCCAGTACCAACAATGCCACCAGTCCGATAACATTCTTCTTTGCAAATATACAGGGTCTAAAGCCAGCAACAAACAACAAAATACCTTTCATCCGTGGACTGCTTGCAGAGGCAAAGGCAATGTTCGCGGCTTTCACTGAGACCCACATAAAGGATCACTTGGACAACGAAATATGGATCCCAGGTTACAACCTATATCATGTGGGAGTTCGATACGTGGATTAGGGTAGAAATACTCACGTAGGCTGTTTTACGTATATTGCTGTTATGTGGACAGAGCTCTTGCCAGCCGTACCTATCTCCTTGCTACCACACGTAATACTCACTAGCCGGCTGGCCAGTACCCCGTAGTGGGTCTTTTGAATTAGTGTCAACTCAGCACAGACCGTGACTCAAGAGACGGTTGATCGTTGAGTCAGACGGTACTGGTAACTGGTTACTACTACTGAGACTGGTAACTGGTTACTACTACTGAGAGCTCGGCGACGCTAACGTATGTCGTCCCGACATACAACTAATACAAACTAGAGATGGTAGGTATACGGCTTGGGCTGATTCTATACAATGTCAAAGTACACAACATTAAACATTAAAAATACATAAGTAGAACAATGGAATGAAAGCTTACGTAACTTAAACTGTAATGCAATACAAGGTATACGATAGCACAACTTAAAACTCAACAATTGAACAACGAACTCTACGTTGAGAATACAAGTGATAAAAAAAAAAATTTTGATCGATCGATCTGTATTCGTGTGATCTACGGATTCTGAGGAAGGAATATATACAAAGAAAGAGTGTTTAACAGAAAGGCAGATTCGGTGCACGCAAATCTAGACTGTTAACTCTCAGAATGCGGAGAGAACATGAACACAAAAAAAAAATTCTTGAATACTGATAAGTTGATACTGTAATTATTCATCTATACAGGTTATTTACATTTAACCCCAACTCTGCTAGGGTAAGATTGGCATATGCAGAATGGGTGTCATCTCTGGGAGGATCAAACTCTGTAGCATTAGCTAACTCATGCTGTATTTGAGGCAAATCTGAATTGGAAGTTACAAATGATACTTGAGGATTTCTCAATACCTGTCTTGTACGTAGGGAATAACGACATTCAGGTTGATCGTCTGACTGAGTATCAGAGGAAGAGAGTACAGGATCAGGAGGATTGTCAGAGTCTATCACATTAGTCTGGGTTGGAACGTCATTATCATCACATACTAACTTCATATGATCCAAATGCGATTCTTTATACTGACCAGTACTAATCTCTCTAACCTTATACTTATTACCAGTGATATGTTCAACTACGCGATAAGGACCAACAAACTTTTGATCAAGCTTTGGCATTGCAGACGATTTATTAAAGTTAGTCAGCATAACTCTCGAACCTACTTTGATTTTTGATGGCTTTACTCGAGTATTTGCGACTCTTATAAATTCAGCTGTTGATTTATGAAGTGTTTCACAGATTCTTCTAAAAACACTTTGAGCTAAGCTGGTACGAGTTGCTACGAAATCATCAGGGTTGTAATTTGGTTTCGGATTAGAATACAACAACTCATAAGGCAAACGTTTATCTACACCATACAATGCATAATGTGGAGTGTCACCTATAGAAACATTGTAAGCAGAATTTATAGCACACTGCACATCAGGTATAACTTCATCCCAAGTTTCACTATTGGGATTGATAGTGGCTCTCAAGACATCAAGTACTTTCTTATTGGTTCATTCCGCTAACCCATTGCTGGCAGGATGATGAGGAACAATGGTGGATTTAGAGATCTTGTACAAGGTGCACAAATTTTCAAGAATTTCATTACAGAATTCACCTCCATTATCTGTTACTAGGGACTTAGGAGTGGTATGCCTGCAGATAATGCGTTCTTTAAACGCTTTAGCTACTGTCTCGGCAGTCTTATCTGCAATAGGAACTAACTCGCAATATCTGGTGAAATGGTCTACCATAACACACAGATGTTTGTTACCTTGGAGGGAACATTGGAAATTAGTTAACAAATCTAGCGCAACTCTTTCCCAAGGTTCGCTAGTAGTTGGATACACTTGGATTGGATTAGGACCATTAGCATTGCCTTTATGTTGCATGCAGACACTACATTTCCTAACATACTCAGAAATATCAGTTGCCATACGAGGCCAAAAGTATTTTAATCTGGCTTGTTTTACTGAACGATCCATACCAGGGTGTGCAACACCTGGTACATCGTGAACTAGCTGTAAAGCTACATTCACTAGTGACTGTGGAATTACTAACTGGTATACTCTTCTGCTTGGAGTACCCAACTCGGCTGTTCGATACAGTAATTCTTGGTTCATGAGAAAGTCACTGATGGGTGCTGGCGGCTTCACAGTCAGAATAAGATCTTCCTGGAGCAGGAATCGAATCACACCAGACCACATGGGATCTGTTCGTTGAGCATTCTTTACATCTCCAGCACTAAATGGAGGGTCTGCAGTTACTATACTAACATGTCGCGATAAGGCATCTGCGACTACATTTGACTTGCCAGGTAAATGCTCAAAGGTAGGATTAAACTCTTGGATAGTCAAGGTCCATCTAGCTAACCTTCCAGTAGGTTGTTTGTTCTGGAATAAGGGTATCAGTGGAGCATGATCTGTCAAGACATGAACAGAGTACTGATAAATAATATCTCGGAAGTGCTTTAAAGACCATACTATTGCTAAAGCTTCTTGCTCAGTTACTGTATAATTACGTTCAGCCTTTGTAAGGACTCGGCTAGCAAATGCAACTGCGTTATACTTGCCATCGGTCTTCTGAGCTAGTACGGCACCTATGCCAATTAAACTAGCATCAGTTGTCAGATAGAAAGGCTTAGAAAAATCTGGAAATTTCAAAATTGGAGCAGAAGTTAGCTTTTCTTTTAGAGTTTGGAATGCTCTTTCTTGACGGAAGGTCCAAACAAAAGGAGCATCTTTCTTAAGCAACTCAGTTAGAGGAGCAGCTATGGAAGAATAATTGGCAATGAAAGATCTATAAAAACCTGCTAAGCCCACAAAGGATCTTACGGCATCAGCAGTTTTGGGAGTTGGAAAATTTAGGACTGCAGTTACTTTACTTTGGTCAGTCGTAACCCCTCTAGGAGTGACTACGTGACCAAGAAACTTAATTTCTGATCTGAAAAATTGACATTTTGACAGTTTGATCTTTAAATTGGCTTCTTCAAGCTTACCAAGTACTACATCAAGTCTTTTCAAGTGTGTATCCACGTCTTTAGACATGACGATTACGTCATCTAAGTACACCATAAGTGCATTACCTATGAGACCTCTAAAGATATTAGTCATGAGCCTTGAGAACGTGATAGGGGAAGATCGTAATCCAAATGCCATACGGAGGTAGTGATAATGACCTGTAGGAGTGGAGAATGCAGTTAGCTCTTGGCTGTCCTCGTGAAGAGGGACTTGCCAAAACCCTTGTAACAAATCTAGGGTTGAAAAGACTTTGTTATCTCCAATATTACGTAAAAGATCACCCAGTACAGGGAGTGGAAAGCGATCTGGAATGGTTTTTGCGTTTAACTTCCTAAAGTCAATTACTGGACGCCAAGTACCATCCTTCTTAGGTACTAGTATCAAGGGTGCATTCCAAGGTGAATTGCTAGGTGCAATAACTCCATCATCAAGCATTTGATTGATCAATTCTTCTGCGACAGCAACTTGTGAATGAGGCATTCTGTACGCAGGTATGTAGATAGGTCTAGTACCAGGTTCAAGTGGAATACGATGGGACAATAAGTTCGTTATACCCATCTTCTCACCTGGTAAAGCAATGGCTTTACGACGTTTGTTCAGCAGAGTCAACAAACGCTTGACTTCATCTGGGAAGTCAGTGGGAGCTAAGTCTTTCTCCTCAACTGGTGGAACAGATTGATCCAGTGCAGTGGATGAGGTCTCCCCGGCATACTACTACTGAGACTGGTAACTGGTTACTACTACTGAGACCTATACAGATGTGACAGAGTGAACAGGCAAAAGGGGGGGGTTGGCCTGTACATTGCAGAGTCACTTGTTTGCACAGAACTGCTAAATGCCTCAAATGATGTAGTGGAAGTTTTAGCAGTAAAGGTCGAGAACCAAAACCTAGTCATTGTGATAGTCTACAAGCCTCCGGATGCAACATCCCAGCAATTCCAGGAACAGCTGTTAAAAATTGACCACTGTCTGGAAAACCTTCCAGCTCCTGCACCCAACATCTTGCTCCTGGGGGATTTCAACTTAAGGCACCTAAAATGGAGGAATATAGCAAATAATATTGTTGCAGAAATAACACCAGGAGGCAGCTCTGATGAAAACTCACACTCACGCGAGCTTTTAAATCTCTGCACAAAATTCAATTTAAACCAGCAAATAATAGAGCCTACTAGACTGGAGAATACACTAGACCTCATCTTCACTAACAATGATGATCTGATAAGAAATATCACCATATCAAAAACAATATACTCAGATCACAACATAATTGAGGTTCAGTCATGTATGCGCGGAGCCCCAGACCGACATAAGGAGATTAGTCACGAGGGAGCATTCACCAAATTCAACTTCAATAACAAAAACATAAAGTGGGACCAAGTAAACCAAGTCCTAACCGATATAAGCTGGGAAGATATACTAAGCAACACAGACCCCAACTTATGCCTAGAACAGATTAACTCGGTAGCACTCGATGTATGCACAAGGCTTATTCCTCTAAGAAAAAGGAGGAGTAGATGTAAAACAGAAAGAGACAGGCGCTCCCTTTACAGGCGACGGAAAAGAATAACAGAGCGGCTAAAAGAGGTCAATATATCTGAAATGCGTAGGGAGACACTGGTCAGAGAAATAGCAAGCATCGAACTTAAGCTAAAAGAATCCTTTAGGAGTCAGGAATCGCGGGAAGAACTAAAAGCCATAAATGAAATCGAAAGAAACCCAAAGTATTTCTTCTCCTATGCCAAATCAAAATCGAGAACAACGTCCAGTATTGGGCCCCTACTTAAACAAGATGGGTCCTACACAGATGACAACAAGGAAATGAGTGAGCTACTCAAGTCCCAATATGACTCAGTTTTTAGCAAGCCGCTAACCAGACTGAGAGTCGAAGATCAAAATGAATTTTTTATGAGAGAGCCACAAAATTTGATTAACACAAGCCTATCCGATGTTATCCTGACGCCAAATGACTTCGAACAGGCGATAAATGACATGCCCATGCACTCTGCCCCAGGGCCAGACTCATGGAACTCTGTGTTCATCAAGAACTGCAAGAAGCCCCTATCACGAGCCTTTTCCATCCTATGGAGAGGGAGCATGGACACGGGGGTCGTCCCACAGTTACTAAAAACAACAGACATAGCCCCACTCCACAAAGGGGGCAGTAAAGCAACAGCAAAGAACTACAGACCAATAGCACTAACATCCCATATCATAAAAATCTTTGAAAGGGTCCTAAGAAGCAAGATCACCACGCATCTAGAAACCCATCAGTTACACAACCCAGGGCAACATGGGTTTAGAACAGGTCGCTCCTGTCTGTCTCAACTATTGGACCACTACGACAAGGTCCTAAATGCACTAGAAGACAAAAAGAATGCAGATGTAATATATACAGACTTTGCAAAAGCCTTCGACAAGTGTGACCATGGCGTAATAGCGCACAAAATGCGTGCTAAAGGAATAACAGGAAAAGTCGGTCGATGGATCTATAATTTCCTCACTAACAGAACACAGAGAGTAGTCGTCAACAGAGTAAAGTCCGAGGCAGCTACGGTGAAAAGCTCTGTTCCACAAGGCACAGTACTCGCTCCCATCTTGTTCCTCATCCTTATATCCGACATAGACAAGGATGTCAGCCACAGCACCGTGTCTTCCTTTGCAGATGACACCCGAATCTGCATGACAGTGTCTTCCATTGCAGACACTGCAAAGCTCCAGGCAGACATCAACCAAATCTTTCAGTGGGCTGCAGAAAACAATATGAAGTTCAACGATGAGAAATTTCAATTACTCAGATATGGTAAACATGAGGAAATTAAATCTTCATCAGAGTACAAAACAAATTCTGGCCACAAAATAGAGCGAAACACCAACGTCAAAGACCTGGGAGTGATCATGTCGGAGGATCTCACCTTCAAGGACCATAACATTGTATCAATCGCATCTGCTAGAAAAATGACAGGATGGATAATGAGAACCTTCAAAACTAGGGAGGCCAAGCCCATGATGACACTCTTCAGGTCACTTGTTCTATCTAGGCTGGAATATTGCTGCACACTAACAGCACCTTTCAAGGCAGGTGAAATTGCCGACCTAGAAAATGTACAGAGAACTTTGAGGTTCCTAAACCTGTATTCCCTGGAACGCAGGAGGGAGAGATACATGATTATATACACCTGGAAAATCCTAGAGGGACTAGTACCGAACTTGCACACGAAAATCACCCACTACGAAAGCAAAAGACTTGGCAGACGATGCACCATCCCCCCAATGAAAAGCAGAGGTGTCACTAGCACGTTAAGAGACCATACAATAAGTGTCAGGGGCCCGAGACTGTTCAACTGCCTCCCAGCACACATAAGGGGGATTACCAACAGACCCCTGGCAGTCTTCAAGCTGGCACTGGACAAGCACCTAAAGTCAGTTCCGGATCAGCCGGGCTGTGGCTCGTATGTTGGTTTGCGTGCAGCCAGCAGCAACAGCCTGGTTGATCAGGCTCTGATCCACCAGGAGGCCTGGTCTCAGACCGGGCCGCGGGGGCGTTGACCCCCGGAACTCTCTCCAGGTAAACTCCAGGTAATATAGTTTAGTATATCTTTATGCACCCCATACCCATCCTGTGGGCGGTAGTCAAAAGGTTACAGAGGTACATAATTGGTTCAGGGACTGGACTCCGACGATTTGATAGCTGAACAAGTTACAAAGGTAATGAACTAGGTCTGGTCACTCAATATATATACACTGAAAGTTTTCTTTAACCTCTCTCTTTTAGGGATTAAAGTATTCTTGACTGGTGGTAAACAGGTGTCTCTCGTGTAGTCGATAAGCTTTAAGTCTAAAACAATCAACCAACCCTACGAAAGCAAAAGGCTTGGCAGACGACGCAAAATATTCCAGTGAAAAACAGGGTTGCCATGAATAAACTAAAATATAGGACAATAAGTGTAAGGCGCCCAAGACTTTTCAACAGTGTCCCATCATACATAAAAGGGGGTTCTCAATAAGATTCCTTGTAGTCTTCAAGAGGGATCTTGATTAATTCTCCTAGTGGCCTAGTCAGTTCTTGGGCACCCAGATTGTGGTACGTTGGACTGCGTGCGTTCACCACCATCAATATGATTGTTTAGGCCTCGATCCACTAGGAGGCTTGGTCTGGGACCTAGTCATAGGCGGTGTTGACCCCAAAAACATCCTTTAGGTAACCAAGGCAACCAATCGTCATACCAGAAGTGATACTTGTGTATATATGAAAGTTTCCTGGTTACGCTTGGTCACCCCCGTTACTAGATGCATTATCGAATTTTGCTAAGTGTGGTTATGTTTTGATCGGTTAACATAACTTAGCCTACCCTATCCTAGCTAACCCACCCTAAACTAACTTAATTCACCCTCACCTCGCTTAATATAAAATAGTGATTAAGACAGTGTAAACCTTATTTACAGTCATTCCACTTATTTAAGTAAAACGTCTACTTAATGTATTGATAAAACTCCAGCTTTATCAATACATTAAGTAGACGTTTATCAGGTCACTAAGTAGAGTTCTATCAAGCTATTCTATTTAGCTTTATTAAGTTACTTTGTCGTCTATACATAGTTTGTTCCGCACATCTTTTTACCAAAGTTATGGGCAGGTCAGGCGTCAGATGGGAACCTGACACAGGGGTCAAAAACTCTGTTTCCTTCGAGCCCCGTGAGGGTGGGTATTAGAGCTAGGTTGGCCTTACATGACCTCCACGACTGGGCTCAGACCTGCCGTGCCCCCGCCAAAAGGACGTCGGCACCCTACGGTGACTGTAATCATCTATGCCAAGGATGGTGTGGTCATCCCAGAGTACAGACTCCTCGTCCTTCGGAAGCCAGAGGAGGGATCATGTGATCAAGACAGTGTTCCTGACGAATATACAAAGAAGAATGCAGGCAAGTCGTTGCAAAATAGCATTTGTAACTTTCCAGGAAATTGACGTGGAGTACCTTATAAAAAAAAAGTAGTAACCACGAGATAGGCTGCATCCTCATACCACCAGTAATACATGTGCTGACTGAAACGTTGCCCGAGATTATTCAATTAATGAGTTGTCAGACGCATCGCAGCAATTTCTTTGTAGATTCGCCGGTATAATCGCCCGGCCCGGCCTTTGACTCCCTTTCGTGGGAGTGTCTCAGATCAATGTCTGCCACGGGAGAAGGTACAAGTACCTCCTCGTCTTCTCGGACTAGCTGTCCCCATGCCTAGCCCCATTCCCCGCCCCCACGGGGCTCGGAGGGAGAAGCTAGGCACCTTGAGCTGCCACAAACCCCGCCCACACTAGGCTCGAAGGGTTTGGCAGCTGCATAGCAGCAGACGATGTCAGGAGGTACAAAGGCAGCAAGCACTACAGGATCCTTTTGGAGTCACCCCCAGCTTTGGACATAACGTCCGAGCGCTGGCGAAGCTCAAGAATGCTTCTTGCTGCGAGTGTTACTGCTGCTAATTCACTTGTCCGTTGCACTCTACCGCAGCAGCTTTATAATTGGCCTATTAGTTAAATAACAGTTTTTTTATTCTTATGTAGCCTACCTTATCCTATCCTAACCAAAGGAAATAGCTTTTATTACAAAAAACTTTCGGAAAATTACCCTGGGGATCCCCTAACAAAATAAAATTTGTAAATTGAGGAGAGGTCGAACAAGGAAAACTTTGCCTGTAGTACAGGACCACAAGAATGTGTTTTCCAGTTATCTTACCTTGGGTTTACAGTTACTACTACTATACACACAAGTACCATTACTTCACACAGCATAAAAGTCTTTAAAAGGGTGGCGAGACGTAAAATTACTAGTTGTACGAAAGAGTATGACGTGCACAGCCCAAATCAGAGGGGGGAAATCATGCTTGTCACATCTAATGTATCATTATGACAAAATTACGAAGGCAAATAACGTCAACAAGTATTACGTGAAAAATAAAGTGGATAATCAGTTCTGATGAGAGCACAATGAGTAACAATAAACAAATCAAAATTGAGCCCTAACAAAGTAAAAAGTTTAGTAAACCATACCACGGGCGGGATTTGAACCCGCGGTCAGAGTGTCTCAAAACTCCAGACCGTCGCGTTAGCCACTGGACCAGCTAGCCACATTAAGTCATGTTGACGGCAGTGAGGGGACTTGAGCTAGAGTTCGTCACGGCCACGCTAGCTGGAGATTCGTCTGTAAAAACTTGCATTTGTGGTCACAGTGGTGCCTATGCTAACCTTCCTATGGTGTAGAAATATACCTAGTTGGACGAATCTTATTGTGGCTAGCTGGTCTAGTGGCTAACGCGACGGTCAGGAGTTTTGACTCTCTGACCGCGGGTTCAAATCCCGCCCGTGGTATGGTTTGTTTGCAATCGTGTCATTACGATTTCGCGAGTCAAAAAGTTCAGTACCCCGAAGACACGGTCTTGGTGTTTTTACCGTTCTCGTCGTCACAACATATACTGTATATAAAAGCACTAACCACAGCTTCGTCACCCTTTGCGGGCGATGCCAAACTAAGCATGAACGTTGTCTCGGTAGAAGAAACGAAGGAACAAATTGCAAGCTGATATCAATAAAGTCTTCCAGGAAGTGCGCCAGTGTGTTTACCACTCTCTCACCTTGAATCTAGTCACTGCCACACACACACACACACTGCAGGGACCGCAGGAATGTGTTTGCCAGTCATCTTACTTTGAGTCTACAGTCACTATCACACAGTACGAAACGAAGGTCATTTGTATTATCCTCATTTAATTTTGTAAACCAACTGACTGAAGATTAGCCACTGTGACGTGCCTATAACCAGCTGATCAGAAACTTGAGGCATCTTGTGGTCTGGAGTTTACCTGGAGTTTACCTGGAGAGAGTTTCGGGGGTCAACGCCCCCGCGGCCCGGTCTGTGACCAGGCCTCCTGGTGGATCAGCGCCTGATCAACCAGGCTGTTGCTGCTGGCTGCACGCAAACCAACGTACGAGCCACAGCCCGGCTGATCAGGAACTGACTTTAGGTGCTTGTCCAGTGCCAGCTTGAAGACTGCCAGGGGTCTGTTGGTAATCCCCCTTATGTGTGCTGGGAGGCAGTTGAACAGTCTCGGTCCCCTGACACTTATTGTATGGTCTCTTAACGTGCTAGTGACACCCCTGCTTTTCATTGGGGGGATGGTGCATCGTCTGCCAAGTCTTTTGCTTTCGTAGTGAGTGATTTTCGTGTGCAAGTTCGGTACTAGTCCCTCTAGGATTTTCCAGGTGTATATAATCATGTATCTCTCCCTCCTGCGTTCCAGGGAATACAGGTTTAGAAACCTCAAGCGCTCCCAGTAATTGAGGTGTTTTATCTCCGTTATGCGCGCCGTGAAAGTTCTCTGTACATTTTCTAGGTCGGCAATTTCACCTGCCTTGAAAGGTGCTGTTAGAGTGCAGCAATATTCCAGCCTAGATAGAACAAGTGACCTGAAGAGTGTCATCATGGGCTTGGCCTCCCTAGTTTTGAAGGTTCTCATTATCCATCCTGTCATTTTTCTAGCAGATGCGATTGATACAATGTTATGGTCCTTGAAGGTGAGATCCTCCGACATAATCACTCCCAGGTCTTTGACGTTGGTGTTTCGCTCTATTTTGTGGCCAGAATTTGTTTTGTACTCTGATGAAGATTTAATTTCCTCATGTTTACCATATCTGAGTAATTGAAATTTCTCATCGTTGAACTTCATATTGTTTTCTGCAGCCCACTGAAAGATTTGGTCTAGCTATGTCTTGAAAACTTCTACCCGTGTCCCAGTAATATAATCCGGAAAGTAATTTAAATATAATCAGACACTAACAGTGGCCTCACCTTGCCCCCTTCCTCTTGTCCGCGACCTTCAACCCATCTTTTGTGATGAAATATGACAGGAAACAGGAAAACATAGTTATAGCTTTTGAGGACTGAGACATGTACAGCACCCCAATGGAAATGAGTCGCTGACTTTTTTTGAGTTATCCTAGGTACTTTACACATATGCTGCTATGTATGATAATCTATGTAACTGTATTTGTGTATACCTGAATAAACTTACTTATTAGTAAGAGACATTTCGCCCACCAAGGGGCTTTATCACTAATACAGAGACGAGAACAAAGCCTTTTATAGTGGAACCAGTGGAAGAAGTGGAGCGAGGAATCAGTTGACGATGTGGTCACATGTGGGTAGGGTCCACTAGTGGAAGTAGTCAGTTCCATAAGGTGAGTTAGAGATTTAACAGTCGAGTTGTAGGCATTCGCTGGTTTCCTACAAGGAAACCAGAGGTGAATCCGGAACCAGTAGCAGGCTCTGTCATAGGTGTACTGGGCCCACTAACAGAAGAAGGTTAGGGCCATAAGGTGAGGCAGAAATTTAGCAATGGAGCTGTAGAATCTTCTTGGTATTATATACAAATCAAATTGCAACTGCATCAGTTTTGTCTCATCATTCAGTATAGACCATCAACGAGGTTTGGAAGTTGCAAGACTGAATACCATTGTATGAGAGTCTAATGTTCCACAAAGAAAATTATATTGTGTAAATCAGCAAGTAGGGCAGCATTAGCTGGAAGGTCAGTTGACAATTTACTTTTGAGTTAACTCACTGCAGAAGCTAATAACCGGAAGACATTTCTTGAACTCATCCTAAATGTTACCTTTGTTGTTTTCTGTTTTAGTTGGGACTGGATTTGTTTGGTTCCACTCATTGCATTGGTGATCACGTAAGTGGAACCTCTAGGCATAATTGAGCTCCTCAGTAAATATGACCACCTTTTATCTAAGCACGTTAGACGTAGTGGAGAATCATAAGGATATATGCAAGACCATCCCTCCACCTGTATACAATACGAGTTTACTGAACTTCTTGGGCTATCTGCACGAAAACTTCTTCTCGAAAGTCTACTTGTCAAGAATTTTTCCATTATTAATAATTAACGCCGCTCCAGACTGCACTAACGAGGAAAATACTACTATGACTGTTCGATACGTTAAGACAGTACAAAGATCACCATTTTCAAATGAAGATTTATTTTGTTTCATAACTTTCACGAAAAATCTGGAAAAGGTAACCAAGTAGTGTACATGTGTCTGATTCTTCAAAGAAATTGTTTCTCAATCACTAACAGTTCTAGAAGGTAGAAACTAGATTTTCAGGACTACATTGGTCAAGCATATGACTATGGTCTAATATGCTGGAAAGCACAAATGTATAGGCAATTTTATTTAGGCATAATTCGAACTTTATTTCTCCAGCTCTGGAAACCACACACCAAACCTTCCACTGATGAAAATACACAAGCGTACAATATATTTAGGGCATCGTTACCCAGATACTTATCAGTCCTGGGACCTTGGTCAATAAATGGACCATTCCCAGGACCGAAATGTATCCAATAATGATGGTCCTATACACTTCTATCCTTTCATCCATATTGTCCGTGTCAATATACCTCCTACTTAAGCCCTGAACGTGTTGACTACTCATGCAATAAGCAATTACTTTGGAATTTTTAAGCAAATACACTCTCTGGCAGCAGCCCACAAAGGTAGTATACTCTGAAATAAGTCCTTCCTGTTTTACTACATAGGATATCCAAAACATGGGGTCTGCACGGACTGGTGGTGTCCAGCATTTGAATTCAGAGTGAAGGGTTGTAAATAAGTTTGAATCTCCTAATCTTATAGCAAAGGCTTCAACAGACCTTAAGTCTATTCATAAATTCACGTCAAAATTTGAATGCACTCTAATTTCATCTTTGAAGATGAAGTTAGCATGATTCAGCACACTAATTCAGGTATTATAACACTAAATGACATACTTGATAACGATGAATGTCGTGCAAATTGCATTCAACATATTTATGAGCAGTGGGATGCAATCCTGACTGAATTCAGTCAAACTGTCTTCACACACTACTGAAATTTCATCCGAGTTCTAAACACTTCATAATTTACCTACTGAATCAGATAATGAGCAATATTATTATTATTATTATTATTATAATCAAAAAAGCGCTAAGCCACAAGGGCTAAGCAGTATTATAGAGCCAATGTCTTGTTCATAATTATTGACTATTTATTGCCTTTCACGCAGGTGTCAGTCACTGCAACTGAACTGGTAGTTCAACAGTGTGATTAATGAAGATTTACTGTCAGCAGCTAAACACAATTTCAATGACAGTATAGCAATAAAATCTCAAAAGTTCTCAGTGAAGAAGTCATTTTCTCCAAGCAAATATATCTGATAAATTTTAAGATGGAATTCAAACCAAAGGAATTACTTCAAGAAATTATTTATCTTTAATACTACAAATGCAGTGCGCGCGCGCGCGCGCGTGTGTGTGTGTGTGTGTGTGTGTGTGTGTGTGTGTGTGTGTGTGTGTGTGTGTGTGTGTGTGTGTGTGTGTGTGTGTGTGTGTGTGTGTGTGTGTGTGTGTCAGTTTATCAATATCTGTTGAAGAGTGAGATACTTGTGCAACGTTTGGGAATCTTTACTGTGGACAAATTTCACGAGCCAGTGGCTTCTTCAGCCCAGTACAGAGAAAAAAAGGTGGAAGACGAGTTTGAGGTAATCAGTCCCTCAGCCTGGAGTCGATGTGTTCAATCCATCAATCTTGCGAAAAGTACAGCATATGCGCAAATGTTTCACTCTTCAACTTGTCGGTTTTCTAAAGAATTTATATCACAGCATTATCTGTGGTTTCAGACGAGCGCACCTTCAATGTGCTGAAGCAGAATATCCACATATGCAATATGAAATACAAAATTTGAATGAGCTGATCTTGCTGAACTCTAACATTGCACGATATTATCTGTGCTTTGGCAGAGAAGGCAGCAGGAGCCTCTATCAGCTAATAAAACATTCAACTTACGTCTTATTTTCATTTGATACATATCTGGATTCATTTATTGTATCTATATTTCTGGTTAGAGAGCATTAAGAGTTAATAGGGGCCTCGCTGGACCTCCAAGGGGGCTCGCTGGACCTCCGAGGGGCCTCGCTGGACCTCCGAGGGGCCTCGCTGGACCTCCGAGGGGCCTCGCTGGACCCCCGAGGGGCGTCTTTTATTGGTACACGCAGTGCAAATTTATTCAGGTTCACATAAAGACAGTTACATAAATTATCATACATAGCAGCATATATGAGATTACCTAGGATAACCCATAGTGCCCATTGATTAAAAGTGGGGCAGATAATAAGATAAGATTTCGTTCGGATTTTTAACCCCGGAGGGTTAGCCACCCAGGATAACCCAATAGAGCCAGTGCGTCATCGAGGACTAATTATTTCCATTGGGGTCCTCAATCTTGTCCCCCAGGATGCGACTCACGCCAGTCGACTTACACCCAGGTACCTATTTGCGGCAAGGTGAACAGGACACAAGGTATAAGGAAACGCGTCGAAATGCTTCCACCCGCCGGGAATCGAACCCGGGCCCTCCGTGTGTGAAGCGAGAGCTTTAGCCACCAGGCCACCTGACCTAGCTGACATCAATGACGTACTGCTATATAGAAAGCCCCTTGTTTTGCAGAGCATTTCGGGCAAATTAGGTCAGTTTTGTCCCAGGATGCGACCCACACCAGTAAACTAACACCCATAAACTAGCAATGGTCTCGATCTTCCTCTCCCATAGCAAATCCTTGAACTCACCAGTGGTAATTAATATAGATAATATATTTCTCGATAAATAGATGAACAATTTACTTTAATAAGAGGGAAGCTCTAAACCAGTAGGGTTATATAGGATTATATAAGGTTATATAGAGGCTGAGGAATGGAAGGCATTCAGGTTAGATCCAAGGAGAAAATAAGTCTAATTCCCTGGCACTTAACTTTTGGGGATTTTTTGGGGCCTAGAAAATAATTAGTTTCTCTGTATGTTTCTTATTTTATCTTTTAACGAAGATTAACAATCTTCGAATATGAATATCTTAATTTTTAAGAAGTGTTTTCATTGTCCTCGTCAGGTCATCAATTGCGCAGTTATGAAGAAAAAAAGAGACCCATAAACAAAATAGGTCTTTTCCCATAGGCACTAAATTAAAATACTGGAGATTTTATATAAATAATGCACACCCGAGTATAAAATAAAGACTAACCATGGTTTCTCCTCCCATTGACTACATATGTTGCAGTGTGTCACTCTTAGAGTTGGTTCAGTAATGTCTCTTGTCACTTCCTCACAAAACATAGGCATTTAAGTTATTAACTAAGTTATCGGTAAACTTGGAGAGAACGAAATAAAAGAAAACGGTAGCCTACACTAGAAACCAGCAACTATTAACTTTATATGCACAAGGATAATTAAGTTAATTAAGGTACAGGTACACTTAAGTACTATTATCATCCATAGTAATGTGTGTAAATTACCTATGATAGCCGAAAAAAGTCAAAGCTACTTATATCCATTGGAACTTTTGTAATATCATTATTTAAAGTCAAACTGTAAGATACAGTAGAAATCAATCATGAGTATAACCCTAAAAATTAAAACACCTAGGTAACTCAGCTACGTGAAAATCATTACTGTAAAAAAAATGTACAATAGGAATAAAATGAACTGAGTTATTTGCATTAATATTAGAGTGAGGCTCAGCTTACAATAATAAGTACATGAATGTTATCTATGCAAGAAATCACCCTCCTCCCTGTCTGTAGTTTCATTCATTAGGTACCTTTTAGCTCTCTTCCTGAACTGCCTTCAACATGTTCAGGCATTCCATTCCCTTCTTTTATTATTGTATAATAAAAGGTGTTTGAGGACTGACCACCTTCTGTATTATTATTATTATTATTATTATTATCAAAAAGAAGCGCTAAGCCACAAGGGCTATACAGCGCTGCAGGGTAGGGAAGGAAGCAAGGGAATTGGATGGCAGAAGGGAGGGGGGATGATCAGCAGGTTACAGAAAACAGCGGGGCAGGGGATAGTACGGGGGTAGAGGGTAGCAAGAGATTGAAGTAGAAAGGGCTGAAGGTATCAGAATTTGTGAAGTAAGTCAGTTGTTGTCAAAAAGTCAATGAGAGTGTCCGGATGAAAGGTGGGTCCATCAGCGAGAAGGGAAGGTAAAGAGAGAGCAGCGGAGCGAAGACGACGACAGAGGTAAATTCTGCGTGCTCGTTGATAAAGTGGGCAGCCCAACAGAATGTGGCTGACTGATAATGGAGCTTGGCAATTCTCACAGAGAGGAGCAAGACGCCTCTCCATGAGATATCCATGAGTAAGACGAGTATGGCCAATGCGAAGACGGGAGAGAGTAGTCTCCCAACCTCTACACTGGTGATAAGAAGACGGCCAGTAACCTATACTCGGTTTAATAGATTGAAGTTTGTTGCCGAGCATAGTAGACCAACGTTGTTGCCAACGGGTGTGAAGGTGGGAAGATATTGCAGTAAAATAGTCGGTAAATGGAATACCTCTATAAGAAACTGGTAGGTCATGTACTGCTGACCGCGCAGCAGTGTCTGCCTGTTCATTGCCCTGTACGTCAACATGACCAGGGACCCAACAAAAAACAATATCTTTATGCTTGGTAAAGATGCGGCGTAGCCAAAGTTGGATACAGAGGACTAAGGGGTGAGGTGTATCAAATTTCTGTATAGCCTGTAAAGCACTAAGGGAGTCTGACACAACCACAAATGATGACACAGGCATAGATGCAATACGGATAAGTGCTGTAAGGATGGCATATAATTCAGCGGTAAAAATACTAGCCGAAGATAGTAAATGCCCTTGTACGACGCTGTACGGAAACACTGCTGCGAATCCTACGCCGTCAGAAGACTTAGAGCCATCTGTGTACACAGCAATGGCATGAGAATGAGAGTGAAAGTGGTCAAGAAAAAGAGAACGGGAAGCGACCGTAGACAGTTGGGCTTTCGAGCAAGGGAGGGAGAAAGAACAGACTCGAACAGCTGGAACTTCCCAGGGGGGTAGGGAAAAGTGAGATGCTACATGTACATAGAAAGGTGGTAGTTGAAGAGAAGACAAGAGCGAATGAAGGCGAAGAGAGAAGGGACGGAGTAAACAGGGGCGGCGAACAAATAAAGAATGTCTACTAATATCAGTGACCATTCTATAAATGGAAGGATTGCGGAGATCATGAGAGCGTACATAGTAGCGCAGGCAATGGGCATCACGGCGATCGGATAAGGATGGAACGTTCGCTTCTGCATAGAGGCTCTCGACAGGGGAAGAGCGAAAAGCACCAAGGCATAAACGTAATCCTTGGTGATGAATGGGGTTAAGGCTAGAGAGAGTAGCAGGAGATGCTGCTGAATAGATCTGGTCACCATAATCAAGTTTCGATAAAATAAGGGTGGAATGTAGGCGAAGGAGGGTTCGACGATCAGCTCCCCATGAAAGATGAGCAAGGGTTTTAAGAAGGTTCAGCCGACTGTGACAAGTTGCCTTCAGAGAGGTAATATGAGGTTTCCAGGATAACCTACGATCAAAGAGGAGGCCCAGAAACTTGACTGTATCACGTTCAGGGATACGGGAGCCATAGAGGTACAAAGGATGATCGGAGATGACAGAGCGTCTAGTGAAAGTGATTTGGTGGGTTTTAGTGCTGGAAAATTTAAACCCACATGTGGTGGCCCAATTGGAAACACGGTCGACTGCATGTTGGAGAGAAACTGTAATGAGGTGACGGTCAGCGCCTGCACAGGCAATAGCGAAGTCATCAACAGAGTGATAACCAAATATTTGATGGAAGACTAGAGGCCAAATCATTAATAGCAAGGAGAAAAAGTGTTGTGCTCAGAACACATCCCTGGGGGATACCTTCAGCTTGGATAAAGTCCGGGGAGAGCACATTATTAACCCGAACATGGAAATGCCTGTCAGTTAAAAAGTTCTTAAGGAAGGATGGTAGATTGCCTCGAAGGCCTAAGGAGTGGGCTTGGGCTAAAATATTATACCTCTAAGTTGTGTCATATGCCTTCTCAAGGTCAAAAAATATGGCAATAACTGAGTGGTTATTCGCAAAGGCAATACGAACATACGTATCCAAGCGTAGTAAGGGTTCTATGGTAGAACGTCCCTTACAAAAGCCATACTGACGAGTGGAGAGACTGTTGTGTGTCTCTAAATACCACACTAAACGTCTATTTACTAGGCGTTCCATTACTTTGCAAACTGCACTGGTAAGAGCAATGGGACGATAGTGGGAGGTTTCATGTCCCGTAGTGCCTGGTTTGTTGAAAGGGAGAACAATGGCGGATTTCCACAGCTGTGGAAGAACTCCTTGTGACCAAATAAGATTGTAAAGGCGTAATAGGACTGCAAGGGCTGACTGATGTAAATGTTGTAGCATACGAATATGAATGTCGTCGGGCCCAGCTGCAGATGATCGACAAGCTGAGAGTGTTGCCTCCAGTTCTTGAAGTGTAAAAGGCACATTATACTGTTCTTCTCTGAGAGAAGAAAAGTCCAAGGGTGCTAACTCTCTGGCAGACTTTGAGGAAAGAAATGAGGGGCATAGATGGAGTCCCTGAGAAATACGGACCAGATGATTGCCAATTTCATTGGCAACATCTAGTGGGTTTGCTATATCAACACCGGCAACCCGCAGAACAGGAGCCGGGTCAGGAGAATATTTACCACTCAGTTTTCGTACTTTTTTCCAGACTGCACTTATAGAGGAAGCAGAGGTGATGGTGGAGACATAATCTCGCCAGCAAGTGCGTTTAGCGTCATGGATGACACGGCGAGCGATCGCACGCTTCTGTTTAAAATCAAGGAGTCGCTCTGTGGTTCTATTGTACCGGTACCTGCCCCATGCAGCGCGTTTCAAACGTACTGCACGAGCACAAGCAGGAGACCACCAAGGCACGCATTTCTGAGAATGCCTGCCCGAAGTTTGACACTCTTCAGGTCACTTGTTCTATCTAGGCTGGAATATTGCTGCACACTAACAGCACCTTTCAAGGCAGGTGAAATTGCCGACCTAGAAAATGTACAGAGAACTTTCACGGCGCGCATAACGGAGATAAAACACCTCAATTATTGGGAGCACTTGAGGTTCCTAAACCTGTATTCCCTGGAACGCAGGAGGGAGAGATACATGATTATATACACCTGGAAAATCCTAGAGGGACTAGTACCGAACTTGCACACGAAAATCACTCATTACGAAAGCAAAAGACTTGGCAGACGATGCACCATCCCCCCAATGAAAAGCAGGGGTGTCACTAGCACGTTAAGAGACCATACAATAAGTGTCAGGGGCCCGAGACTGTTCAACTGCCTCCCAGCACACACAAGGGGGATTACCAACAGACCCCTGGCAGTCTTCAAGCTGGCACTGGACAAGCACCTAAAGTCAGTTCCGGATCAGCTGGGCTGTGGCTTGTATGTTGGTTTGCGTGCAGCCAGCAGCAACAGCCTGGTTGATCAGGCTCTGATCCACCAGGAGGCCTGGTCTCAGACCGGGCCGCGGGGGTGTTGACCCCCGGAACTCTCTCCAGGTAAACTCCAGGTATAGAATGAGAAGCTGCGGTGAAAACAGAGGACGAGAAGAGGTGTAAAAGCTCATCGATGGAGGACGAAGAAGGAACCTCTTTAAAAACAGTTAGGTGTGAGTAAAGGTTCCAATTTGCCCGATTAAATTGCCAGCGTGGGGTGCGAAGAGGTGGCGAATATGAAGGGGAAGTAAGAATGATTGGGAAATGATCACTGTCATGTAAGTCCGGAAGAACAGACCAAGTGAAGTCTAATGCGGCGGAGGAAGAGCAGACTGAGAGATCGATGCAAGAGAGAGTATGAGTCCGAGGATTAAAATGGGTGCGAGTACCTGTATTTAAAACATGGAGGGGGTGGGTGGCAAGAAAAGCCTCTAACTGAATTCCACGGGAATCACAGTGAGACCCCCCCAGAGGAAATGGTGGGCATTAAAATCACCAAGTAACAGAATCGGTGGCGGTAATTACGAAACAACGAAGGCAAAATCCGGAATAGATAATGCCCGAGAAGGAGAGAGATATAAAGAACAGAGTGTATACCACCTATGTAAGTGGATACGGGCTGCTGTGTAATGCAGCGAAGTATGAACAAATAGCTGATGGTACGGAATATCAGTGCGGAGAAGGGCACTTTCATTAAAGGTCCCATCAGGAAAAGGATCTGAAGAATACAATAAATTATAGCCTGAGATGGGAGAAATAACAGCAGAGTGTAATTTCGGTTCCTGTAAGCAAACACCAACAGGGGCAAACTGGGAGAGTAACATCTGAAGCTCACCCCGATTACCCCTGAGGCTGCGTATATTCCACTGTAAATAGGCCATGATTGGCAATGATAAAGATACTTGAAATCCGCAGGTAAGGGTTCCTACGGACTAGAAGGGTTAGAAAAGTCCACATGCGGAGGCAGTGGAAAACGTTCAAGCAGCGAAGGAACGGTGCGCTGTGAAGAAAGGAGTTGCACAGATGGAGCAGAGGAGAGAGAAAGAGCGGAAGGTGGATCAGTGTCCATTGATGGTTTGGTCTCTGCAATATATTCAGAGATTGCTTCAAGTGTTTCGGAATTCAGAGATGTCGTATGGGAGACAATATTGGGAATGGTAGGGGGAGGATGAGTAAAGATTGGAACTGTATTGGACTGTACTAAGGTAGGGGGGGGCGAAAGGGTGGAGGGAACTGGAGAAGCGTGGCAGGGGACAGAAGAGGCAGGAACCTGGGAGGTGGCAGAAGAGGAAGAAACTTGGGAGGGAACAGGGGAGGAAGGTACAGTACGAGGAGGAGGGTGAACCTCTACACTTGTAACTGAGCCAGTGAGAGGGGGAGAACCAGGGACAGAGACAGAGGTGGAAAATGGGTAGGAGGTGTTAACGGACCTTTTTTTGACTTTTGAGAAGTAAAGGGACGATTGGGAGGAGGTGTCGTACGAGGTCTCGTCGATACTGAGGCTTGTGAGAGAGAACTCAAAGAAGCGAGATCAGACTGAGGCATTGAAGTAGGGATGTCTGAGCCGAGGACAGCAAAAGGATTAGATACAGGAGTGACTATGGGAGAGGTAACCACAGAGGTGGGTGTAGAAGATAGGATACCAGAAGTGGGGGGACGTTTTGAAACACGGGAATAAGAAACACGTGGGAGTCTCCCTTGGAGGCGGAGATGAGAAACTGCCATGGCATAAGGGAGACCTTCTGTCTCTTTGAGGTAATGGATTTCCCGCTCATTTAAATAGACTTGACAATGGCGAGAGTACGAAGGGTGAGCCTCATGACAGTTAAGGCAAGAGGGAGATCGATTGCAAGACGTATGAGAATGGTCATCGGCACCACAGACTGGGCATTCGGCGACAGATTTGCAATATTTCGCTGGATGGCCAAATCGCCAGCAATTTCTACACTGTTGTGGTGTAGGGATCACCTTTCGAACTTGTAACCGATGTCCTGCTATATAAACTGAGGATGGGAGTTCTCGGCTGTCAAAAGTTAAACGAGCCACATTGCTAGGGTATCGTCTCCGCCCGCGGGCAGGAAGAACGTAAGTGTCTACCTTGAGGATTGGGAGATCTTGGAGTTCCAGCTGTTCAAGAATGTCAGTGCCACATGTCTGGAAATTTTGTTGAACTATGGTATGGGGCAGAATGACGGTACCACTACAAGAATTGAGGGAATGATGTTTTTCAAGAGTGACGGGAACAGTATCGATATGGGAAAGACGAGAGAGCTCATGAGCCTGGGTAGCATTCTGTACGGTAATGATGCACGTACCGCTCTTAAGAGCATGAAAAGAAATATCTTTACCAACATGGCGTAGGAGTGCCTTGCCAATACTATGGTCAGAAAGATAGGCAGTAGAGGAAGTCGGTCGTAAAGTGAAGAATTTAGTCCATTGTTCAGTCTGAAACCGAGCATGGAAAGGTAGTGAAGGACGTGTCGATCGTTTCTGAGAACGAGAAGGTGGAGAAGTATCATCAGCAGGTAACTGTCGTTGGCGTTTAGGCGTGGGACCAGAGTTGGTCCGACGTGGAACGGGTCGGCGATTTGAAAATTGCCGCACCGTAGAGGGAGAGGCCGGAAGCATAGTCAGAGGAGAGCGAAGGTCCGATAAATCGAAGGAGTCAGTCGAGGCCTCAGTACCTGAAGCGGGTGAGGAAACAGCACCAGCAATAGGTACAGAGGCATGAGGAGTGTCTGAAGAGTGGTCCAAAGACGAGGCGGGGCCAGAACGGGGTGCGGTATCAAGAAGGGGCCCGGGGGTAGTAGGTTCATGGACTAGGGCTGCCATGGTTAGGTTACTTCTTTCTTTTTGTTTTTAAGAAAAAAAAAAGAAAGAAGAAAAGAAAAATAAAAAAAAGAATAAAAAAAGGGGGGACCGGGGAGGAATAGTTCCTAGGAGTAATGAAAGGGCCAGAAATCTCCCTCCGCGCCCAAGAGGACCTCAGCACCGCAAGTAGCGCAGATGCAGCATGGAACCCGTGCCATACCCTACCCATCATGCTAGTAAACTAACAATCCGGGATAGCAACCTCACATCTGCCGAGCTACCTCGGTGGACAAAAGAGAGGGCGGCCGGATATCCGCCACAAAGCATACCTCCTTCGGCCACCACCCCCGGAATCCGAAAGGTGGCTTCCAGAGATACACCCGTCGCCCGAAAGACACCCAAAGCTACTCCGGGATACCGGAGAGGGATTGGGACATCCCCAGGCGGTCCAGATTCCACGGCAAACTACGTCACCGCCAAGAACCTCAACAGAATGGGATAGACCCCGGTATCCTTTCCCCTACCTAGGAACTAGTGCGCCTGTGGGAGAAATCCCAAAGGCCAAAAAGAGAAAGGGCAAAAGGGAGGGGTGGGGAGGAGGAGGAGGAAAGGAAAAAGGGGAGGATGGGGAGGATGGGATAGGGGAGGGGAGACTGGGGGGTAATTAGGTTCGGTCTGAGGAAGAAGACCGACAGGTCTAATTCCTCAGACCAAGAGCCTCTTCACCACGCCAAGGAGCCCCCCTTGAAGAGGCGAGCCTCAGTAGGTAAACACCTCCTATCTATAGAGGAACTTTAGCCTGGCATTCACCTTTTTTTTACATTATTCCCCTGGGTGTGGCGATAGGTTATCTACTAAATATTTGTTGCAGGACTCTAGTTTCATTGACAGTACATTAGGTACATCTTGCGGGGTTTACCTGCGACTAGCAGAGCACTGTCGTCTGTTATATAACAGAAGCTTACACCTGAAACTGATGGGCATGTCATTCACATTATATAAAAAATAGTAAGGGACCCAGAACACTACCATGGGAAACCCCACATTCTATCGGCAGTTGTTCTGATTCTTAATTACTGATCTTGACAATTTGTTTCTTTTGCTTCAGGTAACTTGTACCAGTCTACAGAGCTTATGCCGATAGCTTGTAGTTTCTTACACAATATATCATGGTTAACTGTATCGAATGCCTTTTGCAAGTCTATGGTCATCATAAATATGAGTCCCTAACGATGTGAGAGTTATCAGGTAGTCCATTAGATTAAATAGGAAGGTATCGGTCGAGTAAGACCTGAAACCTGAATGATAACTATGGAGAATGTTTTTGTCATTAAGGTAATTAACTACTTAACAATGCACCGCTTTCTCTAGAATTTTGGACATCACACTGAGTGACTGAGTGCCCGGTGGCCTGGTGGCTAAAGCTCCCGCTTCACACACTGAGGGCCCGGGTTCGATTCCCGGCGGGTGGAAACATTTCGACACGTTTCCTTACACCTGTTGTCCTGTTCACCTAGCAGCAAATAGGTACCTGGGTGTTGGTCGACTGGTGTGGGTCGCATCCTGGGGGACAAGATTAAGGACCCCAATGGAAATAAGTTAGACAGTCCTCGATGACGCACTGACTTTCTTGGGTTATCCTGGGTGGCTAACCCCCCGGGGTTAAAAATCCGAACGAAATCTTATCTCTTAACCCGCACATAAAAGAGAAGCTTACGACGACGTTTCGATCCGACTTGGACCATTTACAAAGTCACACTGTGACTTTGTAAATGGTCCAAGTCGGACCGAAACGTCGTCGTAAGCTTCTCTCTTTTATATGCGGGTTATTTGTATGTCTCCTTCCTTAAGATGTGACCTGGCCTACTAAGCTTGGGCAGGTTGGTGACTTGAACTTGCCTCGCATGGGTCAGTAGGCCTGCTGCAGTGTTCCTTTCCTATGTTCTTATAATAAGAGGCCTATAGTTGGTGACATTAGACCTAGTTTTTCTTGAAGATGGAGTAACGCTGGCCTCCTTGAACCCTTCTGCCATGGTATTGATAATGGACAAATTTATTATGTGCGTGATGGGGACTGGCAATTCAGAGGTACCATCTTTTAGGAATTTGGCTGGGATGTTATCTGGTCCTGTGCTTTTACTCGACTAACTTACTTATTTTCGCACAGTCATAAGATGCACCTAATAACTGACGCCTTTATTACAGTTATAAATTCTAAATTTAATCATACGTGATTGTGAGCACTCATGGAAAGTAGCATAGCTTGGACCTCAGTGTCATGGTTCCGAGAGTTCAGCTGATACCAGTGTACTGGAACACTACTGGCCCCTCAAGCCAATATAACTCTTAAACTTAGCCATAACAACAGGAGCATCTGATATACAGCCAGGTAAATTCTGTATAAGTAACAGTTCATGTTGAGTATCTTGACCCTACCTAACAAAGCCACACTGGTGACAAGACTAGGTTGGGTGCATTGGCGTAAGCCGGTAGGAGACTGACCTGCCTGACAAGCTGCAGTGTTCCTTCGTTCTTATGTTCTTATGTGACAAGCCACACTGATGACAAGCCACACCGGTGACAAGCCACACCGGTGACAAGCCACACCGGTGACAAGCCACACTAATAACTTTTTTTCAAATCTTGCACAAAGTCTGTCACATCAGTGAGTTCTGTAGTCATCATTTTGGGCGGTAAGAGGATGGGTCTATGCCATGGGTTCCAATTTCACCTTAACCAACCTATGGCTCAATTGCTACAGCCATCTCTGCTTCCTCTCCTGATCATCTGGAGTTACTGATTCAACTACAGACATTGAAGAGTCTATCAGTCAAAATGCTATAGGTCTGTTACTACCCTACACTGTTTGATAAGCATTATTAGGCCCATCATGACAGCTACATACTGACCAACACTGGTGGCCGAGATGTTCGTTATGTGCCCAGGGAATGATACCCCCCCCCCCCACAGATTATTTCCTTGTGAGATTATCCAGCAAGGTGTGATGATTCCGCTAACTGCAAACTACTACTACGTGCCTTGAACAATGAACTGAGGTCATTTCTTCTGGAAGAACTTTGACATAACGTTCTTCCAGGTTCGATGTTTGGTCTATGCAGCAATGAGATACATATGGGGCCCCCAGAGAAGTGTATCTCGCTTCTGTAACACCTGCTAGCCTTGTGTATGCCATCCTATGTCCTCGTACAGCCTTGTAGTCAACCCTGTTTGTGAAAATGACATTAAAGAAGTTCTGAGGGTAACTGGGTAGATGTACTTAAGTCGTCTAGCTCTTGCATTCACTCTCCTACCAATCCACCTTGTACTCAGCTCGATCTACAGAACCCAATGCTTATTGCAGTCTGACTCTTATCAACCAACTGTATTAGTCTTGGTCCAGGAGATGAGTGTTTTTGTGTAAAGTAACGTGAGTAAAATTTAAGCTATTAGCGTGCCTTGCACATGTACACAGGAGCAGTATTTCACTGGAAATTACAAGTTTGACGGTAATACACCCTAGTGTAGCCAGTATCACTGCAGTTATTCTCGTCGACACTCATCTGATGGTACTTAAAGGCCTATATCATATATTTCATGAACGCAGCGCTCTGTACTGTAGTATTTAATGTACATTTCCGGGTACACCATGCTATACTTACCCCAGCTTTTGTTTAGTCATGACGCCAGTGACGTAAATAGAATACATGGGGGTATTCTAACCTAACTGTACAAAAATATGCAATATCACACTGTACAAAAAAATATACAATGTCACACTGTACAAAAATATACAATATCACACTGTACAAAAATATACAATATCACACTATACAAAAATATACAATATCACACTGTACAAAAATATACAATATCACACTGTACAAAAATATACAATATCACACTGTACAAAAATATACAATATCACACTGTACAAAAATATACAATCGTATCACATGAACTCCAATACATATGAGCATCAACATGTAGCAGCATTCAATGTGTGTATCTGTAACCGGTGAAGGTTTGAATGTTGGCCAACAGTGGCCCTTCCTCTTCTACATGGCCCTGTCAACTTTCCACAACTCTGCCTCGACTCCTCACTTCCCTTGTTCTACAGAGCTGGTCTGCCGATGTTATATATACATTTATCATTTTTTTTACGTCGACTAAAACTCTAGTTTTCCTCGGTCTCATCTTCACTTTCCTCACTGTGTGGTAACCCTGGATCAGTTTTGCCATTTCCATCATATTAGATGCTCTCTACGGTGTCCCGTGGCTTGGTCCACAAGACACTCGCCTCACACAGTGTCCGTGGTTCAATCCCCGGCCAGGTGGAAACGTTGGCCATGTTTCCTTACACCTGCTGTCCCTGTTTACCTAGCAGTAAATAGGTACTTGGGTATTAGCCGACTGGAGTGGGTCGCATCCAGGGGGACAAGATTGAATGACCACAATGGAAATAAGACAGTTTTCGATGACACTCTTGGGTTGTCCTAGGTGGTTAACCCCCCAGGTTAAAAATCCGAACAAATTTTGTTATTTTATCCACAATCACTAACCTGAGGCAAACACTTTCTCCAGAGTTATTTTGTATTTTACTTTTTCTTTAATACCTGGAGTATACCTGGAGAGGGTTTCGGGAGTCAACGCCCCCGCGGCTGAGGTTGAGGAACTTCTAGGTCAGCTATTTCACCTGCCTTGAAAGTTGCTGTTAGTGTGCAGCAATATTCCAGCCTAGATAGAACAAGCTACCTGAAGAGTGTCATGGGCTTGGCATCCCTAGTTTTGAAGGTTCTCATTATCCACCCTGTCATTTTTCTAGCAGATGCGATTGATACAATGTTGTGGTCTGACATAATGACTCCCAGGTCTTTTACATTAGTTTTCCGTTCTATTGTGTGGTTGGAATTTGTTTTATACTTCGATATAGTTTTAATTTCCTCACGTTATCCATATCGGAGTAATTGAAATTTCTCATCATTGAACTTAATATTGTTTTCTGCGGCCCATTTAAAGATTTGGTTGATGTCCGCCTGGAGTCTTGCAGTGTCCTCAATGGAGGACACTGTGATGCAAATTCGGGTGTCATCTGCAAAGGAAGACATTGTGCTGTGGATTACCACTACAATCAAAACTAAGCACTAAACCCACAAGAGATGTCAAATGCGTAAGCCCAACATCAAGGAGACGGTTTTCAACACGAGTCCATTGACATTGTTCATTAGAATTACGAATATGTGGCAAACGAGTGTCTCTGGGCTAGTGTCCAGGGCGTTTCAAATATCAAGGTTCAAGCCACGTTAACACACAGTAACAAGACTGTTAGTCCCTTAGTAATTACCAAGTGACAAACATCCCCCCTCCCCATCACCCTCCCACCAGTATCAACAAACTACTCACCTCCCAACCCCTCCACCTGCAGCCAACCCTCGACCCTTCCCCTAACGACCTTCCCCCTCCCCACAAACAACCACTGACATCACCTCCCCTCCTCCAGGTCAATGGCGCCATTTAGCCATGGAGGTCAAGAATAGTGGCGCCACTAGTCACTCCTCTGCCATCCACCACACCATCAACACCTCCAGCTCTTCCAGTTCCATCAACCTGTGGTAATTTAAAAAACTTGGATTACTCCAATTTTATGGTAATTTTGATAAAGACTTCAAACTATTGCTTACGGCAGTTCGAATAATCCAGTAATGTCCATACTTTTATCTTTGCCGACTGTTTTGGCGTTTTGCTGCTGGTAACATCTCTGAAGACTGCAGCTGCCCACAACGTGGACTTCACCACACAGCAGCTGCCCACAACGTGGACTTCACCACACAGCTGCCCACAACGTGGACTTCACCACACAGCAGCTGCCCACAACGTGGACTTCACCACACAGCAGCTGCCCACAACGTGGACTTCACCACACAGCAGCTGCCCACAACGTGGACTTCACCACACAGCAGCTGCCCACAACGTGGACTTCACCACACAGCAGCTGCCCACAACGTGGACTTCACCACACAGCAGCTGCCCACAACGTGGACTTCACCACACAGCAGCTGCCCACAACGTGGACTTCACCACACAGCAGCTGCCCACAACGTGGACTTCACCACACAGCAGCTGCCCACAACGTGGACTTCACCACACAGCAGCTGCCCACAACGTGGACTTCACCACACAGCAGCTGCCCACAACGTGGACTTCACCACACAGCAGCTGCCCACAACGTGGACTTCACCACACAGCAGCTGCCCACAACGTGGACTTCACCACACAGCAGCTGCCCACAACGTGGACTTCACCACACAGCAGCTGCCCACAACGTGGACTTCACCACACAGCAGCTGCCCACAACGTGGACTTCACCACACAGCAGCTGCCCACAACGTGGACTTCACCACACAGCAGCTGCCCACAACGTGGACTTCACCACACAGCAGCTGCCCACAACGTGGACTTCACCACACAGCAGCTGCCCACAACGTGGACTTCACCACACAGCAGCTGCCCACAACGTGGACTTCACCACACAGCAGCTGCCCACAACGTGGACTTCACCACACAGCAGCTGCCCACAACGTCTCTGAAGACTGCAGCTGCCCACAACGTGGACTTCACCACACAGCAGCTGCCCACAACGTGGACTTCACCACACAGCAGCTGCCCACAACGTGGACTTCACCACACAGCAGCTGCCCACAACGTGGACTTCACCACACAGCAGCTGCCCACAACGTGGACTTCACCACACAGCAGCTGCCCACAACGTGGACTTCACCACACAGCAGCTGCCCACAACGTGGACTTCACCACACAGCAGCTGCCCACAACGTGGACTTCACCACACAGCAGCTGCCCACAACGTGGACTTCACCACACAGCAGCTGCCCACAACGTGGACTTCACCACACAGCAGCTGCCCACAACGTGGACTTCACCACACAGCAGCTGCCCACAACGTGGACTTCACCACATGCAGAATATGTTCAACCTACAAGTTTCGATCAACTTAAGAGCATTAATTAAACTGTATTAAATTGTCTTTATCACAGCAATGTTGAAGGAACACACAAATAGAAGAAAATAACCGAGACAAGCCTCAACTGCTGTATTTGTCAGCAGGACAACATACACACAATTCGGGAGCTTTAAGCTCAGGGGAAAAAAAAAAATACCTACCCCAACCCTACTAACAATAGTAGTAATGAGGCGGATAGCCTCAATACTGCCATTAGTAGTAGTTTGAGGTATGATGCAATTAAATTTCATGACCTTGTGCTTATGTTGTCAGGAAGGTAAGTGTTGTACATGACTGGCCACTGCCCAGTGTTCACAACAGTATCTTCACTACAAACGCTTCTGCGTGCACAACAGACTATTAGAACACTGAAAACAAGCGGTGATCATGTCTTGTTTGTTAGGACGATTTTGTAGGTACGCTCCATAACATACAACCTAGCCAAACCCACTCCTAATATCCCTTAGACGCCTATATTTAACTGGGAAAAAAAATCTTGACGATATCAACTTGCACTTCTCGGAATCAAACCTATTTGACTTTCATCGACCTGTTCCCCGAGAGTTTACCGCTCCCCCACCCTTCAAACAATTTATAAAACATTCGTGCACATTTAACCAAATAAAATTTCCCAAACTATATATGTATATTATCCATAGGGTTGTACACAGTTTGGGGAATGTTAGGCAATCAGGTTTGATCCAAGGAAGGGGAGGGTACTTGCTACTTCTTGTATCAAGATACCTTCACTAGTACAAAGACACCCCTTGAAGGGTATCCAAATTTAACATGAAGGTACTTAGGATCATTAAGACAACGTTGTATTTCCCTTACACTTCCATGTCCTTCATAGCCCATTAGGCTAACATCGAACACTATGGATTATCTAACCAGTTGGAGGCCTGCCGTATATCAGTGCTCTAACACACTACTATGCTAGCCTGAATTCATAACCTACCTTACCTGCCAGTTATGGCTGGCATTCTAGGCACAACCTGAGGACCACTACATTCGAGCCCCCACTATTTTTCTGGGCTTCTAACCCAGCAGGGTTAATAATCCTATTCTCACTAATAACAATCTAAATCACCCCCTAACTATCAGATGTTAGTGAATCCTTTCTGCCGACTAACACTTCACTTCAAGTAAGAGGTTTTCATTCTTTTCATCATTAACGTCTGCTGCCAGAAGCGTTACTTCACTACTTACAAACTAACAAATCAACTGCAATTCTGAACTCTAATATTCGTAAGAACCTGAACGCCGCTTAAATTTTCCAAAATGATGAAATTGTGTAAACTCAATGAATCAATATTTAACTTTGCACGGTTTGGCCAAAGGCATAAAATACGTAGAACACCCACCGCAACCACTACCCAAAGCCCGAAACCCACCAACATCCCCACGGAAACCACGTGAAATAACAGATTCCACACAGCTTCTGAAGGTCGTTGGTGGGTTCCAAGGCCAACAGTTCTACGTAATCTATGCCTTCGGGGGAGATTACTCTCCCCTGCTATATGCATTCATAATGCATATAGCAGATTCTCCAGTTTTCTTAACCTAACAACCTAAATATATAAAACTACTTACAATACACTGATGGAAACTAACAATGGAAAAACAATTCAAGATGATCTTTTAGTTTCTCTTGGACGAGTATCAAGTGAAAGGGTCAAAAAATATAACAGACCACAAGACAGGTCGCAAAAACCATGGAGGGGGAGGGGGAATTACAAAGTCAGTCAGTCGACCAAGTTTCAAAAAGCAGTAGTAGTATAGACAGTAGCTTTAAAAGCAGCAGTAATAATAACAACAATAGTAATGTAGGTAGTACTGGTAAGATTTGCGGTAATATCAATGGTGGTAGTGATAATACTAATGGTGGTAGTATTAGTACTGGTAATAATAAAAGTGCTGGTAGTCAGTCTAGCAATAAGTCCTGGTAGTAATGCAGGGAGTAGTAACATTAATAGTAACAATATTCGTAGCTGAAAGTGTCAGTACAAAAGAACAGTGGGAAAATTGCGACAAGTTAACCTTCAATAATAAAGTTCAAAATGAGTTTAAAATAGACATGAAAAGAAACTCCAATATTCCTGCTGGCCAATGCTAGGTAAGAAATTAGAAGTAAATAAAAAGTCTGGCTAAGAGACTGGCCATATTTTATCAAGGCTAGAGAGTAGAGATCAAAATTAATACTCCAATTTAGTCTCCAAGACTGCTGTCACCTCTAGTCAACAGATAAAGCCTACTTCCCAAGCGAAACATTTCATGAATAATGATACCTGTTACAATGTCTCTTACCAACCTGGTATTGTACACCATTTATGAGAAATCTGGTTCAGGAAAAAAAGGTGCAGTCGAAAGTGGTCTCATAACAACCCAGGTTATACCAAAACGTCTAAAGTTCCCTCCCCAAGTGTCAGTTTTGTGAACTTACTAAACAGAGCAACATTAGACTTGCCAAAGGCATAAAATACGTAGAACACCCACCACAACCACTACCCAAAGCCCGAAACCCACCAGCATCCCCACGGAAACCACGTGAATTAACAGATTCCACACAGCTTCTGAAGGTCGTTGGTGGGTTCCAAGGCCCACAGTTCTACGTAATCTATGCCTTCGGGGGAGATTACTCTCCCCTGCTATATGCATTCATAATGCATATAGCAGATTCTCCAGTTTATTCTTAACCTACCTTAATATATAAAACTAAACTACTTACAATACACTTATGGAAACTAACAATGGAAAAGCAATTCGAGACGATGTTTTGGTTTCTCCTGGACGAGTATCAAGTCAGACCAAGGGTCAAAAAGTATAACAGACCACAAGACAGGTCGCAAAAACCATGGAGGGTGTGGGGGGGGGGTGAAATTACAAAGGGTGTCAGTCGACCAAGTTTCAAAAAAACAGTAGAAGTGGTATAGACTAGCAGTAAAAGCAGCAGTAATGACAACAATAGTAATGTAGGTAGTACTGGTAAGATTTGCGATATCAATGGTGGTAGTGATAGTGATAATAGTGAAAGTACTAGTACTGGTAATAATACATGTGCTGATAGTCTAGCAGTTAGTAGTGGTGGAGGAGGTAGTAACATTAACAGTAGTAATAGTAACAATATTCGTAGCTGAAATAGTGTCAGTACAAAAGAACAGTGGGGAAATTGCGACAAGTTAACTTTCAATAATAAGTTCAACAGGAGCTTACAATAGACATGAAAAGAAACTTCAATATTCCTTCTGGCCAATGCTAGGTAAGAAATTAGAAGTAAATAAAAAGTCTGGCTAAGAGACTGGCCATATTTTATCAAGGTTGGAGGGTAGAATTCAAAATTAACTCTCCAATTTAGTCTCCCACACTGCTGTCACCTCTGTAGTTAACAGATAAAGCCTACTTCCCAAGCGAAACATTTCATGAATAATGATACCAACTTGGTATTGTACACCATTTATAATGTGAAATCTGGTCCAGGAAAAAAAAGGTGCAGTCGAAAGTGATCTCAAAACAACCCAGGTTATACCAATACGTCTAAAGCTTCCTCCCCAAGTGTCAGTTTTCTGAACTTACTAAACTAAGCAACATTAGACCAGCCAAAGACAAAATACGTAGAATACCCACCGCAACCACTACCCAAAGCCCAGGATCAACCAACATCCCCTTAGAAACTATGTGCAAAAACAGAATCCACAGCTTCTGAAGGTCGTTGGTGGGTTCCAAGGTCCAAAGTTCTACGTACCCTCGGGGAAGATTACTCTTCCTTGCTATATGCATTCATATTGCATATAACAGATTCTCCAGGAGGGTCTAGGCAAGATCAAGGGGGTCTAGGTAAGATCAAGGGGGGTCTAGGTAAGATCAAGGGGGTCTAAGTAAGATCAATCAGCCTGTAATCTAAGTAAGATCAATCAGTCTGTAAATATATACGGTATAACCCAATTTCAAAACAAATTCCCCCCCCCCAAGGCGCTCTTAGACACTGGAGTAGTGAGCGCTAAACTCAAGACTATACTGAAAATATTTTTGGGACTTCAAAGCATAAAATTACTTGGCCAGGCCCTCTACAACCCTACTGAAAATAGAAAGATGTAGTTAATTCCACATTTCTGAGGAATTGTTATTGATTTTCCGGCTATAATATATTCTGCCTAAGGAAAATTTATCCTGTTATGTGAAGCTAAAGTTCTGGCTGTGTAGTTTTAAAAATAAGTTTGACAAATGAGTGGTTGAGAGCTAGACCTGCTTAGCATGGGCCAATAGGCCTACTTCAGTGTTCCTTTCTTATGTCTTAAGCTGGTGAGGGGCTCTTGATTTAGGGAACTGGATCTGTGCTCCGGTTCCCTGTATTGAGCCTGAATACCTTCTATCCCCCCCCCATATGCGCTGTATAATCCTACGGGTTTAGCACTCCATGCTTATAATAATAATAATGTCTTAATGGATATGCCTGATATAATAGGCTTTCCTAACACCCGGCATCAAGACCTCGACCATTACCTTCACCACACTAAACTCAGTATAATTATTAATCAGGTAGATTAACACAGAATTACACAATCAAGTCAGGATGACATTATTATTAGGGTATTTATACTCCCCCAGGATGCAACCCCTACCAATAGGCCTGCTCAGGGTCAGTAGGCCTACTGCGGTGTTCCTCTATGTGAACAGTGCCAATGGATATAAGAGAACATGCCCACATGTGCCCGGGATCGAATCCCGGCTATTCAGTTGACGCCACTAGTAACTGAGCCATGATATATCACACTCACACTTCATCTCTGCTTCCTACAATCTTGCAGGATGGATATATTATTATAATCAAAAAGAAGCGCTAAGCCACAAGGGCTATACAGCGCTGCAGGATGGATATAGACTACATAATAAACATATTAAACTAACTAAAACTTTATAAAATCTAATTAGTCTTCAATTCTAAGCTTTACAACCCATTTCTCCAATTTTTATTTCCACCCCATTCAAAGTAACCTATAGAATACATTCCTCATTATTTCCTGGACAGAGATTTCATCTCTGGTCGGGATAAGCTAATACTTCCCGCTAAGCTACTTCAGATATCAATTGCTAACAATCTTTCCTATACTCTCCCCACCACCTTCCCTCCTAATACAATTACTATCTGCTTCAATAACCAAACTTTAATGGACTTATAACCTGGAAATACCTTACAAGTGGGCCCCGCCCACCTCTGACGACGTTTCCAGCTGTTGCATCTCCACATACCTGAAGCAACCCTCTCCAGGTATACTCCAGGTATGACAAAATGTTATGGGTCAGATCATTTACTAGTGTGGTTGTCTCCACCCTTCAGACTGGTCAATGTTGCTGAGTTGATCAATGTTGCAGCAGACACAGCCAGGCACAACACTCCTCAGTTACCACACCTGAAACAACACACATTCACATTATAACTATGAACATTACACACATACATAAACATTACCATGTAATATAAACTAGTAACATTACGGACTGATATAACCATTAATGTTTAACATAGTAAGTAAAGCTATCTTTTTCTTTAATAAATATTTCTTTCACATAAACCTGATGACTAATAATTTGCTTAGATGGAAGTCTATATCTGGATCACAAGGTGCAAGTTCCTTGGATCAAGAGACCTTCACTAAGTTATTTTTCAATAATGGAAATAAAAATAGCCCAGAACTGGATACACCATTATGGGTTATGTAGCGCCTAGTATGAGAGTTATTGTTTGATCAGAGGAAGGAGAGTAGATCCAGTTCCTCGCATTAAAACCCTTCCACTAAGGTCAATCACCCCCGCCCCCCTCCAATACATTAGACCCCAAAGAAAATTAAATTAAGACTTAAAATATTATTAATTTGGTGACCAGGAGCTGAAGCTCAACTCTGCTGTTGTACTGACAAATACGTCACCAGAAATACTTACGTTATTTAGATGTATTAAAAGGATGGGGAAGCGGTAAATTCGACGGGGGGAATGGCAGGAGAAGAAACAGCGCACCTTCCCCGTACGACCTCTGAAGTTCAACTGACTTTTAGTTATGTTGAGGTTGGTCACTGTCCTGACCTTCTCTATAACACCATCACTGATAACCTGACTAACTCTGACAACCACCACTAGATGGCACTACTACACCATCACATCACTACTAAATCATGGTGGAGCGCTCAACCCGTGGGGGTGATGGATCAATCACCTGGGAGGATAGGTTCACTCGCAGTGGCACAGATCACATTCCTTGGACGTGATCTATGCCCCCACCACCTTGGAGGAACGTCTCTTAAGGTCACCACTCTCACCACCAGAGGCGCTCAACTCCACTACTATTGTACCACTAGTACTCTACATGAGTATACCTGGAGAGGGTTTCGGGGGTCAGCGCCCCCGCGGCCCAGTCAGGGCCGGATTTAGACCTTGAGGGGCCCCGGGACACTTTAGGTTTGGGGGGCCCTCAACATGGAAATTAAACTGAATTGCAAATAAGAAATGAACTAAATTATTATTTTAATCATAGGGAGCGCTAAACCTGTAGGATTATACAGCGCACGTGGGGGGGATGGAAGGTATTCAGGCTCAATTCAGGGAACCAGGACACAGACCCAATTCCTTAGATCAAGAGCCCTTCATCAGCGTCAAGTAACCTCCCTTGAGGGGAGAAATGAACTAAAATGAATGGTAAACAACAGTTTTCGAAAAAAAATATGTTAGGTTTCGAAAAAAAAGTCTGATTTTATTTTTCTCAGTTTTATTCAGTTTGTAATATATTCCATCTACACTACATAATAATTATCGATGTGTATTTATTTATATCTTTGGTGTTACACTTTTCTCTGACAGGAAACCACATGGCTGGGTCTGAATCACATGGTGGCGCTTCACTGTCCATGTCTACACAAGTATCTGTAGAATGTGGTTGTGGTGATACATCATCATTCCTATCTTGATTTGGTATGTTCTTTTCATTTTCTGCAGATGTACTTGGGAATGCTGGTGGGTCCTCAGAAGAAACATCATTGAGTAGTGGTACTGGGTAAGATAAGATAAGATTTCGTTCGGATTTTTAACCCCGGAGGGTTAGCCACCCAGGATAACCCAAGAAAGTCAGTGCGTCATCGAGGACTGTCTAACTTATTTCCATTGGGGTCCTTAATCTTGTCCCCCAGGATGCGACCCACACCAGTCGACTAACACCCAGGTACCTATTTGCTGCTAGGTGAACAGGACAACAGGTGTAAGGAAACGTGTCGAAATGTTTCCACCCGCCGGGAATCGAACCCGGGCCCTCCGTGTGTGAAGCGGGAGCTTTAGCCACCAGGCCACCGGGCCACTGGGTCTTCATTAGTAGCTTCTATGTTTTCCACTACGGAGGCAGAGAAAAATTCTGTAAGGCGTTTTGTCTTTGCCAATATCGCCAGGCAGATATTGAAGGCGATATTCCTTGCAGATGTTACTTGCAATTTTCTCTGCAGATTTTGATTACAATATTCCTCACAGATGTTGCCTGGCATAGATGCATTGTCATCAATCAAGCTTCACCTCTTCCTTCGGGTGTTTTCTGTGCCATCTTACCAACAGCAGTTGAAAGCTGTATCCTGTATCTCCACTAAATGTGACAGAAAGCATAAAAGAGCTGCTGATAAAGAAATTTTATGGAGTTTTCCGTGGTTTAATAAAAATAAAATCTTGGATGGAACAAATACAACGTTTACTGAACTATTTGAAATCACCCAAGAGAGTACGTAGCACAGGGACTTGAATCAGAAGATATTCATTGGTGCCAAGAATCACTGGGATAGCACAGGGGCACGTATTATTCATAAAAACTATTAATTATACAGATTTTCTCTGTTTCCCTGTAGTTTGGCTGTATACCACACTTTTCTAGGGTTATGGTTGGGTTTAAGAGACACATCGGTCTGAGGCTCAGGTAATGTTTCATTATCATTGAAATCGGCTGAACTCTCGATGCTTTGCCAATAAGGCTCAAGCTATTCTACTCTCCGTGGATGCTCCAAATCACTTATAATCAAGGCATTTTTCCGGGTTCAACATGTTATGTACCCACCAAGTTGCAGTTAAATAAGACGCATGTGCTACATTTAGGCATCTTTATTGCAGAGATATTTTGCGTGCAGAGCAGGCTTCTTCAGTCTAATATAGAGGTGACGAATATACTGAAGACAATTGATAAACTGTAGACATTGAGGAGTTCAGTCCCTTAGCCTATAGAGCGATAGTTGAAGTGGAGATCTGAAAGTGTTCAGTCCCTCAGGCTCGACGGAATATGTTCAGTACTATTACCTTGATCAATCTGAAGTAGTGGCAGCTGGATGGAGCTTATATTCTCGAGCCAAAAGTGAGGTGTGGTAGCTTTAGATAGCGTCACAGGAGGCTGGGCCCGCTAGCAGGCTTGCTGGCCCCAGCTAGGCAGGTCCCTCTTAAATCTAACTCATCTCTCATATATGAACATATTAACAACAGTAAGTTGAAGAGCAGTAAGGTGCACCTGTGTCAGACGAGTATCATTATATTAATAATATAAATACTGACAAGCAGATAAATAAGACACCCTCTATTCTACCGAAGAAGCCTGCTGCGTATGCGACACGTCTTGTCCAATTGCCTTATTCATCTCCTAGTCGGTAATGTATCTGAAGCACTTGCACTGCACTGAGCACCTAAGAAGTTATTAATAGGCCTGGTCTATACCCCATATGCAGAACGCAGCCGGCCTGGAACTTTCAGTAGCGTCAACAATGAGCTCTTCCGACTGAACAACTTACCAGAAATAAAGTTCCCATCAGACATGCTGTCTTTTGAAACACTTATAATTATGAACATTATTATTACAATAAAAAAGTGCAAAACCACAAGGATTATACAGCATGTAATTATGAACAACGACCCTCTGTGATCATTATCGATGGACCGCCCGAAACGTGCTCCAGCAGTGAACATCTCTCGGTACCACCGACTGTACCTACAGTCCTTGCGGCCCCATCATAGCTAGCTACCTTCTTGCATCTTGTCGTAGCCCAAGAACCCTTTCTAAGAAACGTTTGATGACTAAATATCAAACGATGAAGAGCTACTACAGTTTCCAACCCGCAATACAATTACTCTCTATGCGACCAAGATATACTCTAAGTATATCTTAGTAAAATATCGAAACCTACATTACTCGTTCCTACTTGAAGATGTCATAGCTTCTTTAGTCGAAGAACGATATTGTTATGAAAAGTAACACCAATTTTTCTAAACCACATATCCTTCAATGGCATAACCAATGGCTCCTTAGCCCCATGACATATACATTGTAACTAAGATGCCCTCGATCCTGGCGAATACATTATCATCATCCACTACTTTAAATTGATTAAAGCCATGGAAATGAACACTTTTCATCTGGGATAAGTGACTTAACACCTCAAAATTTCCAATTTTTCAAATGTCGCTTTTCTAGGCTGATGGAATAAACACCTAAAACTCTACACTTCATAAATTTTCTTCAGTATATTAGTCACCCCTTTATTCGCGAAACGTCTTGGAAATAAATATACTAAATGATGCGCTCAGCGTCTGGTCAGGCTTTTTAACCCGAAAATGGAAGTTAATGGTTCCTCAGTTTTTGTGTTTAGACTGTATCTCCAAAAATATGTGATTCGTTTCATTTCACTCAAAATGAAAATCATTACCTAGGGTCCCTGTGGCTATGTGTAGTATTAGCTTCCTTCCGTACCTCGTCACCCCTGTGACTGGTATTGTAGTCTGCCTCATCCAATACTTCGATGATCCGATGATGAAGCACGACGTTGCTGTCACACAACTAGTGCAGCCACTTGTGATGCAGAAAAAAATGTCTTGACTTATTAACCTAGTGAGTTAATAGTCCAGGATAACTTAAGAAAGCTAAGCAAAGGGGTTAATTACTTATCCTGCCGTAAATGGGATACCTGTCTTGATTGTCGGATGTTTTCAACCAAGGTTTCCACATCTTAAGTTGATAAAGATGTTAATAGGCTTTAATCTTTCAATAGGACTCAGATTGTTGTTAGGCTGTGTAGGTGTCAATTTGCCAATTTTATGAACGAAGATAACAGTATGTTAAAACTTGAGAATGTCTCTGCTAATCGACATCAAACTTCTAACATTTGTGTATTGTACATAGAGGAAGAGTTAGATTGTTATTAAACTTTGTTGGTGCCAATTTGTCAATTCTGTTTGTAAAATTAGAGGCAATTATTTTCTGCGGGTTTGAGAATGATTTTTGTGAATAATTTCAAATTAAAAGCTAATATATTTAAATGAAATGAAGGTTAACTCTGTGTGTGTGTGTGTGTGTGTGTGTGTGTGTGTGTGTGTGTGTGTGTGTGTGTCTGTGTATGTGTATGTGTTAATGTGTGTTTGTGTATGTGTATGTGTGTGTGTGTGTGTGTGTGTGTGTGTGTGTGTGTGTGAGTGTATGTGTGTGTGTGTGCGTGTGCGTGTGTGTGTGTGTGTGTGTGTGTGTGTGTGTGTGTGTGTGTGTGTGTGTGTGTGTGTGTGTGTGTGTGTGTGTGTGTGTGTATAATCACCGATTTGTGGTTGCAGAAGACGATTCACAGCTCCTGGTCCTGCCTGTTCACTTGCCGTTACTGTGTATGTGTGTGTGTGATTTGTTTTTTGATTGAAGTTAATGCGTTTAGATATTCAGGAGTAAACTTGTCTACAGATGAGTCGATGTAAAATAATGTAAACCATAAAAGTGACGAAGGGAAAAAGGTGAGTGGTGCATTCACACATCTGTGGAGAGCAGAGAACTTTATGCATGGAGGTACACAAGGGAATATACTTAAGTATAGTGATGCCGACACTGTTATAGGAGGGTGAGATGGGTTTTAACACGGTGAGGATCCGGGTTCGGTTCCCGGCAAAGGGATGGAAACGCTAGGCGTGTTTCCTTACACTGGTTGGCCATGTTCATCCATCAGTAAAATGGGTACCTGAGTGTTAGTCGACTGGTGTAGGTAGCATCCTGGGACAAAACTGACCTAATTTGCCCAAAATGTTCTGCATAACAAGCGGCTTTGTATATAGCAGTATGTCACTGATATCAGCTATGGTCTGTATACCATGTATATGTACTTGTAGAAATAAAGATATAATTATTACTATAATTATTATTATTATTATTATTATTAAATGTTGCAGGAGGAGGATGTTTTAGGCAGCGGAGATGTCATGTCTGAGGGCTATGTGTGGTGTGAATATTATGCAGAGAATTTGCAGGTTGGAAAAGGTGTGGGATCCACCTGGAGGGTATTCCGGGGGTCAACGCCCACGTGCGGCCCAATCCATAACCAAGCCTCCTGGTGGATCAGGGCCTGATCAACGAGGCTATTACTGCTGGCCGCACGTAATCCAACGTACGAACCACAGCTCAGCTGATCCGGCACTGACTTTAGGTATCTGTCCAGCTCCCTCTTGAAGACAACCAGGAGTCTATTGGTAATTCCCCATATGGTAGTAGAATTACAGTAAATCAACCATTAAAAGCACATTATGAAATCCTGTGTAGTCTGCAGTAAATCAAACAAACAGGCTTCCACATGGATTACATGCCACTTTTGTGAAAATTGGTGTCACGGCCCTTGTGCGGATATCCAAGAATTATTTACAAGCGGTATTAAATCAGGGAAGTGTTTTTGGGTATGCCCAGATGAGATCAATCTGTGGACTAAAATCACATTGATATTAAAAGAGGATAACATCAAAGCAGCCTTCATAGAAAACCTGGAAGCATTTTATAACAGATGGGAAAATAAAAAGTCTGGGCTGGATGGTGCTATTGCCCTTGGTGCGGATGTGTCCTGGCCGACTACTAGTAACTGTATGACTGGAGGTGCTGGCCATGTAGTCAGAAACTGTAAGGCTGGAGGTGCTGCCCTGGTAGACAGAAACTGTGGGGCTGGAGGTGCTGTCCTGGTAGACAGTAACTGTATGCATGGGAGAATGCATATTAATGGCCTCGAGGGAGACAGGAGCTGTAGTCGGGAAACAAGTGTAGTCAAGGACAAGATAAAATCAATATTACAAACTAGTAATACCACAGGAGATAACAAAAAAGGGGACTCCACTAGTAATAGTGAGGATATATTACCAGAAACAACTGGTGAGAGCTCCATTGTTAGTACTAGTGAGGATAGGAATGCGACAGGAAAACATGCACCAACAGGGAATACAGTCACAAAAATCCAAGGCAAACAGAAACCAAGCCTGTGCACATTTTATGCACTTCGTATCTGCAGGCATGGGGTATCTGGAAAAACAGATGGGACGTGCAACTTGGACCACTCTAGAAATGCCGTGCCCATATGACAACAGGATAATGCAAACTCCCTTCCTGTAAGCTTTATCATCCTGAAATGTGTCCCTCTTCAGTACAGGAAAGACAGTGCTATAACTTAAATTGCCAGGTACTCCATCTAAAGGGGACAAAAAGATACAAAACATCCAGACATGGGAAAACCTGGGTAGCCACAGCCACTCAAGAGGGAGAGGTTTTTTAGTGCCAGGAAGGAAAAAAAACTAGCAGGAAATGGCAGAAATCGTACACCAAATCCAGTTATTTCTAGAGTGGAATCACAGTCGATGGCCTCCACTCCAAACCAACAGATACAGATATTAGTGCCGAAAAAAAGGCCCATCCCCCCAATACCACCAATCCGATGACATTCTTCTTCGCAAATATACAGGGTCTAAAGCCAGCAACGAACAACAAAATACCTTTCATCCGTGGACTGCTTGCAGAGGCAGATGCAATGTTCGCGGCTTTCAGAGAGACCCACATAAAGGATCACTTGGACAACGAAATATGGATCCCAGGTTACAACCTATACAGATGCGACAGAGTGAACGGGCAAAAGGAAGGGGGATGTTAGCCTGTATATCGCAGAGTCACTTATTTGCATAGAACTGCTTAATGCTTCAAATGATGTAGTTGAAGTTTTAGCAGTAAACATCCAGAACCAAAATCTAGTCATTGTGGTAGTCTACAAGCCTCCGGATGCAACGTCCCAACATTTCCAGGAACAGCTGTTGAAAATTGACCACTGTCTGGAAAATCTTCCAGCTCCTGCCCCCAACATATTGCTCCTGGGGGATTTCAACTTAAGGCACCTAAAATGGAGGAATATAGGTTGTTGCAGTGATAACACCAGGAGGCAGCTCACACTCACACGCGAGCTTTTAAATCTCTGCACAAAATTCAACTTAAACCAGCAAATAATAGAGCCTACTAGACTGGAGAATACACTGGACCTCATCTTCACTAACAATGATGATCTGATACAAAATGTCACCATATCAAAAACAATATACTCGGATCACAACATAATCGAGGTTCAGACATGTATGCGCGGAGCCCCAGACCGACAAAGTGAGATCAGTCACGAGGGAGCCGTCACCAAATTCAACTTCAATAACAAAAACAAAGTGGGACCAAGAAAACCAAGTCCTAAACGATATAAGCTGGGAAGATAGACTAAGCAACACAGACCCCAACTTATGCCTAGAACAGATAAACTCTGTGGCACTAGATGTATGCTTAAGGCGTATCCCTTTAAGAAAAAGGAGGAGATGTAAAATAGAAAGAGACAGGTGCTCCCTTTACAGGCGATGGAAAAGAATAACAGAGCGGCTAAAAGAGGCCAATATATCTGAAATGCATAGGGAGACACTGGTCAGAGAAATAGCAAACATCGAACTAAAGCTAAAGGAATCTTATAGGAGTCAGGAATCGTGGGAAGAACTAAAAGCTATAAATGAAATCGAAAGAAACCCAAAGTATTTCTTTTCTTATGCCAAATCAAAGTAGAGAACAACGTCCAGTATTGGGCCCCTACTTAAACAAGATGGGTCTTACACATGACAGCAAGGAAATGAGTGAGCTACTAAAGTCCCAATATGACTCAGTTTTTAGCAAGCCGATAACCAGATTGAGAGTCGAAGATCTAAATGAATTTTTTATGAGAGAGCCACAGAATTTAGTAAACACAAGCCTATCTGATGTTATCCTGACGCCAAATGACTTCGAACAGGCGATAAATGACATGCCCATGCACTCTGCCCCAGGGCCAGACTCATGGAACTCCGTGTTCATCAAGAACTGCAAGAAGCCCCTATCACATGCTTTTAACATCCTATGGAGAGAGAGCATGGACACGGGGGTGGTCCCACAGTTACTAAAAACAACAGACATAGCCCCACTCCACAAATGGGGCAGTAAAGCAATAGCAAAGAACTACAGACCGATAGCACTAACATCCCATATCATTAAAATCTTTGAAAGGGTCCTAAGAAGCAAGATCGCCACCCATCTAGATACCCATCAATTACACAACCCAGGGCAACATGGGTTTAGAGCAGGTCGCTCCTGTCTGTCCCAACTACTGGATCACTACGACAAGGTCCTAGATGCACTAGAAGACAAAAAGAATGCAGATGTAATATACACAGACTTTGCAAAAGCCTTCGACAAGTGTGACCATGGCGTAATAGCACACAAAATGCGTGCTAAAGGAATAACAGGAAAAGTTGGTAGATGGATCTATAATTTCCTCACAAACAGAACACAAAGAGTAGTAGTCAACAGAGTAAAGTCTGAGGCGGCTACGGTGAAAAGCTCTGTTCCGCAAGGCACAGTACTCGCTCCCATCTTGTTTCTCATCCTCATATCTGACATAGACAAGGATGTCAGCCACAGCACCGTGTCTTCCTTTGCAGATGACACCCGAATCTGCATGACAGTGTCTTCCATTGCAGACACTGCAAGGCTCCAGGCGGACATCAACCAAATCTTTCAATGGGCTGCAGAAAACAATATGAAGTTCAATGATGAGAAATTTCAATTACTCCGATATGGTAAACATGAGGAAATTAAAACTTCATCAGAGTATAAAACAAATTCCAGCCACACAATAGAGCCAAAAAACTAACGTCAAAGATCTGGGAGTGATCATGTCGGAGGATCTCACCTTCAAGGACCATAACATTGTATCAATCGCATCTGCTAGAAAAATGACAGGATGGATAATGAGAACCTTCAAAACTAGGGATGCCAAGCCCATGATGACACTCTTCAGGTCGCTTGTTCTATCTAGGCTGGAATATTGCTGCACACTAACAGCACCTTTCAAGGCAGGTGAAATTGCTGACCTAGAAAATGTACAGAGAACCTTCACAGCACGCATAACGGAGATAAAACACCTCAATTACTGGGAGCGCTTGAAGTTCCTGAACCTGTACTCCCTGGAATGCAGGCGGGAGAGATACATGATTATATACACCTGGAAAATCCTAGAGGGACTAGTACCGAACTTGCACACGAAAATCACTCACTACGAAAGCAAAAGACTCGGCAGACGATGCAACATCCCCCCAATGAAAAGCAGGGGTGTCACTAGCACGTTAAGAGACAACACAATAAGTGTCAGGGGCCCAAGACTGTTCAACTGCCTCCCAGCACGCCCCTGGCTGTCTTCAAGCAGGCACTGGACAAGCACGTAAAGTCGGTACCTGACCAGCCGGGCTGTGGCTCGTACGTTGGATTGTATGCAGCCAGCAGTAACAGCCTGGTTGATCAGGCTCTGATCCACCATGAGGCCTGTTCACAGACCGGGCTGCGGGGGCGTTGACCCCCGGAACTCTCTCCAGGTAAACAATATACCTAGTTGGATGAATCTTATTGTGGCTAGCTGGTCTAGTGGCTAATGCGACGGGCTGGAGTTTTGAGACTCTATGACCGCGGGTTCAATCCCGGCCGGGGGTATGGTTTGTTTGCAATCGTGTCATTACGATTTCTTGAGTCATGATGTATCTCTCTCGCTTCGCTCCAGTGAGTACAAGTCAAGTGTTTCCAAGCGTTCTCAGTAGTTAAGGTATTTGATGGAACTTATATATGCAGTACAGGTTCTCTGTACATTCTCTATATCTGATTTGAATATGAGAATGGAGCAAAGCAGAACGACTAGAAGGGCAGATAAATCTAGGGTATAGGGAAGGAGGGGTTGGGGTTGTCCTAGGAAAGGTCTGAGTGAAGGTGTAATGGAGGTTTTGAGTGCTAGGGGCTTGGGCATCGAAGAGGCTTGTGTGAGCATATTAAATAAGAGTGGAGGCGAATAGTTTTTATTAGTTGACGTGATACTGAAGTGTGAGGAAGGTAATATTTATGAAGGGATTCGGGGAAACGAGTTAGCCGGACTTGAATCCTAGAGGAAGTACAGTGCTTGCACTCCGAAGGAGTGGAGATGTTGCAGCTCAGTGAGTTGTCCAAGAGTTGCCCGAAATGCCTCGGCATGATAGTAGCTTTCTTTGTTCTTATCAAATTATGAAATATAAACACACATTGTAAGCTTAGCAAAGAAATAAAATTTTATATTTATATTTATGCGTTTGTGGCAAGACAGTGGATAAATGACCATGAAAGTATTCTTCCTTTTTCGCGTCACCATACCTTGGTGGGAGACGGTCGATTTGTTATTTCTCTGTATTGATAATATATGTAAGAAATACTAACAATATTACCGTTGCAAAATATGTATATGGATAGCATATACATCTATATATATTAAACTGACAAACACCTCACAGAAACAAGCCACATTGTTTGACTTTATTGGGTACCCTAGTTTAATTATATGTAATGTACCTTTTATGTGTTTATAAACCCAGAATGTCCCCAGTACAACTGTATGAAAAGATGTGTATGTTATGCGCAATGAACTTAAATACACTTATATACATGGTAAGTCACAATAGTAAGGTTTCTGGCCATGGTATCTGGCAACGCTGTTTCCTGATTCAAATGTTTTGTTCCAATGATTTTATAATGTCCTTCCTAGACTACAACTTTATAGGCATATTTTCTACTCTATGACTCTCTCAATGAACTGAACGTAAATTCTCTTGGCTTTTTTTATGAAGATCTTTTATTGAAAAGTGCGTATTAGTATTTTTTTAAGAGAGTGTGGTGTTGGTGGGCGAGCGTGCGGCGCCGGGAGGGATAGAATGAGTCAGTGAGTGAAAATGGCCGGGGCTGGAGGACCCCATAGTTCTAACTCTCCGTGTAATTTGTCTAGAAGTTTAGATAGGATTCTCGTCGACGCTCAGGCGACGTGTGAGTTAAAACTTAGTGGGCGAAAATTAAAGGAATACCCGAAAGGTGCCGCCAAATACAATCTAAGCGATACGGTAGTTGCAGGTGAGTGATGTCGTTTAGTGTATTGTTGGAGGTGGAGGAGGAGGGATCATCTCCCTCCTTCCCCACCACACCATATTTACCTATTTCTTCCCATGTCACGTGTTACCCACTATTGTACCACGATACCGTGGACGTATACCAACTTTAAGATGATAACCATTCCCACTCTTCGGTACAATGTACTTAAATATACTGTTAATACCTATATAAGGAATTATTCCAAATAAAGAAGTAAGTAATTTGGACAGGTATTCTAGTCTCTTCTAACCTGAGTTTCATACCGGGTAAAAAACTTGATTGCCCTCGATGACGGTTTTTGTTTCGTTCTTGCTAGTGTCAGGTTGTTCGGTGTGTCATTGTTAGTACTGTGTCAGGTGTTTATGGTCACACCTGTCTAGTCACCTGTTTTTACCTGCATAAATCGGCACTCGTATGCCTACTCGTTTATATATACCACAAATTTTTACTATCCTATTGCTACTCTCCTATTTCTGCTCACCTATTCCTCTCCTACTCGCATATTTCCTCTCTGAGGGAGGTAGATACCTTGATGCTGGTGATGGGCTCTTGATCTGACCCCTCAAGGGAGGTTCCTTGACGCTGGTGAGGGGCTCTTGATCTAGGGAATTGGATCTGTGCTTCAGTTCCCTGAATTGAGCTTGAATACCTTCCATCTCCCCCCCTCCCACGTGCGCTGTGTAATCCTACGGGTTTAGCGCTTCCCCATGATAATCATCACTTCTGATTAGCTCCTATTTCCCATGTGCTTTATAAAGCTGTGGTTATATTTTTTCCCCTCTATCGCTGCTCACATGTTTGTGGCATTAAGCCCCAGGTTTCTCTCAAACAAAAATCGCCAGGCATTGCTGACTCCTAGCCACTTGACTCCTGTTATAACTATTGGAGCTGTTTATGGATTTTGCCCCCTCAAGGGATTTTCCTTGATGCTGATGAGGGGCTCTTAATCTAGGGAATTGGATCTGTGCTCCAGTTCCCTGAATTAAGCCTGAATGCCTTCCATCCCCCACAAGTGCTGTATAAACCCTACAGGTTTAGCATTCCCCATAATAATAACAGATTTAGCCTCCATTAGTTCCAAATCCATCTCGTTTCACTTGTTTACCACCCTGTAGCTGATCTGGGGTTTAAACTTTATGCTACTTCGTTTCAGTTCTTTGCATTTCAATATATATTCCTGTCAATTGGTCAAATCCTCGCAGTTTCTAGTCTTCCTCTGTCCTTTCCTCCTCAAAGGTCGTCAGTTTCCGATCCTCTCGTAGCTCGGCTATGAGCACCCCAATGGAAATAAGTCACTTTGTCTGTTTTGGGTTATCCTGAATAATTTACACATGTATGGTATGTTGTACTTATGGCTGCATGTATCTTAATAAACTTACACACTTAGGATTGATCTTGTTGCAAATCTCTGCAGTCTCCTAAGATTTTGAACATGATTAACCAGGTGTGGGCTCCATACCTGTCACTGAAGATGTTTGTGACTGCAACTGTCTCTGATAGTAATGTACAGGTGTGTGTGATAGTTAATACTCAAGTGTGTGTGTGTGTGTGTGTGTGTATCCCATATATAAATGTACAGGTGTACATGTCTCTGATAGTAATGTAAAGGTGTGTCACTGATATGAATGTACAAGCATGTCACAGATAGTATACAGGTATATCAATGATAGTAATGCACAGATGTGTCACTGATAGTAATGTACAGGTATCTGATGGTAATGTACAGGTACACATGTATTACAGTAATATCACTAATAGTAATATACATATGTGGGACATTGATGATAATGAGCAGGTGTACATGTGTCACTGATAATGTACAGAAGTACATGTGTCACTGATAGTAATGTATAAGTGTACATATGTCCTGGAGCATACCTCCGAAGGGTGTTTCGGGGGTCAACGTCCCCGTGGATGAGAGCCTGATCAGCCAGGCTATTACTGCCGGCTGCACACAGACTGACATACTAACCACAGCCTGGTTGGTTAGGAATTGACTTTAGGTGCCTGTACAGTTCCCTCTTGAAAACAGCCAGGGGTCAATTAGTAATTTTCCCCCTTTATATATGCTGGGAAGCAGTTGAAGAGTCTCGGACTCCCCTGATACTTATTGGTTTGTCCTTAACATAACTCATTGTGCCACTGCTTTTCACTGGGGGAATCTTGCACCACCTACCAAGTCTTTTGCTTTTGTAGGGAGTGATTTGTGTGTGTAGATTTGGGACTAGTCTCTCTTAAGATTTTTCAAGTGTATATTATCATGTATCTGTCTCACCTGCATTCCAAGGCATACAGGTCGAGGGACCTCAACTGTTCCCAGTAATTTAGGTGCTTTATTGTACTTATACATACAGTTAAACTTCTGATAGTAATGTACAGGTGTGCATCACTGATGATGTGCAGGTGCAAAAGTGTCACCGAAAGTAATGTCCAGTTGTATGTCACTAGTAAAGTACAGTGTGTGTACTCGCCAATTTTTTTGCAGGGGTGAAATCACAACTGTGTGTACTCACCTATTTGTGGTTGCAGGGGTCGAGTCTTAGCTCCTGGCCCCCGCACATGTGTATGTGCATGCATGCATGTCTGTGTACGTGTGTATGCGTGAGTGGGTGAGTGAGTGAGTAAGTGACATTGTGGACACTGCCACATATTGAAAACAAAATCTGTATCCCTTCTCTTTTCATCTGTTGAAAAGCTATTATAAAACTGTCACTGAATAATATTTTCTTGCTACAGGACTTGTATGGTCCTCTGGTGAAAATGTAGTTTACAGTTACATCAAGATTTTTTTCATTCACCATATTGTATTCATTCTTTTTTTTTTCACAAATATATTCTCTGAGGTCAATTTTTTCTTCCACATTTCTGTTACATTGTGAATAGTAACTTTTAAGTCTCTCTTTCATTTATCACCCCACCTGCTCAATTTATTAAAATATTTGTGCAGTGATTTAGTAATTTATATTTATTATTGTCTATAATTTATTGCAACTTCAAAAACATTTCAATAATTAGTCATTCCTTCTGATAGGTCATACATAAACAAAGAACACCAGTGATCTATGAGGAACTCCGCTAGTAACTCTAGTACTACTTTGTTTATAACTTAACTCTTATCACTGAACATGATTTCCTTTCAAATATGACATTTTCTTTCATTTTATAATGTACCTGTTCTACCTCATATTTTTTTAATTTCTTAATTAGTCTATAATAAGAAGCCATTATCAAAACTGTCGTATGAGAAACTTTTATCAAATGCTATTTGAAATCCAGATAATTGCAGTCCAAATAATGTAACTATTGTACAAGTAGAAGTTTCATATTTATACAGTGTCTTTAGTAAGTTTATGTAGGCACAGGTCCTCATAAGTACATTTATCATACATAGTAACGTGTGTGTAAATTACCTAGAATAACCCCCCAAAAAGTCAGTGTTTCCATTTTTGGGGGAATAATAAGTTTTATCATTTAAAAAATATAAAGCACATTTAGAAAATATAATAAATCGCAGTAAACTTCTATGGTACAAAATTCATTAGGCATCTACATATGAAAATGTGCTGATGGGAGATTTTAGCTTTAGACAAATTGACTGGAGCAGTTTGACAGGAAATTTAGAGTCAACTGACTTTCTTGATGCAATTCAGGATTGTTTTTTAAAACAATTTGTGACAGAACTAACTAGAGGAAATAACCTGCTTGACTTGGTTCTTTTCAGCAGGGAATCGCTAATTAATAATTTTGAGGTTAATGATGAGCTTGGGGAGGGTGATCAAAAATCACTCAGTTTTAATATAACATGGAATTACCCTAATAATGGCAGTCAAGTCTGTCCCTAACTTCCACTTGGCTGATTTCATAGGACTGAGAAATTACCTGGGTGGGCTGAACTGGAATGATCCGACTATGGGTCAGGCAGACAATAGTTCTAGGGAAGTCAGATCAAACAAAAATGATCCTAAATGGATAAACAATAGATTTAAAACATCTCAATGGTCAAAAGAGAGGCATACAGAGGCGAATCAGAAGAGAAGAGGGACAATTAAGAAATCAATGTATTCAATTAAACAGAGAAATAAAAAAGGAATACGAAAACCAAAGAGATTATGAGGTTAAAGTTGCAAGAGAATCGAAGACTAACCCAAAAGGATTTTTCAGGTATACAGAAGCAAGATTAGGGACAAGATAGGCCCACTCAAAAGTTACTTGGGTCAGCTCGCTGACAATGATAAGGAAATGTGTAGAATTTTTAACACTTCCTCTCAGTTTTTACACAGGAAGATACTAGCGATATTCCAGAAATAATGAATTATGTAGAACAGGACGACAAACTATGCACGATTAAGGTCACAAGTGACATGGTTCTTAGATAAATTAAAACCTAACAGATCCTCAGGCCCTGATGAACTGTACGCAAGGATTCTAAAGGAATGTAAAGAGGAGCTTAGCAAACCTTTGGCTAATCTTTTCAACATATCACTACAAACTGGCATAGTGCCAGATAAGTGGAAAATGGCAAATGTGATATCTATTTTCAAAGTAGGTGACAGATCCTTAGCTTTGAACTATATAGGCCAATAAGCCTAACCTCCATAGTGGGAAAGTTTATGGAATCAGTAATTGCCGAGGTAATTCGTAGCCATCTTGAAAAGCATAAATTGATTAACGAATTACAGCATAATTTTACAAAAGGGCGTTCCTGCCTTACAAATTTATTAACTTTTTCACTAAGGTAATTGAGGAGGTAGATCATGGTAATGAATATGATATTGTGTATATGAACTTCAGTAAGGCTTTTGATAGATTCCCACATCAGAGACTATTGAGGAAAATTAAGGCACACAAAATAGGATGAGAAATTTTTTTCTGGATAGAGGCATGGTTGACAGATAGGCAGCAGAGAGTTTGCATGAATGGGGAGAAATCAGAGTGGGGAAGTGTCACGAGCAGTGTTCCACAGGGGTCAGTGTTGGGCCCCTTGTTATTCACAGTCTACCTAAACAACATAACTAAAACGTTGTGTACTTTTAAACATAGGTTAGATAAATACATGAGTGGGTGTGGGTGGGTGAGTTGGATCTGACTAGCTTGTGCTACTAGGTCAGATGCTGTGCTCCTTAAGTGAATGTAACCTGACCTGACTAGGTTGGGGCATTGGCTTGGGCCTGTGGGGGACTTGGACCTGCCTCACATGGGCCAGTAGGCCTGCTGCAGTATTCCTTCTTTCTTATGTTCTTATATGCAGAAAATAACAGGGTGGATAATGAAAACCTTCAAAATGAGAGAAATAATACCTATGATGGAATTTGTCAAATCACTGCAGTATTATTTCGTATTCAAAGCTCCAAAAGAAGAGAAATATCGAGAGCTTGAAAATGTATACTCTCCTTATAGAGTTAAAGCATTTGAACTACAGGTAACCCCTTTAAGTATCGAGTATCGAGCTGTATTCTCTGGAGCACATGTCAGTGTCAATATCCATGGTCCAAAATTCAACACGTAACCATCAGATATTGGAAATATTGCAAGAACGAACACAATTCTTCAGGAAGAAGCTGAACAACTTCGTTTCCACAAGTGCCAGATCATCCAGGTTGTGATGGTTATGTGGGCCTGTGGGCCACAAACAGACAGCGTGTTCGACTAGATACTCAGTAGGTTGGGCTCGGGTGGATGAGCCCTGAAAATGGTCACAGGTAAACACAGGCAGAAGATATTAGAAGGCTAAAGGAACACTGGAAAATGCAAAAGGATCTTCAAATAGAACAAATGGAACACATGAAAAGCCAGGGAGCAATTATGTCGGCTGACTTTTCTTTCAGAGAACACAAGGTAAATGTCATGACAACCAGGGGTGGATAATAAGTTTCAAAACATGGAAAAAGAGTGCTAATAGTGACATTATTCAAATCGCTTGTGCTCACTCGTTTAGAGTATTCACTGCTAATGGCCCCATTCAGGGCAAGGAAGGTATCAGAGCTGGATCAGATAGAGGTAATTTGTGACCTGCATAGAGCCAGTAAAGCATTTAAAGTACTGGGAACACTTCAAAGTCCTAAATATGCACTCGCTGTAGTGGAGGAGAGAAGCATGATAACATATATGTGGAAAGAACTTGAGGGCCTTGTCCCAAATATGCACACTACCATAGCATATTAGAGTGAGAGAGATGGGAGGAAGTGTAAAATAAACACAGTATAGCATGTCACAAATTGTTGGAACAAATGTAGAAGTCTTCAAGAGAAAACTAAAGTATGTCCACTAGGTGCCAGATCACCCAGGCTGTGATGGATATGTGGGCCATAGGACCGCTAGCAGCAACATCCTCATTGACCAGGCAAGTACCAGATATAAGCCTGTCCCAGGGTCGGGCTGCGAGAGTAGAAACTCTCGAAACTCATCAGGGGTATATCAGAGGTAAAGGTACGTCCCCTATCTACATACTACCATAAGAATTTACCGGAGAGAGATGGAAGAAAATGTTAAAAAACAAAAAAACGGTGAAAAGCAGGGGCGCCATTAGTACAGTCAGAGAACACTGTCTCAACATCCATGGTCCAAGACTTCAACCTCTTATTAACAGATAACAGAAATATTGCAAGAGTCCTGATTAACCATGTTGTGATGGCTATGTAGCCCGTCATGACAGGTATGTCCTCATGTATTTGGGCATCTTTTAACGAGTTTGTGTGGTAAAGTTGATACAGTATATACAAACAGTAGGACAACTGCCGGCACAGTATATACTAGATAAATTAGACACATGTGCAACTCTTGGGTATCTTTACTGAGGAAACGTTTCGCCACACAGTGGCTTCATCAGTCCATACGTAGGAGAAACTTGAAGAACAGGAGGAGAATGAGGTAATCAGTCCCTCAACCTTGAGTCGATGTGTTCAGTCCATCAATCTTGAGTAGAATACTCAAGATTGATGGACTGAACACATCGACTCAAGGTTGAGGGACTGATTACCTCATTCTCCTCCTGTTCTTCAAGTTTCTCCTACGTATGGACTGATGAAGCCACTGTGTGGCGAAATGTTTCCTCAGTAAAGATACCCAAGAGTTGCACATGTGTCTAATTTATCAACATGTCGGTTCTCTGAACCATTCATCTACAGTATATACTAGCTAAATTTATGTAAGATACATGTAAACTTTGTTTCATATAGGCTACATAATCCTGAGGTAAGTTGACGTTGTGATGTCTTAGGTATCATCACATAAATTCGAGGAGCTCAGGAATAACCTGCGTTACATCATGGTGACAAGTTTATTTTTTCCCCTCACTTATGTTTACAGTCTGATTAGAACAATAATTTACGTGAGTTCCTATTAGTGATCTGTTATAACAATTGCTGAGGCTATTAAAATTGTGGATGGCGCAGTACCCAAATTTTCACCGATACCGATACTCAATTTTAGGCTGATAGCGATACCATTAAAATTAGCCGATGCCCATTGATACCGGTGCCATCAGAATAAGCTGATACCGATACTTTTGCACACACCTAGTTGAAATTAAATCCTGTAAGTAGAAAATAATGTGACTTAGGGAAGGAGAAAACAAAAATGTAGTATATTCTGGGAGGGAAGAGAATCCAATATATAGATATATTGATAATTTATACCGACAAAAAGTGATGAAGGTCCCAGGGCCGAAACGTGTTTGTTGACGTCTATTTCTGAGCCAAGAGAATATAAGCATGGTATAAAGAGAACATACCAAGATTATCACCGGAAACGCCAGTGTACCGGATGGTCTCAGCGGCTTAGTCCAAAGTAGCTAACCTAGGAGCGACTTTCAAGAGCCTTAACATGGAATCTTTCAGGGCTCTATACACAACATATGTTAGACCAGTCATAGAGCATGCAGTACTAACAACCCTAGAAGACAGGACGACTTTGTGGTAGATAATTATAGGGAAAACAGTATTAATTGAACGAGATACAATGAAAAGGGGCGGACTGTTTGAGGTACATAGAGCTAGACGCAGAGGCACACGAACATCAAGAAAGTACATTTTCAGTCTCAAGCCTACTAGATCCAACTTGATTTGGAGGCAACAGTACATAGTTTGAAGAGTAGAAATGATAGGGCCCCAGAGGCTAGGAATTTGTAAATCATGTTGTTATAAATTAAAATGCTGGGGTTAGGAGTTATGAATCAACCAATGCAAACACAATGGGGGACCATAATAATCGTTTAAGAAAAAATGGCCATGACAGCAAAACAAGGATAAAACGGTTCTTAACAGTAAGTATTAAACAAGGTTAAAAAAAATGATAGTAAGGGTTCATTAAAAAAAAAGGCAATGGCATCGTCGGCCTTTAAAATATTTTTTTTGCATTGTATGATTGTGTATTGCGATCATTGTTAATCTGTTATTATACACAAGGGAAAACTGCATGCACAGTTGCTATTGTTATATAGACCACAGTAAGTTATTATTGATGGTGACACATGAATCATCCTCGCTAACCACGTGTCGTGCAGCACATCCCTCACCCCTGCCTGAAACACTTGCCCACGTGTCATACAACACCCCTGTGAGAAATTACGCTGGTAAATTTTACAGACAATGTCTTTAATTATTTCACCCCATATTATTATAATCAAGGGGGAAGCGCTAAACCCGTAGAATTATACAGCGCCTGGGGGGGAAGGTATTCAGGCTGAATTCGGGGAACTGGAGCACAGATCCAATTCCCTAAATCAAAAGCCCCTCACCATCATCAAGGAGCCTTCCTTGAGGGTATTTCACCCCATAATTTTGAAGAAACTTTGGCACATCAAACAGTTTACACTTATTGATGTACCTCAGAGCCAAGTGGGACGTTAAGAACACCAGGTCACAATAATACCTCTCCTTCGTGCACACCTCAGCTCATCACGTCTCATACGTCTGGACCTTAAATTATTGTTAAAATTAGTTGAAAAAATTGTGCTAGTAACACTGACGTGTGTGTGGATTGTATATATTCGGTAATATCAATTACTTAACCCGAATGATTTACTTGGATAATTTTGTATTTATATTTAAATATAAATCAGTCATATGATCAGAAAAGTATAAAGGCCATTTCAATATTACTCACGAAATTAAGATTTTGGTGTCATATCCCAACGCCTCCCTTTCGGTAGGCAATTTATATTTGCCAATATAAGTTAACATACCTGTAGTGAAAATTAATACACTGGGAGGCGTACATTACATGTGGTGTGAGCTTCATCAATATCTGACGACCGCTTCTATTACACATTAATTAATTTCATTTGAAGATTCGGCCGATTTCCAATTCCTTGAGAGAGCCAACACCACTACTCAAGACAGCTACCCGGGCATTACTCCTCCGATTCAGTTTTCTTTTCATGACCTCTCCACTGGGGTCAAATAAAGTTATTATTTATAATCATGGGAAGCGCTAAACCCGTAGGGATTGTACAGCGCCTGTAAGGGGAGGGAGGGAATGGAAGGTATTCAGGCTCAATTCGGGGGACTGGAGCACAGATCCAATTTCCTAGATCAAGAGCCCCTCACCAGCGTGAGGGGAGTCAAATAGAGCCGAGACGACCAGCAGTCAACCTTCCACACCCTTGTTACCAACACTGCCAGTTGGAAGCACTCCCTCGCTTCCTCATAAGTGGTTTGGTAGTTGGTGACTACAGTTAATACTTCATATTTACATTACATTATATTAACACTTCACATACACATTACTAATTATATTGTCCTTATAGTAAATTTTCCACAACACCCTAACCCCTGCCTGTGACAACCGCGTGCCATGCAGTACACCCTCACCCCTGCCTTGTGACACCCGCGTGTCGTGCAGCACACTTTCACCCCTGCCTGTGGCACCCACGTGTGTCGTGCAGTACACACTTTACACCCAGTACTGTTGAAAACCACAAAATTAAATGGTCGCCCACCCCTGCAAAGGGAGCATTGATACTATTGATGTTCTCTTTCAGTCAACGCATTGAGTTACTCTTTTCTTCCTTGGATTAACGCTGATTTTCTCCTATTACTCACGCTTTGTTTGGCCAATACGATTTTAGCTCTTCGCTATGAATATAAATCGAGAACCAAACCACATATGGAGTATGCAGTACCTCGTCCACTCTTGAGAGGCGTCTCTCATTGTATATACTGTACATAGAGTTGACTTGTATCCTTCTTTAAGGACAAAATAAGAGAACACTATCAACATCCATGGACCTAGACTTTTTCACATCATACCAGGTATCAGAAATATGGCCGGAACAAATGAGGTGTCTTCAAGAGGGAACTCGACAAGTGCCGGATCAACCAAGTTGTGTTGGATATGTGGTTCATCAAGCCACCAGCAACAAGAGCCTGGTAGACCAGGCAAACACCAACCATACCAAGCCAAGCCCAGGGCCAGGCTTGCGGAAACAAATTATAATATGCTTTTGCCCAATTTTTCCTTTAAAATTCAGTTTAAACAGCAATTTTGATTAAAAATATTTGGGTGTTTCTACACGATATAATCTCAGTTGTTTTAATAAGCTTGCAGCAGTAAGAAAACTCGAAACTTGTCATATAATAGAGGTAAGGAGGAATTGAAGTATTCCTGACACAAGTGGATTGCAACCTTAATGATTGGGTTGAAATAGAATAGACTAGCTGACATGTACCTTCCTCCCTGCGTAAGTGAAACTGCTACGGTATGACAAGTAAACCCAAAAGTACAACGGTTTTATCGGACAACTTTTGTCATTGGACGACCGAGCCTTCAGTGATTGCTCTGAATGACCCACACGTGTTTAGCGCTACTCAGAGTAAAAAATAAAAAAGAAGTGAATTCTAATAGCCGACAACTAATGTCAGAATTCTTAGTATACGTTAGATTTTTCAGTTATTGTTCTGTTACCATAACTTATGTGTTTTGTCTATGTATTTTTGTTGCCATAGCTTCTTGCATATATATATATCGGTTCTAATGCCACATCTTCGTGTCTTTTAGGTTTCATAAGGTCATTTCAGCTAAGGGGATTTCTCTTTGTTTTCCTCTTTTCAGTGAAGGTTGGCAGTATGGTACGGTACAGTATTTTTACGTTTTCGTCCCTGTCAGAAATACCGCACCATAATTTCGTACCGTACTTTTAACAATCAGCTGTACCGTACCGTTCTGCCAGCCTTGTTTACAGACACCAGATCAGCTAGGCTGTGATGGTCGGTAGTGACGTAACCCAATAAGCTAGGGAAACTAAGCAGGGGGGAACGTCTTATTTTACGCTTTTTCACCCAAATGGGTTTTATTAACCACGTTTTATCCACAGTGGCTTTATTAAGTGCGTTCACATGTACCCATCAGCTACTTAAAATTTAATAAATAATAGTAAGTGTTAATTGCAATAATGGTAGTGGTAGTAGGAGTATTTGTATTAGTAACAGCAGCCGCAGTATTAATTATACTTATAAAAATAATCTTCAGATTCATATGAAATAAAAATTGTATCATAATCTTATGAAATTGAGCTAGATTGAGCCCTAAAATAAGGATATTAGCGGCAGCTATTAATAAAAGTAACCAGTCAGAGGTTCCGCCATACACGCAACCGAGTGTCTGTGGTTTGTTGTAAATTATTACATAAATTATAGCTCATGTTGGATTGCCACGTGCTATAATTAATTGGATTATGGCAGCGAGCTGACAAGTGATAGAAGAGATAACAGAAGGCGATCTTTATTATTTACGATGTTTGACCTACAGGATATTTTATTGAGTTTGTCTTTTGTAGGTGAAATGTCATAATAATGAAAGGTCTCCTTTTGCTCTACCTGTCTTCTTAAACCTCTTATTTTAATGCGCAGGTTTATGTTTACGTATGTTTGTTTATATTGTTCCTGGGTTTACGAAAATTTAAATTTGTTGTTCCAGTGTGTTATATTGTTGTTTATATTGTTCCAGTGTGTTATGTTATATTTACGGTGTCCATTTAAATATGCCGGTAAGCTATTTAAATCTGTTAAAGATTCCAGTGAATATCGCCCCAGTAGCTCTGTCTCAGACCAGACCTCCGGATATAGAGATGAAATTCTGTATTTCAGAAATAAGAACTATATAGAAAAACAAAAATAAAGTTAAGTGTACAGTAAATTTAGGTAGAGGTAAGTCATGTTAGTCACTGAGGATGGAACGATACCACAGGTTTGCCGATAATGATACCGATACTCAATTTTAGGCCGATGACGATACCATCAATATTAGCAGATACCACCGGTATTGATGCCCATACTTTGGCACACCCCTATCACCATAAGTGGTCGTGATACAGAATGACAAGACCAACAGTCCTGTCAGTGCAAAACATCTAACCTATGACTTGTTCAGGAAGTTTTCCTGTTCTCACGGCCGGGCTTGGGGTTAGGCCTCCCTGTTGATTTCTTGGTGTTGGCAACTCGCCGGCTCGCCTATTCACTACAGTCTGGTTGATCTGACACACCGCACATGTATAGATCCAATTTCTTCTTCAGGGCTGCTACACTTATTCCAGCAATATTTCTGATATCAACTAGTGGTAGGTTGTAATGTCTTGGCCTATCGGTGTTTATACAGTGTTCTGATACACGTCTAAATATACCTTTTATTGGTTTATAATTATTTTTTCTTCCACGTCAGTCTTTTCCTTGTATTGTGAGTGATTCATCAGGTGAAAATACACAGCTGTTTGTTCTCTAGTGATTCTCTGATACTTTCCTGCATGTATAAGTGGCATAAGCTATTAGTTTTTCCTGAAATGTCACGAAATTTAACTGGCATTACAGGTAATATTACGTCCCTTAGCACAAGTGCATTGCATGTAAATGACTTAGTAGCAGTGCATGCATTATTCGGCGGTGACATTTGAACCGTCAGGTTGTTGGTGTCTGAAACTTGCAAGCCTTACTGATATTGTGGGCCTGAGCTAAGGTTGCAAATTATCTTGGTAATGAATGTAATTGATCATTATGTTAACGTGGAGGGAGGGCTAAAGACTATAACATTACTAGGAGTTTCTTCTCGCTTTATGTAGTTTGTTTTAATTAAAGTGAAAGATTAGTATTTGTGGTAAATGTACTGCAGCAATTTGAGTTTCAAGTTTATATATTTATAACCATGTCGAATATCGACCGTGTGTCTTTGTCCTGTACTTGTCGGCTAGTTGACTCTTCTGGCGACATTTATTGAGCTTACATTACCAGGTTAGCTTTAAGCTATCGATCTTGTCGAGTGGTCCATGTGGGAATACGGCTGAATTTGGTTAGAGTCTACGAGCAAGAATCAATAGCGCCAGGAAACTAACCGGTTTAACCTTTAATGCCCAACTTCACCGTATGTGGACGACTGGTCCAAAACCATTTGGAATTTTGTTGAGTATGCAAGAGAGTCAGTCAGTATAGCCAGGTAACCAACCACTAACCCTTAATGCCCAAGTTCACCAAATATAGACGACTGGTCCAAAACCGTTTGGAATTTCCTGTTAATTTTGCTGGAGGAAATTACTAATAGCTACAGGGACAGGTCGTGAGGTCCACTAGTTACGTGACTGTCTTGTGCTGGAAGGTTACCTGTGTGACTAGCCAAGCGTCATTAATGTATGTAACAAAAATTCCTGTGGGTGGTGGTGATTATAAAGTACCGGTAATAACTTTATATACTCCGCTGAGACATGCAATGATTGTAAGAAACTCTTGTTAATAGTTCAGGATACAGGCTAATAGTATGTAACAATATAGTTGATATGCAGGAAAGTTAGTAGCGTATAGTAGAATATTTTGTTAGGTTTAAAGCATGAAGGTAGTTAATAAGGCTACATTTCACCTTCACTAAAATAAATTTTCAGTGCATATATACACCTATCGGTGTAATATGTACTTGCTATCTGCGAATGTGTCGATAAAGAACAAAAAGACACAATGCCGTGGCTGGAACAATGCACAAATAACTCGCACATAGGAGAGAAGAGCTTACGACGACGTTTTGGCCCGACTTGGACCATTGACAGTCAGTGTGTGTGAGAACTCTTCTCCAGGCTGAGGGACTGACCACCTCAAATACTTATTCTCCAAGGCTGATGGAATGATTACACAAATAACCCGCACATAAAAGAGAGAAGCTTACGACGACGTTTCGGTCCGACTTGGACCATTGACAAAGTCACACTAACGGAGGTGGAGCAGGACGGCTATATATAGGCAGGAAGAGGTGGAGGTAGTAGTAGAAGTAGTACAAGAATTGTATATAATACCGACAGGATGAAATGATACATGCACAACACCCGGGCATCCCCACCGTAGACGTTTCGCCATCCAGCCAGCCACTGGATGGCGAAACGTCCACAACAAAGACAACCAGACGCCGCACATGTCTTAATTTCATCAGTAGTTGTAGTAGAAGAAGAAGAGGTAGTAGTAGTGGTAGTGGTAGAAGTGGGAAATAAGGAAGACGAGCCAGTCAAATACAAAGGAAGGGGAGCACTGCAAGAGAGCTAGAAACCCACAGAGGGAGAGCAAGCGCACAGAGGTGCGTGAAAGGGGAAGTGGTGAAATAAAATAAATGAAGAAGGAACAGAAACACGAGACAGGAGAGAGAAAGACAACCCAGAGGAGAAAAGGAGAGAGGAAAGGGGAAGAGGAAGAGGAAGAAGAAGAAGAAGAAATGAGGATTCAGGTTAAGTCACGGGTGTTCTGAAGTTTGGAGCATTTTACAATGTAGTGGGAGAGGAAGGCATCTACAGAGACGAAGCCAGGGCTAAGGTTCATACAAGGAAAGTTGTGTATAAGAGAGGATTCTTTTATGTGCGGGTTATTTGTGTATCGTTCCAGTCACGGTATTGTGCCTTTTTGTTATTTATTTGTGTGAGACTAAATTGTCCAAGTGAGACCGAAACGTCATCGTAAGCTCCTCTCTCCTTTGTGCGGGATATTTGTGCATGTGTCGATAAAATAAATCGCTCTGGAATATATTTAATATACGTATAGTCTAATGAATTGTAATGGGGAAGGATTACCAGTATACCGGCAACTGTCTTTAAAAGGGAACTTGACAAGTTCCTAATCAGCCGGGCTGTGGCACAGCACATGCGTCGGACTGTGCAGTGAGCACCAACAGCTTCGCTGATCAGTTGCGCGTTATTATTACATTCTTGAGGAAGCACTAATACCGTAGGGGGTCATACAGCACCTGGGGAATGGGAGGCCATTAGATTCGATCCAAGGAAGGCAAGAGAAGTGCAAATTATTTGGATGTGTGCGAGTGTGTGTTTAGTGGAGAGAATTGTGAAAGCGTTTACGTGGAGTACTGAAATTGGCTTCCTCGTCTTATTCACTCACTTGTATGTGTTCTTTGACCGCTCTTCCCTAGTGACGTACTTGTGGCCGGCTTTCAAGGGCTTTTCTACCCTTTGGCCAGTCTTCACGGATTCTGCCACTAAGTAACTCTTCAAGGGGGGAGTTTCTTGGTCTTACTGAAGAAATTGGAACTCTCCATTTGATCAAACTTGATTACGTCCCATTTCTTAGGAATTGTATGACCTCTGTGGATGTAGTTCTTCTCCATATCTATTAATGGCTCTAGGGATTATTTTCCCCATGGCATAGCCTTAGACCAGGTCTAGGTTCAAAAGGAAATATTACAGGATTACGAATTATAAAGAAGCTCGTATTGGTATGTATATACTGAATATAAGTAACAGGGAACCCTTTTCATACAAAGTTTCGTCCAAGGCTGTGCTTTATGAAATACAGAGGAATGAGCAAATACACCGTCTTATAAAGAAATCTAGCACTGTTTGGTCAAACTCGGAGAAAGACTAAGTCACAAATGAGGTCATAAAATTGTGAAATCAAGTATAAGTGAGGTCAGAAACTAATAAGAGAAGGATGTGGGGATAAGGTGACAAGTTTTTTATGTGCATTTCCCTGTTTTACTCAGTTGTATTATTGGTGAGGTGGATCACTGCAGCTTCCAAAATTCTGAGTCTGGCCCAATCATTCTCGTGATGTAACAGTTGTGCGCTTCCCCAGTCCATGACGGGATAATGAAGGGCGCGGTGAACTACGTATCTGTTGTTGATCTCATCTTTCCTGCAGGCATATTTATGTTCTGAAGGTCTCTGCCGGTCTCCCCGACATAGAATTTATCGCAGCCACCACACGGCATGCTGTATACTCCTGCTGTGCAAATACTTGTGTTTTTAGGGGCTTCTGGTGATCTCTGATAGTTGTGGTGGTAAGGAATGCTGCATCCATATCTTTGATACTTTTGATGGGTTTCGAGAATTTTCCTATTCTTGCAGCCCAGTCCTGGCCAGGCATGTCTGGTACTTGCCAGGTCAGTCAGCTGCTGGCAGCTTACCGTTCGACATATCCGTCACAGCCTGGCTGATCCCACACTTGGCGAAGGGAATAGTCTGATTTTATTTTGAAGGCTTTTACCCTTGTTCCAGCAGTATATTTGTTATCTTCCGGCATGATAAATCTGGGACTGCATATGTTGATACAGATTCTCTGCCTACGGTGTCCCTGCCTATCTGGCATTCCAATATGTTATGGCACATTCCAGACAGCCCTTGAGTATTTTCTACGTATGTACTATCACGTCTCTCTCTCTACATTGAATACTTATTTAATACAGGCATTTCCAATAATTTAAATGCTTTACTGGCTCTCTGCAGGTCGTAAATTATTTTTTCTGTTCTAGCTCTGTTATCTCTTTCCTGAATGGAGCTGTCATCACTATACAGTACTCCAAGTAATTTGAAAAGTGTCACACTGTTGGTTTTTCGGAGGATCGGGTCGATGGTGATGGCACCTACCCACTGGGGAGGACCAGTTATCTGTCGATGTTGGTAGGTTCTATTATTTTATAATTATTCACATTAACCATAATTACTGGGGTTGAATTCAAGCACCCATACATATATATATATATATATATATATATATATATATATATATATATATATATATATATATATATATAAATGAGGAATAAATGGGATTAGGTCAGGGGTTTCAAATAGAGTTAGAGCTAAAGAAGGAGTAGCAATAATGTTGAAGGATAAGCTATGGCAGGAAAAGAGGGGATACGAATGTATAAATTCAAGGATTATGTGGAGTAAAATAAAGATTGGATGTGAAAAGTGGGTTATAGTAAGTGTGTATGCACCTGGAGAAGAGAGAAGTGTAGAGGAGAGAGAGAGATTCTGGGAAATGTTGAGTGAATGCTTGGGGAGTTTTGAATCGTGTGTGAGAGTAATGGTGGTTGGGGATTTCAATGTTAAAGTGGGTAAAAATGTTAGGGAGGGAGCAGTAGGTAAATTTGGGGTGCCAGGGGTAAATGTAAATGGGGAGCCTTTAATTGAGCTATGTGTAGAAAGAAATTTGGTAATAAGTAATACATATTTTATGAAAAAGAGGATAAATATACAAGGTATGATGTAGCACGTAATGAAAATAGTTTGTTAGATTATGTATTGGTGGATAAAAGGTTGATGGGTAGGCTCCAGGATGTACATGTTTATAGAGGGGCAACTGATATATCGGATCATTATTTAGTTGTAGCTACAGTTAGAGTAAGAGGTAGATGGGAAAAGAGGAAAGGTGGCAACAACAAGTAAGAGGGAGGTGAAAGTGTATAAACTAAGGGAGGAGGAAGTTCGGGTGAGATATAAGCGACTATTGGCAGAAAGGTGGGCTAGTGCAAAGATGAGTAGTGGGGGGGTTGAAGAGGGTTGGAATAGTTTTAAAAATGCAGTATTAGAATGTGGGGCAGAAGTTTGTGGTTATAGGAGGGTGGGGGCAGGAGGAAAGAGGAGTGACTGGTGGAATGATGAAGTAAAGGGTGTGATGAAAGAGAAAAAGGTAGCTTATGAGAGGTTTTTACAAAGCAGAAGTGTTATAAGAAGAGCAGAGTATATGGAGACTAAAAGAAAGGTGAAGAGAGTGGTGAGAGAGTGCAAAAGGAGAGCAGATGATAGAGTGGGAGAGGCACTGTCAAGAAATTTTAATGAAAATAAGAAAAAATTTTGGAGTGAGTTAAACAAGTTAAGAAAGCCTAGGGAAAGTATGGATTTGTCAGTTAAAAACAGTGTAGGGGAATTAGTAGATGGGGAAAGGGAGGTATTAGGTAGATGGCGAGAATATTTTGAGGAACTTTTAAATGTTGAGGAAGAAAGGGAGGCGGTAATTTCATGCACTGGCCAGGGAGGTATACCATCTTTTAGGAGTGAAGAAGAGCAGAATGTAAGTGTGGTGGAGGTACGTGAGGCATTACGTAGAATGAAAGGGGGTAAAGCAGCTGGAACTGATGGGATCATGACAGAAATGTTAAAAGCAGGGGGGGATATAGTGTTGGAGTGGTTGGTACTTGTGTTTAATAAATGTATGAAAGAGGGGAAGGTACCTAGGGATTGGCGGAGAGCATTTATAGTCCCTTTATATAAAGGGAAAGGGGACAAAAGAGATTGTAAAAATTATAGAGGAATAAGTTTACTGAGTATACCAGGAAAAGTATACGGTAGGGTTATAATTGAAAGAATTAGAGGTAAGACAGAATGTAGGATTGCGGATGAGCAGGGAGGCTTCAGAGTGGGTAGGAGATGTGTAGATCAAGTGTTTACATTGAAGCATATATGTGAACAGTATTTAGATAAAGGTAGGGAAGTTTTTATTGCATTTATGGATTTAGAAAAGGCATATGATAGAGTGGATAGAGGAGCAATGTGGCAGATGTTGCAAGTATATGGAATAGGTGGTAAGTTACTAAATGCTGTTAAGAGTTTTTATGAGGATAGTGAGGCTCAGGTTAGGGTGTGTAGAAGAGAGGGAAAATACTTCCCGGTAAAAGTAGGTCTTAAACAGGGATGTGTAATGTCACCATGGTTGTTTAATATATTTATAGATGGGGTTGTAAAAGAAGTAAATGCTAGGGTGTTCGGGAGAGGGGTGGGGTTAAATTATGGGGAATCAAATTCAAAATGGGAATTGACACAGTTACTTTTTGCTGATGATACTGTGCTTATGGGAGATTCTAAAGAAAAATTGCAAAGGTTAGTGGATGAGTTTGAGAATGTGTGTAAAGGTAGAAAGTTGAAAGTGAACATAGAAAAGAGTAAGGTGATGAGGGTATCAAATGATTTAGATAAAGAAAAATTGGATATCAAATTGGGGAGGAGGAGTATGGAAGAAGTGAATGTTTTCAGATACTTGGGAGTTGACGTGTCGGCGGATGGATTTATGAAGGATGAGGTTAATCATAGAATTGATGTGGGAAAAAAGGTGAGTGGTGCGTTGAGGGATATGTGGAGTCAAAAAACGTTATCTATGGAGGCAAAGAAGGGAATGTATGAAAGTATAGTAGTACCAACACTCTTATATGGATGTGAAGCTTGGGTGGTAAATGCAGCAGCGAGGAGACGGTTGGAGGCAGTGGAGATGTCCTGTCTAAGGGCAATGTGTGGTGTAAATATTATGCAAAAAATTCGGAGTGTGGAAATTAGGAGAAGGTGTGGAGTTAAAAAAAGCATTAGTCAGAGGGCAGAAGAGGGGTTGTTGAGGTGGTTTGGTCATTTAGAGAGAATGGATCAAAGTAGAATGACATGGAAAGCATATAAATCTATAGGGGAAGGAAAGAGGGGTAGTGGTCGTCCTCAAAAGGGTTGGAAAGAGGGGGTAAAGGAGGTTTTGTGGGCGAGGGGCTTGGACTTCCAGCAAGCGTGCATGAGCGTGTTAGATAGGAGTGAATGGAGACGAATGATACTTGGGACCTGACGATCTGTTGGAGTGTGAGCAGGGTAATATTTAGTGAAGGGATTCAGGGAAACCGGTTATTTTCATATTGTCGGACTTGAGTCCTGGAAATGGGAAGTACAATGCCTGCACTTTGAAGGAGTGGTTTGGGATATTGGCAGTTTGGAGGGATATGTTGTGTATCTTTATACGTATATGCTTCTAAACTGTTGTATTCTGAGCACCTCTGCAAAAACAGTGATAATGTGTGAGTGTGGTGAAAGTGTTGAATGATGAAAGTATTTTCTTTTTGGGGATTTTCTTTCTTTTTTGGGTCACCCTGCCTCGGTGGGAGACGACCGACTTGTTGAAAAAATATATATACATACATATATATATATATATATATATATATATATATATATATATATATATATATATATATATATATATATATATATATATATATATATATGTCGTGCCGAATAGGCAGAACTTGCGATCTTGGCTTAAATAGCAACGCTCATCTTGCCATATAGGACATGTGAAAATTTCCGTATGCAATAATTTCGCCAAAACCATTCTGAACCTAACGAAAAAAATATATTTCACTGTGTTTGTTTAGTATTAAATTATTGTAAACAAATCTAAAATATATTTAGCTGGGTTAGGCTAAAATAAATTGTTCTTGTTGTAATAAGGTTAGGTAAGTTTTCTAAGTTCCTTTTGATGCAAAATTATTAATTTTTACATCACATTAATGAAAAAAATATATCTTTAAACGTATAAGAGAAAATTTTTGAAAGGACTTAATTTTAAACAAGTTCTTGCTAATTGACCAATTTTACATATATATATATATATATATATAATATATATATATATATATATATATATATATATATAATATATATATATATATATATATATATATATATATATATATATATATATATATATATATATATATATATATATATATATAATAGCCAATCCTACAGTTTGTCCAGATCATTTGCAGCCTTTCCCCGTTCTCATATGTATTATTTTCCCCATTCGTTTTACAACATTAGGAAATAAAGATAGATCTTACTCAATCCCATCTAGTGTTCACATAAACCAAAGGTGTATGACAGAGGGAAGGGAGGGGGGAAAGAACGGGAAAAATGAAGAGGGAGGGGCCAGAGAGGTATATATTGATCGTATTGATTGTGTCGTGGGCCTCTTTCTAGTACAGTGCATGGACACATTTTTTTTTTGTTTAATTTGTGCATTGAGAGCGAAATATATTAATTTGGACATTGTTTTGGCGTACCATACACTGTAAAGTTTTCGAGCGGTTACTGTACTAAGGAATCACAGAACTTGATGTGGTCGAGGTACATACTGCTTTATTGACATGATAACTTCTTGACATATGGACATACATGTTGTATATAGTTATACGAAATATACTTGAAGTGGCTTGATTTTTTTAGTCGGTAAAAAGTGATAGTATGTGATGGTTGTTTTCAGTTGAATCAAACTGTCTTCTTGGTGGGAGATGATGTGTGAAAACCTATTGTATGGAAATTTTGAACGCGTTCGGCGCGAGTTGGCAGGTGTGTCCGGTGAAAATACTAGGCTGGCCTTTTCAGCTACGGTTACTCAAGCGTATATGTTATATACTGTGTTGTAACCCATCCACTGAACTCCCGTTGTATATAGTAATACTGAAAATGTTGGAGGGATAATATAGCAATTGTGTGTGTTGGTGGCGATTCGGCGGTGGTGGTGGGTGGTATGTGAGTGAGACGCTAAGCTAGGTTTGTGTTATGGTCCAATGTGTGACCTTTTCCCCTGCAGTGGGGCGCCGGTCGCGCTCCCACGTTGCTCCATCACAACACCCCCCCCCCCCCACACACGCATACACCTACAGCTCGGCAACATTACAGTGCTACCATCACCCATGCGGTCACGATATTTGTTTCCATCATTTTAGCTACAGTTAGTCAGGGAGGGAGGGGGGGGGGTGAGTGTTGACCACACTAAAGCCGTAGCAGCGTGGATGGCCGTCGGCACCTTGCTGCTGCCCTCACCTTTTAAAAAGTTTTCGAGTTAAAGGTTTACTGGCGGCTACGCTGGTAATCTAATTAATAAATTAATATAATTAACTCTTAAGTAAATTGGCTTTGAAGTTTGGGGCTCGGGAAAGGTGGCCTAAGATCTTAGCTGGAGCTCTTGGCCCACATCTTGTCGATTTTCAGATTTGCCTTACTTTGCTATTTTGGACTTCATTTTTTTTATTGCTCACAAACCTTACATTTAAAGATTTTTATTGTGTATTTTAGCAATTATTTTCCTTGTTTCCTGCCATTTTTACCACTGATCGTCCTGGCATTGAAATACGTACAGGGTTACTCCACTTCCCTATGGTCATCAAGGAAACCTGGCCTCATGCCAGGCTACTACTATAGAAAAACCCTCGAAACCGTTCACAGGTATGTCTGATCTAATCTACGCCGTCTCCTGAATGCCTTATGATCATATCTTCTATGGATCATCGCTTCTCGGCTCTCTTGAGCTAAGATCAAATATTCTGTGGATCTTGTATCAAGAGTGAAACCTTGATATCCTAACACTGAGTCTGGGTTCACACTTGTAGAAAACTTCTGAAGCGTACCAATTTTTTGTATGCCTGAGTGTGTGTGTGTGTGTGTGTGTGTGCACTCGCCTATCTGTGGTTGCAGGGGTCGATTTATAGTTCTTGGCTCCGCCTCTTCGTTGGTCGCTACTAGGTCTACTCTCTCCCTGTTCCATGAACAGGGAGAGAGTGGACCTAGTATAGATCCTGCCTCCACTACCCCTCCAGATTGTTTGACTTAGTGACTGTATGACTGAAGAAATACTTCCTAACATCCCTGTGATTCATCTGAGTCTTCAACTTCTAGTTGTGACCCCTTGTTGCTCTGTCCTATCTCTGAAACATCCTATCCCTATCCACCTTGTCAATTCCTCTCAGTATTTTATGTCTTTATCATGTCCCCCCTATCCCTCTTGCCTTCCAGTGTCGTCAGTTCGATTTCTCTTAACCTCTCCTAGTGGGACATACCCCTTAGTTCCTGGACTATTCTTGTTGCAAACCTTTACAGAGTGTGTGTGTGTGTGTGTGTGTGTGTGTGTGTGTGTGTGTGTGTGTGTGTGTGTGTGTGTGTGTGTGTGTGTGTGTGTGTGTGTGTGTGTGCGTGCGCGTGTGTGCGCGTGTGTGCGCGTGTGTGTGTGCGCGTGTGTGCGCGTGTGTGTGTGCGCGCGCGCGATCTCACCTATTTGTTGTTGCAGGGGTCGATTCATAGCTCCTTGCCCCGCCTCTTCACTGATCGCTACTAGGTCCTCTCCCTGCTCCATGAGCTTTATCATACCTCGTCTTAAAACTATGCATAGTTCCTGCCTTCACTACATCGCTTGCCAGACTATTCCACTTCCTAACAACTCTATGACTAAAGAAATACTTCCTAACATCTCTCTGAGTCTTCAGGTTCCAGTAATGACCCCTTGTTTCTGTGTCCCATCTCTGGAACATCCTGTTTCTGTTCACCTTGTCAATTCCTCGCAGTATTTTGTATATCGTTATCATGTCTCCCCTAACCTTCCTGTCCTCCAGTGTCGTCAGGCCGATTTCCCTTAACCAATCTTCGTAGGACATTACCCTTAGCTCTGGAACTAGCCTTGTTGCAAACCTTTGCACTTTCTCTAATTTCTTGACGTGCTTGACCAGGTGTGAGTTCCAAACTGGTGCTGCATACTCCAGTATGGGCCCCTCCCCTTCTCTCTCTCTCTCTCTCTCTCTCTCTCTGTGTGTGTGTGTGTGTGTGTGTGTGTGTGTGTGTGTGTGTGTGTGTGTGTATCCTTGAAACTTGTGGCTTTTCCGGTCTTGACTCGTCACCACCGCCGCCTTGTGTGCTTGGGTTTACCCGTATTTAGCTGTGTGCCTCCACGAAGCTATCATATTGGTCCTTTGTCGTACCTCGGGAGACTGGTGTCTGGCATGTACATGTGCTGCTCTAGTAGCCCCTCCTACTTGTTACTAGCGTTCTGGAGAAAACGCACGCTTTAAGGTTCTATGATACGCCTTGTGCTGCCAGACATATGCCGCTCACGTATTTTTATTTTGTTATTGCTGGTTAATAGTACGTAAATATAGGTTAACAGGTTAGCCTATATTTATTTACTATTAATACAATACTAACCTAACTGAGAATGTGGAGATATTTTCTCCACGGGGGCGACCCCTTAAGGGGGCAGTGACCCCTCTCAAGGGGGCTAAACCCCTCTCACGGGAGCTAAGACCCCTCTCAAGGGGGCTAAGACCCCTTTCACTGGCAGTGCAGGAGTGGGCTAGAAAGGGTCATACCCTCTTTTTTTTTTTCCTTCAGCAGAGATGAATCAAGAGCTTATGTCTTTCAACATATCTCCATTAAAGCATACCAAAAACATTCATATATCTTAGCATGTGTTCATTACTCAGCATATTTAGACACTTTCACTAATTGGATGTAGATCAAATGCATGTAAAATAGTCACATGATACACGTGCCGACGTTCTCTCCACTCTTACAGGAGAATCTGCAACACAATACATTCACCTGTTTGAGGAAGCTTCTATTTCCCCAGGCCATTAAAAATTCAAGATAATATGCCTCTAACCTGATAATATAGCTAGTTGCATTATACCCAGTAACCCCGCACCTTGAATCCAAGGAATCCGCTCTCCTTGATTCTGTTGAATCACCAGATCTGGCACCTAATGACTGTAGACATTGTCATCAGAAACCCGCCTGTAAATAGAGGTGTGGGAAACTCCTACGGCCAGATTGCAGATTGCGAATATGACCAACGACAGTGTAATGAGTGATCGAGTGTCGCTGGCGAAGACCATTCCGCGTTGAAACATAAAACAGTGGATGTGTCCATGTGTACTTCATGAAACCCACCTAGTCGTGCACCGACAATCTCCAGGACAACTGTCTTCTTATTGTGGACATGATCCGTGGATATAATATATATAGTCCACAAATTTAACTTGTGGACAAGCGATGCTCAAGTCAACATCAGTGATGAAAGTGAAGACATCCAACGTCATATCTTCAAACCATCGATATCGGCTTCTAAATCGACGTTGTAACATCAAGAGCTCCAGCTACAATGAGCCAGGTAAGTCACTATATCTTTCAACACCAGCTTAACGATGTCACCGAAGTGCCTAGGGTCGGGTGTTAGGGGAGTAAGGCTAACCATTTGAAGCCGTGGAAAGAGGGCCAACGCCCAAACACAGGCAAGAGTCGTGGTCCTCACCTAGTATCACCTGCACATATGACGATGATATGTCAGAAGGGCGTGATAATTACGGTAACCCGCTCTCTTACAGCCCAGTGGGAACCAAGATAGCCGAGATTTGAGGAGACCCCAGGGGAAGGCTGGTGGGGTCTTGAGTTGTTTTACTGTCAAGATTACCCCACAGAGAATAACAAATGCCTTATTTTCCTAGTATGTTAGAGAGGCAAAAAATGAACGAACGGGAGTTGCAAGATCATTGCACACACACACACACACACACACACACACACACACACACACACACACACACACACACACACACACACACAACCTGTACTTAGGGGACAAACTTACGACGACGTTGTGGTCTGACTTGGACCATTAACAAGTCACATTCTTTATAAATTGCACAAATTAATTGTAGAGCACTATGGGTGTAGAAGTGCACTGTTATTTTAATAAACATTAGGTACAGAGGCAGCAGGTACCATGGTAGGTGAGGGAGAGATTAAGGGCTTTTCGTATGTTGGCATCAGCTTCCTGTCCACAATCTATCTCAACACCTCCCGTCACACTACATTCATCTAAGTGTGGTTGGTGACTACGTGCTGATGAGGACTCTTCGTCTAAAGAATTGTACCATTTTTGGGATTAAACCTGATTGCCTCCCAATTTCTAGGAGTTGTATTACACCGAAGGTTTTTAGGCTTCCTCATAATTCAAATAATAGTCTTCTCAGCTGGACTCCTTACAGTGTTGCAGCTTCACTCTTGTCCCATTGCCAGTTCCTCCAGTCTTCACATGACCAGTATAACGGGAAGCGTTGGTTTGTATACGAGCAGCTACTTGGTTGGCAACGCTCTCACCTCACAGTCTGTGATTCGACCCCAGATACGGGTGGAAATGTTGGGCATTGGGGTCCTTCAATCTTGTCCCCCAGGACAAGATTGAAGGACCACAATGGAAATAAGACAGACAGTCCTCGATGACGCACTGACTTTTTTTGGGGTTATCCTGGGTGCGTAACCCTCCGGGTTAAAATAATAAGTAATAATAACATAATAATAATAATAATAATAATAATTTTATTTCAGCATTCCCCAGGGATGCTTGACATTTAGTTGTGCATGCAGAACGCCCAAGGTTATGCAGAGCATTTGAGACAAACACTGGAGCTTGTAGGCTGGGATCCACAAGTACATAAATGGCTGTGGTTGAGTGTGAGGACCTGCATAGTATGCACCAGTAGGCCTACCTGGAGGGTATTCCTGCTACCTGGAGGGTATTCCAGGGATCAACGTTCCCGCGGCTGGGTCCATGACCAGGCCTACTGCAGTCCTTTCTTTTAATTATTTTGAAAGTGTTCAGGTATAGCTGTATGCACCTTTACTGTGTGGGAGGCAGCCACCCGTCTCAGCCCTGTGGTACACCGTGATGCGTAGCGATGAGTCACGTGACCTTGGTGCGAGGTGGTGTGGGGGTGGCTGGTGATGTGGGTGGGAGTTGTGGGTGAGTGGGTGTGGTAGGATAAGGCAGAGTTGGTGGTGGGTGGGGATTGGCAGGGATAGAACACTAGTGGTCGCGACTTCAACACTAGGAGAGAGGAATGAAAGAAGAATTTGTGTTGTGGTGTGATAAGATAGGTGGTAGTTAGGATATGTGGGAGTTTGGGAGTTAAGGAACGATAAACGTGGGATAGGGAGATGGAGAGGATATATATATATATATATATATATATATATATATATATATATATATATATATATATATATATATATATATATATATATATATATATATATAATGTCGTGCCGAATAGGCAGAACTTGCGATCTTAGCTTAAATAGCAACGCTCATCTTGCCATATAGGACAAGTGAAAATTTGTGTATGCAATAATTTTGCCAAAATCATTCTGAACCTAACGAAAAAAATATATTTCACTGTTTGTTTAGTATTAAATTATTGTAAACAAATCTAAAATATATTTAGTTGGGTTAGGCTAAAATAAATTGCTCTTGTTATAATAAGGTTAGGTAAGTTTTCTAAGTTCCTTTTGGTGCAAAATTATAAATTTTTACATCAATATTAATGAAAAAAATATATCTTTAAACGCATAAGAGAAAATTTTAGGAAGGACTTAATTTTACGAGTTCTTGCTAATTGACCAGTTTTACATATTCGGCACGACAATATATATATATATATATATATATATATATATATATATATATTATATTATATATATATATATATATATATATATATATATATATATATATATATATATATATATATATATATATATATATATATATATATATGCAAAACAACCACTGTGAAAAAATAGAGAAATTCCAAGCGCTTTCGTGACTACTCACATTATCAAGGAACAATGAATATTCTGAAATCACCTGTTTACTGTGATCTTATTGCATATGTATGTATGTATGATGTAGTTTTTAATGCACAATGCTGTTCATTCAGTACTGTAGAATCCATACGGAATATTTGCTTATTTTATATAATATAATAATTATAATAGTGTGTTGACCTGTAAAGACTTTATTGTATTAAGGACTGGTTGTATAATGTTCAGTTGTTGTGGTTTCAGTATGTGTGTTGTGACTAGATGTGTTTTTTTTAGTGACCTCCCTACTAACACTACCTGCGCTGCCTTCCTCTCGGGCAGGAACAGCGAGATAGAACGTATGTATCTTGCTTAACAGACGAAGGGTCGAGTCTCTACTACTTTAGCTGAATGATCTACATGGATTTAGCGCTTCCCGTAATAATAATAATTAGTCCCTCTGGCAACAGTCAGCGTACCGCTGGCATCATTTGGGTTATCTTGTTTCTTTGGCAATACTGGTGGTGTTTTGCTTCTAAACATACGGCACAATAAGCCTCCAAGTTGACATCAGCCAAGTCTTCAAGCGGGATACTGACAACAATATGATGTTCAATGACAATAAATTTCAGTTACTGCGTTTGGGAAGGATTGGGGAAATAAAAACACGATCGGAATACAAGATAAGCTCAAACCATTCAGAGCGTAAGTCTAATGAGAGACCTGGGAATGATAATGTCAGATTTCACATTCAAGGTGCACAACAATGTCATTATTGCAGCCACCAAGAAAATAAGTTGTATAACAAGAGCTTACAAGAGATGCAAGCCACTGATGACATTTTAGGTTATTCGTTCTAAGTTGGAATATCGTTGTACGGTAAAGGCTCTTCTCAAGGCAGGCTTGACTTGGTCAAGCACTCGGAATGATTGAAGTCTCTAGAAATGTAAACGTAGGCGAGAAGCATAAATCATGATCGACATCTGGAAGATTCTGGAGTAATAGTCCCAAACCAGCACACTGAAATCACCACATTTGGACACAAGAGGCTTGGTAGACGGTGCAAGATATTTCCTTTGAAAAGCTGCGAAACGATGAGTTCACTGAGAAACAGCTCATTGAGTGTAATGTGGCTACGACTCTTCATACTTGGGCTTGTGGGCGGCGGGTACCAACAGCCTAATTCGTCGGGACAGCAACCAGGAGGCATGATTAGGGACCGAGCCGCGGGGGCGGTGACCTCCGGAAGCGACTCCAGGTATCTGGCAACACCTGTGTTGTTTTACTTCTCCGGCGATATTTGTGTTGCTTTGCTTCTTTTGCAACACGTAATGTTTTGCTTCTCTTGCAACACGTATTGTTATGCTACTCTGGCAACACGTATTGTTGTGCTTCTCTGGCAGCACTAGGGTTGACAGTGTTGTCAGGTGGGTTGTGAGCGTCTCTGGCAACATTAGGGTTGACAGTGTTACCAGGTTAGTTGTGAATCACTCATGATCAGACAGTCGCCGTCTACATAGCTACAATTGCCTGATAATTACCCTTATTAAATATGGTGCTTTAGCCTGGCATATGTTCCCGTCTCCTCCCCGACCCGCCTCGTACCCAGCCTCATACTCCTATCCTTCCTCTCCTTGTACCCCCGAACTCTCCGCCGTTTCCCACCGCCCTGACCCATTGTTCTGTAGCTGATGAATCTTGGAGCACTTGGCGATATAGTCATTTCCCTACTGAGTTCTCAGTTATTAAGGCTGACAGTCTTCAACGCTATGATGTAAACCATCCTCTGTGATGGAATATGACAGGGTAACATCTACCTGGAGGTTGTTCCGGGGGTCAAATCCCTCACAGCCTGGTCCTAGACCAGGCCTGGTGGATCAGGCTGTTAATACAGGCTTCACGCAATCCAACTTATTAACCACAACCTGGCTGAACAGGCATTACCTTTGATGAGTTCCGAGAGTTTTTCTACTCCCAGATCCCGGCTTGGGGCCAGGCTCGTCTGGTGCTTGACTGGTCAGCCAGGCTGTTGCTGCTGGTGGCCTGCTGACCAACATATCCATCACAGCCTGGTTGATCTGGCAACTGATGTATACAGTTTTGCTAAATAAACAAAAATGCTTCCACGCCTGGCCTTTCCTTGTTGCTAATATAGTCGTGTGGGATGAACTTAATGTAGGTCTTTCTCATAAGATGCAACCTTCAGTAGTGCCGGCAGTCTGGAGAGTGAGGCACAGCAGGACTGTTTGAAGACATGTGAAGGTATATGTTGCCGTCCACTGTGCTTTCTGCAGTACTCTTCTGTGAAGGTGTGGTATGTCGTCGTCCTCTGTGCCTACTGCAGTACTTTTCTGACCCACCAATCATCTCATTTCAACTGTTTTACTCACCTGTTCCTCTCCCACCACATTCCTCAGTCCACCACCCGCCCTTTTCCCCTCATTAGTTCTATAATTCACCTTGTCTTCCATAGACCCATCCGCCGAAAAGTTCACTATAATAATAATAATAATAATTATATATATATATATATATATATATATATATATATATATATATATATATATATATATATATATATATATATTATATATATATATAGAGGGAGGTACCACCTCTAGAACTGTCATGGGGACCCTCATCCTCAGAGAAAAGAATAAACTTGCTTCAGGGAAAACTCACCTCTTTAGCTGGACTGGGGACCCTCATCCTCAGAGAAGACAATAAACGTACCTCAGGGAAAACTCAAGGTTCTCCCCGGAATTGTTTGAATATTTTCTTCTCCTACCACCACCCTATATTTTATATTCGATGGTAAAATTTATTAATAAACAGAATACTACATTTACAGAAAAAACAAACATGAATACAATGGTACAGTGTATTAAAGATCGTGAATTTCCTCCAGTTCCTCCGAAGCTGGACGCGAGCCAAGTATGCAGCAGGCCTTTCCTCTCTGGATGGCCACACTGAGGCGCTGGAACATGAAAGTGGCTGCCCTTGGGTCCCTGGTGGTGTCGATGAGTCTGGAGCCCAATTCTTTAAGGAAACGTGTGGCATTTTTTCCTCATGATCCCAAGGTCTCTGATCCCACTGGGACAAATTGATACTGTTGGCTTATGTCCCTGTACTTGCTGATCTTGTCCTCCTCCCTGTGGTCAGCAGCTCACTATGATGGATATAGGTGTGTGTGTGTGTGTGTGTGTGTGTGTGTGTGTGTGTGTGTGTGTGTGTGTGTGTGTGTGTGTATGTGTGTGTGTGTATGCATGTATGTATATATGTGTATGTATATGTATATGTATATGTATATACCCTCTTTTGACAACCCAATACTCGATGAAATAAGACACATGTGCAACATCTGGGTATCTTTATTGTAGACGTTTCGCCATCCAGTGGCTTTATCAATACAAATTCTAGGACATAACTTGAAGACAGTAGGACTATATACAGAAGATGAAGTAATCAGTCCCTCAACCTTGGAGTATGTGCGAAGAGCACCGTAGTCGTGGAGATTCTGAAGCAGAAGCAAGGATCCTGGCGCTTATATAGTAACGTCAGGTGTAGCAGACGAGGGCATAGTCACTGGTAGGCGGGATTCCCCAGTGGAAGTAGGTCCTTCCCAAAGAGATGGGTTAGTTGTAGTAGTAGTTTTCGCCATCGGGCCACCCTGCCTTGGTGGGAATCGGCCAGTGTGCTAATAAAAAAAAATAACATTCGCTTGCTTTATTCGGCAAGAAGAGCGTTGCTATTTAAGTCAAAATCGCACGATACAAATATATACATATATATATATATATATATATATATATATATATATATATATATATATATATATATATATATATATATATATATATGTCGTGCCGAATATGTAAAACTGGTCAATTAGCAAGAACTCATTTAAAATTAAGTCCTTTCTAAAATTTTCTCTTATACGTTTAAAGATATATTTTTTTCATTAATGTTGATGTAAAAATTTATAATTTTGCACCAAAAGGAACTTAGAAAACTTACCTAACCTTATTATAGCAAGCTCAATTTATTTTAGCCTAACCCAACTAAATATATTTTAGATTTGTTTACAATAATTTAACACTAAATAAACACAGAGAAATATATTTTTTTCGTTAGGTTCAGAATGATTTTGGCGAAATTATTGCATACACAAATTTTCACTTGTCTTATATGGCAAGATGTGCGTTGCTATTTAAGCCAAGATCGCAAGTTCTGCCTATTCGGCACGACATATACATATATATACATATATATACATATATATACATATATATATATATATATATATATATATATATATATATATATATATATATATATATATATATATATATACATATATACAGTTTGTATGTGTATGACTTAGCAAAGATCGAAACGTCCCAATAAAGGCTGTGTAAACGTGTGTTCTCTTCACTAAAGATGGTAATGGTGATGGAAGCTGTGGTGGGCCACCATGGTAGCCACCACTGAGTGCTCTCTCCTTATCCAGGTGTGGTAGTGTCACTGGGGAATCACTGTGGTCGTGTCTTCCTGTTGAGTTATCAGTCATTGTGGTCTTCTTTATCCTTCCCTTCCTCCTCTTTCCTCCCTCACACCCACTCTTCACATATCTCTTTGTCTTTGTTGAATATTATATTTGATGAACAATCAATATGGTCTTCGTGTGCTGGACACGAGCAGTGGAGTCACGTGTTGGTTTAGATAGAGCTTATATATTTAGTGTGAACAAGGTAACATTTATGAAGGGATTCAGGGAACCCGGCAGACCGGACTTGAGTCCTGGAGATGGGAAGTACAGTGTCTGCACTCTGAAGGAGGGGTGTTAATGTTGCAGTTTTATAACTGTAATGTAAGCACGTCTCTGACAAGACAGTGATGGAGTGAATGATGTTTTTCTTTTTCGGGCCACCCTGCCTTGGTGGGAACCGGCCGATGTGTTAATAAAAAATAAATAATTATATATTTAACACATCCCTTCAACCAATGCAGGACGAACATTCATTATGTTACAAGAAAGAGAGAACTTTCCTCAGATTAACCCTGGAGGGTTAATAACTTAGGATAACTAAAAAAGACAAGCAGTATGGTTTATTTCCGCCGAGATCCTTAGGTCGTCATTATGGATGTCACCCACGACAGTCTGCTAACTCTCAAGTATTTGTTTATTGCTAGGGTGAATAATTGAAAAATTGTGAAAATTAGTTTCACATTCGTTATATTTTACGTAGACTTCATAATCAACGTGCAGTGTCAATATTATTGAGCGTCAACACTTGTGGATGAAGAGTTTACACTTGTAAACTAAACAGTAATAAATTAAAACCGTAACTTGGACTTTTTTTTTTAACTTCAGTAATATTGTTCCATATAAATTCTTCTAGTTGCACTTGTTTTTGTTCTTTGTAAATTATTTATTTGTTTTAATTTTCGCCAGCCAGTAAGGCAAGGTAAGCTAGTCGTCTTGTGGGTTCCGCCCTTAATTAGGTTCTCTGTATCACCATTGCCTTAAAACCCGCCACATCCATCCCCCTTCCCCCCTCCCCCCCCCACACACACACTTCCTCGCCAATTTCAACACTGAAACCCATCCTGTGTGGCGGAATACGTCAGACAGATATAGCAAATTTTTGTTCCCACTATGTAACTATCAGCAGACTGTGAATGTATCCACTTTTGCTAAAAATAATCACCCTCCTAGCATTGCTCTTCCTCACTACTCATCCACCCTCACACTCCACCCACCTCTCAAACACTACTTAACCACTCCTCACATACTACTCATCCACCTTCCTATCCATCTAATTCATCTGTGATAGGCCATTCTGAGACACGATAATCTCCAAATGATAGTAACTGTAGCTTTACTGGAAGGAAGACTTTGAATCTGTCGTAGCTGCTGAACACTCAGTGGAATGCTTATGTCAGGACGGCCAGGAACATAACAGGTGAATAATGATAACCTTAAAAAAAATAGTGCCACTGGTGACACTATTCATATAGCTTGTGCTCTCTCGCTTAGAGTATGGTATTGATTATTGTTGACGGCAAAGTCTTTCTGTGGGCAGTGGAAAATAACATGACTTTCATTGATGACAAGTTCCAATTGCTTAGATATAGGAAAAATGAAGAACTCTACAAGGACACTATATAAAAAACACAAGAGCACCACCAAATAAAACGGAAGGAACATGTGAAGGGTCTGGGTGCAACAATGTCGGCCGCCCTTTCTTTCAAAGAACACGGTAAGGTAAATGTCACGATGGCCAGGAAAATGATGGGGTGGATAATGAGGACTCTCAGGACAAGGGAAAATAAAGCCAGTGGTGACAGTTTTCAAATTATCTGTGCTCTCAAAATTGGAGTCCTGTTCAGTGTTGACAGCTCCATTCAGGGCAGGAGAGATATCAGAGTTGGAGCAGAATCCAAGATCATTTACGGCCCACATAGAGCCGGTAAAACATTTAAATAATTGGGAACGTCTCAAAGTCCTAAATATGTACTTGAGGGTCAAGTCCCAAATCTACATATTGTTGAATTAGACACATGTGTCTAATTCAACAACATGTCGGTTCTCTGAACCATTCATCTACAATCCTGTCAGACACTGCAACTTCTTGGGATCTTAATACTTGGGAATTCTTCACTTGCCTAACCCTTGGGCACGACCTACTTCCACATTGAACAAATGTGACACCATCTACGACTGCTGCACCTCTCCTGTCTACGGTTTATAAGCTGCTTCTCCGCTCATATACCGTATTCTATTCAAGATTGATGGACTGACAACATCGACTCAAGGCTGAGGGACTGATTACCTCATTTTCCTGTTCTTCAAGTTTCTCCTTTGTATGGACTGATGAAGCCACTGTGTGGCGAAACGTTTCCTCAAAGTACCCAAGAGTTGCACATGTCTAATTCAACAACATGTCGGTTCTCTGAACCATTCATCTACAAATCTACATATTGCCAAAACAACATATTAGAGAGATATGGAAGTGCAAGATATACCCATATATATCCTTTTCAAATCACTTGTTCTCTCTAGGCTGGAATATTGCTGTACATTAACATCTCCATTCAAAGCAGGTGAAATCGCAGATCTAGAGTGTGTACAGAGATCCTTTACTACACGTATAAGTTCTGTCAAGCACATTAACTACTGGGAACGTTTGGAAGCACTTGACTTGTACTTGTTGGAACGCAGGAGGGAGAGATATATCATAATCTACACTTGGAAAATCCTGGAAGGAATGGTCCCAAATCTGCACACAGAAATCACTCCCTACGAAAGTAAAAGACTGGGCAGGCGATGCAAAATGCCCCCAATAAAAAGTAGGGGCGCCATTGGTACACTGAGGGAAAACGCCATAAGTGTCCGGGGCCCAAGACTGTTCAACAGCCTCCCATCAAGCATTAGGGGAATTGCCAGTAAACCCCTGGCTGCCTTCAAGAGAGAGCTGGACAAATACCTAAAGTCAGTGCCGGATCAGCCGGGCTGCGGCTCGTGCGTTGGACTGCGTGTGGCCAGCAGTAACAGCCTAGTTGATCAGGCCATGGACCGGGCCGCGGGGGCGTTGATCCCCGGAATAACCTCCAGGTAACCCACTAAAGAGCAGGGGAGCCTTGGTCACAGTAAGAGAACATTAACATAGATTGTCCCAGACTTTTTAACATCTTACCAGATGATATCAGATACATTGCTGGATCAAGTATAGAAGGTGTCAGGAAAGTAGAGAATTTCCTCTGCCAAGTGCCAGATCACAAAGACTGATATGTGGCCTAGTGGGCCGCCAGCAGCAACAACTTGTTTGATCAGGCAAGCACCAGACAAACTTGGCTCAGGGGCCGTGCTCCGGACGTGGGAAAACTCTGGAAACCCATCAAAGATCTATAGGTATATCATCAAAATTGTATAGGTATATCAAAGTTCTATAGGTATATCTATAGATATCTACAGATAGTATTACAGGAAGGCCCCGCTTTACAGCACTTCGCTTTACAGCACTTGGCTTTACAGCACTTGGCTTTACAGCACTTCGCTTTACAGCACTTCGCTTTACAGCACTTGGCTTTACAGCACTTGGCTTTACAGCACTTCGCTTTACAATATTTTGCTAATACAGCGGTTTTCAATTATACTCATTCTTCATTTATTCAGACTTCCTACAATAAATATATTAACCACTCACTATAAGCTAAGGACGAAAATATTTTAAGGTGTGTATAGTATATGCATTTTAGCTAGCTCTATAGCTCTTAATATGGTAGTGTAAACCTGTTATCTGCCTTTTATATACATTGAAAGTGAAAAAGGCTGTTTTAGTTTACAGCGAGTTTTGTTTTACAGCAGTAGCCCAGAACCTAACCTGCTGTGTAAGTGGGGCCCGCTTTATATGTGAAACCCATCCTGTGTGATGGAATTTGATTTGAAAAGAGAGAGCTAGCTTTGTTTACATTATGTAACCATCATGTAAAGTAGCAGTACACTGCGGATGTTCACACAGTAAATACTCTGTTTGAAAATATCAGAGTGAAGTAGGGTATATGAAAATAGAGTTAGTAGCAGTGTACTGCAATGTTCCTTTACGTGAATATGTAGAGTAAGATGCGTACACTGCAGGTGTTCCGTTATATAAATAAATAGTTAGGAAGCAGTACACTGTGAATCTAGCTTATTATGTTTAATACAAACAATCAGCCCATTTACCCTTCCCACCCCCTCAATTCATACATTCACCTCCTACACCACTCACTGACCCTCCCACCACCACCCTCTGACCCCTCTCACACCTCCCACTGACCCCTGACCACCCATTCCCCGAGCCACCCATCTTCCCAGCTGTTTGTCCCCTTTACCCAGTGGCCCACTTTGCTTTAATTCCGGTTTACGCTACGTCATGTGTCTCCTTGAGGAACTCCCTCATGAACTCCCCTGTGTGAGTAGCAACAACTATACCTGTTTATAATTCCTTGCTTGTAGCTACAGGAGCAGCACTGTGCTCCTGGTGTCTTGGCATATTTAATATTTTCATCCTGTATATTTTTTTTATTCCCATTTGTTGCAACATTTACTTATTTCAGCTTGTTCCATTCTACTCCACTATTTGTGAGGAAAAATTGCCGGTATCCCCTTGGCTCCATTTTTTCATAAAATTGCATCATTAACATCTTATCTCTGAACATCCTAACCTACCTACCTCCCTCCCTCTGTCTGTCTGTCTGTCTGTCTCTCTCTGTCTCTCTGTCTCTGTCTCTCTCTGTCTCTCTGTCTCTCTCTCTGTCTCTCTCTCTCTCTCTCTCTCTCTCTCTCTGTCTCTGTCTCTGTCTCTCTCTGTCTCTGTCTCTCTCTCTCTCTCTCTCTCTCTCTCTCTCTCTCTCTCTCTCTCTCTCTCTCTCTCTCTCTCTGTCTATCTCTGTCTGTGTCTCTCAGTCTCTCTCTCGGTCTCTATCTCTCTTCTCTCTCTCGTCTCTCTCTCTCTCTCCTCTCTCTCCTCTCTCTCTCTCTCTCTCTCTCTCTCTCTCCACACACACCCAACACACATACCCAACACACACATACCACACACACACACACACACACGGGTGGGTTTGAACCCGGATCAGAGAGTCTCAAAACTCCAGACTGTCACGTTAGCCAAAGGACAAGCTAGCCACAATAAGATTAGTACAACTAGGTATATTTCTACACCAAAGGAAGGTTAGCATAGGCACCACTGTGACCACAAATGCAAGTTTTTACAGACGAATCTCCCGCTAGCATAGCCGTGACGAACTCTAGCTCAAGTCGTCTCAAAGCCGTCAGCATGACTCACGAAATCGTAATGACACACACCAGGTCTAGTGTCTCATCGACATGTGCCTAGTACAAAATGGTAACTAACAGTACTCGCCCCCATCTTATTCCTCATCCTCATATCAGACATAGACAGATATACATCACAGCACCGTATCATCCTTTGCGGATGATACTAGGATCTGCATGAGGCTGTCATCTGCTGAGGACGCGGTTAACCTCCAAGAAGATATAAACAAAGTTTTCCAGTGGGCAACGGTAAACAATATGATCAATGAGGACAAATTCCAACTACTCCGTTATGGAAAACTGGAGGAGATAATAACTAGAACAGAGTATACTACAGACTGGCCATACAATAGAGCGGAATACTGCTGTACATTAACATCATTCAAAGCAGGTGAAATCGCAGATCTAGAGAGTGTACAGAGATCCCTTACTGCACGTATAAGTTCTGTCAAGCACCTTAACTACTGGGAACGCTTGGAAGCACTTGACTTGTACTCGTTGGAACGCAGGAGGGAGAGATATATCATAATCTACACATGGAAAATCCTGGAAGGAATGGTCCCGAATCTGCACATACAAATCACTCCTTACGAAAGTAAAAGACTGGGCAGGCGATGCAAAATGCCCCCAGTTAAAAGTAAGGGCGCCATTGGTACACTAAGGGAAAACACCATAAGTGTCCGGGGCCCAAGACTGATCAACAGCCTCCCATCAAGCATTAGGGGAATTACCAATAAACCCCTGGCTGCCTTCAAGAGAGAGCTGGACAGATACCTAAAGTCAGTGCCGGATCAGCAGGGCTGTGGCTCGTACGTTGGACTGCGTGCGGCCAGCAGTAACAGCCTGGATGATCGGGAGTCCTAGTCATGGACCGGACCGCGGGGGCGTTGATCCCCGGAATAACCTCCAGGTAACGTACGTTATCGTATCCCTCGTTTTCCTCGTATGACTCATCGTGTAGTTAACTTCAGTATTTTCAGCCTCTCGTCTTAACTTGCATTGTTTACCTGTGCGCTCCATTTGATAGCTCTTAACAGGTTTTCTATCGGATCCACGTGTTATTTTTTTAGGTGTGGATACCACATAGTAACTGCTTAAAGTTTTTTCAATATTATTCCATCCATATATTTGAAAACTACTTTATAATTATCCTGTGTAGGATATGTATTTATAGAATGTGGTGACATTTTTTTTGTTAATTTCTAGATATATTTTCTCGTATGATTCTCTCAAAACTTTGTCAGTCTATGTATATGCTTTGTGGTCTAAATTAGCTTTCTCCAATTTCCATTATACTCCATTGGCTCATTTCTATAATTTAAAAAAACAAAAGTACAATTTCTTATCTCACCCTTGTGTTAAATTTCCCCAAGGTGACATTTTTCCTCTTAATACTGTTCGCTTTTTCCTCTCAAACAAAGTCTCTCATCTATTGTAATAGTTTGCCTTTTATTCATCCTGTTTTGAAGTTTCCAAATTAGTCTCTCAGTTGGGAACTCTTTCAAAGGGTTTCTCAAAACATCAACTGCTAATTCATTTATCCAAGGTACGAATATAGTACTACTCCCGATAATATAATTTAAAACGGTCGACTAATACCCGGGTATTTATTTACAGCTAGATGAACAGGGGCAACGTAAAGTTATTTGTCCTGTTTTTAGCCACCATGGCTCAAACTCAGGCTTCTGAGTTTTCAGCTCTGCAGGTTGCTATGTCTTTAATGTTTTACTCATGAAGTGTGAGTGCACTCTATACTAATTTGTTTTTAAATACCTCTGTTATTTTCTTTCCCGTGGATAACCTGAATTGTGTGCGCGTTCAACTGCTACTATCATGTTCTTAATTACACTGGGAGCTGAACTGGCATCTCCGGCATAAGCAGCTTTCTATCACTATTTGCGCGAGATACCAAAATAGGCATAAAAGTAGGAGAAAGCTACAGTAAATTACAGATATCAACAATGTTCTAATGGGCAAATGAAAATAATATGATGTTCAGTGTTGGCAAATTTCACTTACTTAAATATTGGAAGAATCGAGAACTGAAAATGAACATAAAATACGAAACGTAAGCAGGAAATAGGTATATTTAATAAGTAAAAAAACAGTTTACACCTCCATGAAGCCTGTGTTCATGGCTCAAGGGTTAATGAAACTTACCTGACAAAACTCACAATTTAATAAAACACACATTACAAGGTAAATGGAATAGCGTACCAATACCAAAACATTTACAAGTATCTCGTAGAACATAAAGGCAAAGGACTGACTCAGGACTTAGGTATGATGATGTTAGACGTCATTTAGAATACAAAAATGCAGCAAAGGCAAGGCCTGAAGAGTGAGAATGTGGATATTGTTAGTTTTATCAGTGAGCATTTGTCATTGTTATCTGTGCTACTTGTTAGTTTATGAACAACAATGGGTATACCAGTGATCCCTGTGTTACGCCCCTTTCCACTGATTCGAATTTTCACTCAAAACTCAACACGGAACGAAACGTCCCAATGAAAGCTTGTTCTGCAACGTAAGGTAAAGTTTTCAACAGGAAACTAGGAAAATCACTTGCAAGTGCCTGGTCAGCCAAGTTGTGATCGATTTCGAGGATAGAGCCACCCTCGAGAACTGTCACAGATATATCACAGATATGCCTTCTTGAAAGTCCAGAGTTACACGGTAGCACTGCAGACACATGAGTATAATAAACCTTAGTAGAAAAAACGATACCGTTTTTGTTCATATTCCTGCCAGTTGGTTTATGCAGCTGTTGGTTTGTCTGGGAGAAGTGCTTTGCATAACAATGGGTTTTCCTTGGAATAGGCAATACACTGTTTTCCTGAAGCTGCCCCAACTTGTAACCTTACGAATTGTGACACCATTCTATGTAATCTTAATGTATGCTAATGGTTTAAACATCTTTAACTGGCGTAATGACTGACTGGAGGAGTTAATGTATTCTCGTCTTTGCGCCACACTACCTCGGTGGGAGACGGCCTGTGTTGGTGTGTTGCTGTAGTTACTAGTGGCACTTTGGATAGGCACTTGACTTGTTGGGTGTGTGGTGTAGGTGTTGGTGTGGTTGTGTGTGTGTGTGTGTGTGTGTGTGTGTGTGTGTGTGTGTGTGTGTGTGCATGCATGCATGCGTGCGTGTGTGTGCATGCGTACGTACGTATACAGGGGCCTGAGTGAGAGAGCAACTAACAGGACACTGTGTGACTGGCACAGATGTCTGGCTGATCGACCAAAAATTTCCTGACGTGAGTGATGACAACATTGGTAAATGGACACATTTACCAACGTTGAATATTTTAGGGGTACATTTCGCTCATTGGGAGCTTTGTCCGACTCGAAGCTTGATGAAGCTCCCGGTGAGCGAAACGTTTATCCTAAGTAAATATTATCGGAGGTTGAATATTTATATTGATTGCAGACATATTTATACCAATCATACACGCATAACAACGTTATTGTTAGCTATAGTGATACCAATCATATTCTCGTAACGTTGCTGGTATATTGATACCAATCATACTCTTGTAACGTTGCTGCTATAGTGATACCAATCATATTCTCGTAACGTTGCTGGTATATTGATACCAATCATACTCTTGTAACGTTGCTGGTATATTGATACCAATCATACTCTTGTAACTTTGCTGGTATATTGATACCAATCATACACTTGTAACGTTGCTGGTATATTGATACCAATCATACTCTTGTAACGTTGCTGGTATATTGATACCAATCATACTCTTGTAACGTTGCTGGTATATTGATACCAATCATACTCTTGTAACGTTGCTGGTATATTGATACCAATCATACTCTTGTAACGTTGCTGGTATATTGATACCAATCATATTCTCGTAACGTTGCTGGTATATTGATACCAATCATACTCTTGTAACGTTGCTGGTATATTGATACCAATCATACTCTTGTAACGTTGCTGGTATATTGATACCAATCATACTCTTGTAACGTTGCTGGTATATTGATACCAATCATATTCTCGTAACGTTGCTGGTATATTGATACCAATCATACTCTTGTAACGTTGCTGGTATATTGATACCAATCATACTCTTGTAACGTTGCTGGTATATTGATACCAATCATACTCTTGTAACGTTGCTGGTATATTGATACCAATCATACTCTTGTAACGTTGCTGGTATATTGATACCAATCATACTCTTGTAACGTTGCTGGTATATTGATACCAATCATACTCTTGTAACGTTGCTGGTATATTGATACCAATCATACTCTTGTAACGTTGCTGGTATATTGATACCAATCATACTCTTGTAACGTTGCTGCTATAGTGATACCAATCATATTCTCGTAACGTTGCTGGTATATTGATACCAATCATACTCTTGTAACGTTGCTGGTATATTGATACCAATCATACTCTTGTAACGTTGCTGGTATATTGATACCAATCATACTCTCGTAACGTTGCTGGTATATTGATACCAATCATACTCTTGTAACGTTGCTGGTATATTGATACCAATCATATTCTCGTAACGTTGCTGGTATATTGATACCAATCATACTCTTGTAACGTTGCTGGTATATTGATACCAATCATATTCTCGTAACGTTGCTGGTATATTGATACCAATCATACTCTTGTAACGTTGCTGGTATATTGATACCAATCATATTCTCGTAACGTTGCTGGTATATTGATACCAATCATACTCTCGTAACGTTGCTGGTATATTGATACCAATCATACTCTTGTAACGTTGCTGGTATATTGATACCAATCATATTCTCGTAACGTTGCTGGTATATTGATACCAATCATACTCTTGTAACGTTGCTGGTATATTGATACCAATCATATTCTCGTAACGTTGCTGGTATATTGATACCAATCATACTCTCGTAACGTTGCTGGTATATTGATACCAATCATATTCTCGTAACGTTGCTGGTATATTGATACCAATCATACTCTCGTAACGTTGCTGGTATATTGATACCAATCATATTCTCGTAACGTTGCTGGTATATTGATACCAATCATACTCTTGTAACGTTGCTGGTATATTGATACCAATCATACTCTTGTAACGTTGCTGGTATATTGATACCAATCATACACTTAAACGCGGCAAACCTTACAAACTTAAATGCCTGAGAGGAAATTGTTTATCCTTACTAACAAAACGTTTCGTCCTAATGACTTGATAAAGCTCCTTTGTGGGCGAAAAGTTGTCATTAACAAAGGCATTCAGTGTTTTAAGCGTCGTTAACTTCACCTTTATATACCCAACCACGCGGCTACAAATCAGTATATCACACCAATAAACATGGAAGAGTTGAACCTGCCTAGCATGGACCAATAGGAACAGTTCACAACTGACAGATAATTTGGAGAATAAAAATACACAAATAACCCGAGCATCGGACCGAAACGTCGTGATAAGTTCGTCTTTCCTATGTGCGGGTTATTTGTGTACTCCAGTCACGGTATTGTGCCTTTTTGTTCTTTTTTGGGAGAATAAATCTCAGACGACGTTTCGGTCTTTCTGCAGAATTATTAACCACTGATAATAGCGTAGGAGACCGAAATGTCTGGATTTTTCTTTCCAAATTGTGGTTTATTGTGAATCTCACAAACAAATTGAATACAACAATGTCACCATTATTGTCTTTGGGGGTGAATAATGTAAATTTTTATTACAATATGATCAAACAATTTTTGTAACTCTCTGTAGTAGTGTTTTGTAACAGTTCGTTGAAAGAGAGATTAATCATGAAATATTTTTTTGTGTGTTTGGTTGCTGCCAGGTGAAATTTGTCAAGGGAAGCGATGCATGTTATTGATTAACGAGGCTTGAATATTAGGGTGTAAATGTACGTTATACAATACCGACAAGATGATGAATTGTTAGGTAAGACACATATGCAACAGTTAGGTATCTTTATTTCGAAACGTTTCGCCTACACAGTAGGCTTCTTCAGTCGAGTACAGAAAAGTTGATAGAAGCAGAAGATACTTGAAGACGATGTAATCAGTCCATCACCCTTAAAGTTTTGAGGTGGTCAGTCCCTCAGTCTGGAGAAGAGCATTGTTCCGTTGTCTGAAACAATATGAAGTTGAAGTGACAGGATGGAGCCTTTATATAGTGCCAGGAGGTGAGACGTAGGTTGCTTTGGGAGGGCAGGTCCCTCTCAAACCCAGCCGTTCTCACTAGTAGAGGTTGTCGAAGTTGATGCTCTGTACCAAGATACCCTTGTGTTACAGTGTCTGACAGAATGAACATTAAAATGGTATAAAATGCCGACAGATTGTTAGGTAAGACACATATGCAACAGTTAGGTATCTTTATTTCGAAACGTTTCGCCTACACAGTAGGCTTCTTCAGTCGAGTACAGAAAATGAACATCAAAATGGTATACAATATCGACAGGTTGTTAGGTAAGACACATATGCAACAGTTAGACAACTTTATTCCGAAACGTTTCGCCTACACAGTAGGCTTCTTCAGTCGAATACAGAAAGTAGGCAGGAACAGTAGAGATGTGAAGACGATGTAATCAGTCCATCACCCTTAAAGTCGTAGAATTTGAGGTTGTCAGTCCCTCGGCCTGGAGAAGTTCAGTTCCATAGTCAGGAACTATCTGAAGATCAAGCGACAGTGCGGAGACTTAAATACTGTCGGAAGGAGAGGTGCAGGGTAGTAGTAGTAGTAGTAGTAGTAGTAGTGAGAGGCAACTGAGAGGTCATGTCCCTCTCAGATCCAACCCTTCTCATATGAAAAGCTTGTCCAAGGTGTTTTCTGTACCAAGATGCCACGTGTTGCAGTGTCTGACAAGATGAACATCAAAATGGTATACAATACCGACAGGTTGTTAGGTAAGACACATATGCAACAGTTAGACAACTTTATTCCGAAACGTTTCGCCTACACAGTAGGCTTCTTCAGTCGAATACAGAAAGTAGGCAGGAACAGTAGAGATGTGAAGACGATGTAATCAGTCCATCACCCTTAAAGTCGTAGAATTTGAGGTTGTCAGTCCCTCGGCCTGGAGAAGTTCAGTTCCATAGTCAGGAACTATCTGAAGATCAACTACTACTACTACTACCCTGCACCTCTCCTTCCGACAGTATTTAAGTCTCCGCACTGTCGCTTGATCTTCAGATAGTTCCTGACTATGGAACTGAACTTCTCCAGGCCGAGGGACTGACAACCTCAAATTCTACGACTTTAAGGGTGATGGACTGATTACATCGTCTTCACATCTCTACTGTTCCTGCCTACTTTCTGTATTCGACTGAAGAAGCCTACTGTGTAGGCGAAACGTTTCGGAATAAAGTTGTCTAACTGTTGCATATGTGTCTTACCTAACAACCTGTCGGTATTGTATACCATTTTGATGTTCATCTTGTCAGACACTGCAACACGTGGCATCTTGGTACAGAAAACACCTTGGACAAGCTTTTCAAATGAGAAGGGTTGGATCTGAGAGGGACATGACCTCTCAGTTGCCTCTCACTACTACTACTACTACTACCCTGCACCTCTCCTTCCGACAGTATTTAAGTCTCCGCACTGTCGCTTGATCTTCAGATAGTTCCTGACTATGGAACTGAACTTCTCCAGGCCGAGGGACTGACAACCTCAAATTCTACGACTTTAAGGGTGATGGACTGATTACATCGTCTTCACATCTCTACTGTTCCTGCCTACTTTCTGTATTCGACTGAAGAAGCCTACTGTGTAGGCGAAACGTTTCGGAATAAAGTTGTCTAACTGTTGCATATGTGTCTTACCTAACAACCTGTCGGTATTGTATACCATTTTGATGTTCATCTTGTCAGACACTGCAACACGTGGCATCTTGGTACAGAAAACACCTTGGACAAGCTTTTCATATGAGAAGGGTTGGATCTGAGAGGGACATGACCTCTCAGTTGCCTCTCACTACTACTACTACTACTACTACTACTACTACTACCCTGCACCTCTCCTTCCGACAGTATTTAAGTCTCCGCACTGTCGCTTGATCTTCAGATAGTTCCTGACTATGGAACTGAACTTCTCCAGGCCGAGGGACTGACAACCTCAAATTCTACGACTTTAAGGGTGATGGACTGATTACATCGTCTTCACATCTCTACTGTTCCTGCCTACTTTCTGTATTCGACTGAAGAAGCCTACTGTGTAGGCGAAACGTTTCGGAATAAAGTTGTCTAACTGTTGCATATGTGTCTTACCGAGTACAGAAAAGTTGATAGAAGCAGAAGATACTTTGAGAGGGACCTGCCCTCCCAAAGCAACCTACGTCTCACCTCCTGGCACTATTTAAGGCTCCATTCTGTCACTTCAACTTCATATTGTTTCAGACAACGGAACAATGCTCTTCTCCAGACTGAGGGACTGACCACCTCAAAACTTTAAGGGTGATGGACTGATTACATCGTCTTCAAGTATCTTCTTCTTCTATCAACTTTTCTGTACTCGACTGAAGAAGCCTACTGTGTAGGCGAAACGTTTCGAAATAAAGATACCTAACTGTTGCATATGTGTCTTACCTAACAATCTGTCGGCATTTTATACCATTTTAATGTTCAAGATGATGAATTAGACACATGTGCAGCATCTGGGTCGGTTTTCTAAACCATTCGTCACACAGTATCTGGGTATCTTTATTGTAGACGTTTCGCTATCCAGTCTTTTTTTTTATCAATACAAATTCAAGGACATAATGGGAAGATTGGAACTGTGTATTGTGTTGGGTAAAAGGACACAAGTGCAACTAATGTGACATTTTATTGTGGTAACGTTTCGCTCTCCAGGAGCTTTATCAAGCAGTTACGACTTGGTAAAGCTTCTGGAGAGCCGTTACGGCTTGATAAAGCTCCTGGAGAGCGAAACGTTGCCACAGTAAAATGTCACACGAGTTGCACTTGTGTCCTTTTACCCAACATATTATTGGTAATTTTACCAACATTAATAGAACTGTATACTAGAGACGAGGTAAACAGTCCCTCAGCCTTGGAGTTGGAAATAAATGGTATAAAATACCGACACAATGGAAATATAAATACACATGCAGTTTAATGTGATCCTTTATTGACAACGTTTCGCCCATATTTGAAAAAGCCCACTGTGTGGGTGAAACGTTGTCAATAAAGGATCACATTAAACTGCATATGTGTTTATGCAAGAAAGGTATAAAATACCGACAATATGGAAGTTAAGACACATGTGCAACATCTGGGTATCTTTATTGTAGACGTTTCGCCATCCAGTGGCTATATCAATACAAATGACGAGGACATTCGAGCACTCCAGGAAGATTTGAATAGACTGATGCAGTGGTCGGAGAAGTGGCAGATGCAGTTTAATATAGACAAATGCAAAGTTCTAAATGTTGGACAGGACAATAACCATGCCACATATAAACTAAATAATGTAGATCTTAATATTACGGATTGCGAAAAAGATTTAGGAGTTCTGGTTAGCAGTAATCTGAAACCAAGACAACAGTGCATAAGTGTTCGCAATAAAGCTAATAGAATCCTTGGCTTCATATCAAGAAGCATAAATAATAGGAGTCCTCAGGTTGTTCTTCAACTCTATACATCCTTGGTTAGGCCTCATTTAGATTATGCTGCACAGTTTTGGTCACCTTATTACAGAATGGATATAAATTCTCTGGAAAATGTACAAAGGAGGATGACAAAGTTGATCCCATGTATCAGAAACCTTCCCTATGAGGATAGACTAAGGGCCCTGAATCTGCACTCTCTAGAAAGACGTAGAATTAGGGGGGATATGATTGAGGTGTATAAATGGAAGACAGGAATAAATAAAGGGGATGTAAATAGTGTGCTGAAAATATCTAGCCTAGACAGGACTCGCAGCAATGGTTTTAAGTTGGAAAAATTCAGATTCAGGAAGGATATAGGAAAGTACTGGTTTGGTAATAGAGTTGTGGATGAGTGGAACAAACTCCCAAGTACCGTTATAGAGGCCAGAACGTTGTGTAGCTTTAAAAATAGGTTGGATAAATACATGAGTGGATGTGGGTGGGTGTGAGTTAGACCTGATAGCTTGTGCTACCAGGTCGGTTGCCGTGTTCCTCCCTTAAGTCATTGGCTTAAGCCGGTAGGAGACTTGGACCTGCCTCGCATGGGCCAGTAGGCCTTCTGCAGTGTTCCTTCGTTCTTATGTTCTTATGTTCTTAAATTTTAGGACATAATTGGAAGACAGTAGAACTATGTACAAAAGATGAGGTAATCAGTCCCTCAGCCTTGGTGTTAGTGTTCACCACGTTGCTGTGAACACGAACTCCAAGGCTGAGGGACTGATTACCTCATCTTTTGTATATAGTTCTACTGTCTTCCAATTATGTCCTAAAATTTGTATTGATAAAGCCAATGGATGGCGGAACGTCTACAATAAAGATACCCAGATGTTGCACAGTGCATAATTCCTAATTGATTTTCAGGTTGACGATGGTGATGAGTGTAATAGTGTTACGGAGGAAGATGGTGGTGATTAGTAAGGTGGTGATTGTAAGATGATTGTGATGAGAACGAGGTGGATGTTGATAATGACATCAGTTGTGCAGTATAGCGGCAAGGCCTCCATGCATCTTGCACGGAATACAAAAATACACTAATGCAGAATAGTGCAATCCTTTATTGCAAAGGTCGGAAAACTGCGGCCCGAAGCAACTTCATATATTTATAAATAGTAAAACTAATAAACCCACATTTTCAGTCACTTCAGTTACTTATTCATTCATTCATTTAAATTTTATTCATTTATTTATATTTTTTATAAGACTGATTTTTTTCTTTGGCCGGCAAAAGTGTGTGAAATATACCATTGTGGCATCCGTAGTGAACAAGGTTGGAGAGACTGCTTTATTAACTACGTTTCGCTCACACAGCGGGTTTCATAGTCACAAACAGATCTACCTGAGCAGAGTACATGAGTATAAATAGGGAGCATAGTGATGTGAGGAGTCAAGTGGGGAATATTGATAAGAGGTTGGTTGTGAGAAGGACCTGTACGGAATGGGCAAGTAGGTTTGCTACTATGTAAGATAACGATGAAGTTTCCTGGCAACGGGTTCACATATATTGTAAAAGACATTGTTCTGGTTGAAATTGTTGGGAAGTGTCTGGGGGCCCAAGACTATTCAGCTGCCTCCCATAAGATGGCGCTGGACAGGCACCTAATTCAGTACCTGACCAGCCGGGCTGTGGTTCTTACGTCAGTTTGCGTGCGGCCAGCAGTAGTAGCCTGGTTGATCAGGCACATATCCACCGCGAGGCCTGGTCACAGACTGGGCCACGGGCGCGTTGACCCCTCAAAACCCTCTCTAGGTACCTCCAGGAATACAGATGATTGATTCCAAGATCCTGCGGTAGTGAGTGTCCTCTTTCCTGGCGATGAGTCTTTCGTCTCTGTACAGAGAAAAGTAACAACAGCGGACTCAGAAACGGAGACTGACACTGACTATGCAAGTCACAAACAAATATGGACAAATAATGTATTGAAAAATATGTCCACTGATATTAAAACAAGCATGAAAGTCGCCTCAGTAGAAAATACAGGTCAGTTACAATCAAATATCAGCAAGATGGTGAAATGGGTAAATAAAAATATCAGTTTAGTGGTGACAGGTTTCAATTGCTTAGATACGGGAAGAATTTAAGAAACGAGCATAGAATACAGAACGCGGGCACACTATCTCATAAACATCTAAACTTAATTGTGAATAATATCAGTTATTATGTCATTTAGAGAACACTAAAACAAACGCAGCAAAGGCCAGAGACGAGAAATAACGCCAGTGAGTGTACTATGCAAATCACTTGTACTCTCACGTCTGAGCTATTGGTCTGTACTCGCACCTCCGTTCATGGCATGCTGAAAAATATGCAGACAGTTTAGTACCAATATGTAGTCAAAGCATTAAACTATAGGGACTGATGTACTCACACTGTACTCTCAGGAGCGAAGATACAGATACCTTTGATATAACTTTGATGAGTTTTGAGAGTGTTCCTTCTCTCGGAACCTGGCCCAAGCTCCAGGTACAGCAGCAGCCTGGTCAACCAGGCTGTTGTTTCTGGCGGCTCGCTGGCCCATATAGCCATCACAGATTGGTTGATCAGGGTAATCTCGTACACTTACAAATTTCTGGTTGTCCAGGTCCCATTATCATAACTCCTGAGAGTGAGACATAAGAGGAAGTGAATAATGAACGTTGTGAAAAGCAGGGGCACCATAGACACAATCAACATCAGTGGTCCAAGACTCTTCAACCTGCTACCACCAGATATGACAAATATTGCTGGAAAAATGTGAAAGTCGTAAAGAGGATGTAAATGAGGAAGATAGTGAGGTGGAGGAGGTGGTGGTTGAGGATGATGGTGAGGTCAAGATGGAGTATGGTGAAGTTGAGGAGGGGTAAGATAATGTTTCAAGTGGTTATGATAATGCTTATTATAAATGTGGTGATTATGATGGTGCTTTTTATAAGTGGTGATTATGGTGCTTATTATAAGTGGTGATTATGGTGCTTATTATAAGTGTGGTGATTATAATGGTGCTTATTATGGAACACGTGTCTTGTAATATTGACAAGTGGCAGTCGTGACATAATCCGTGGAGCTGTGTGTGTGGGGGGGGGGAGTATGAGGGTGCTGCTATACTATTCTATATAACAGTTATATAGTGGGGACAAAAGCTTTTCCCCTGTCATATTCCATTACGCACTATGAGGCACATGCATAGTGTTGAAATCTGTCAACCTGAGCTGGGAGGCTGACGTTGTTGCGGGGGAAGGGGAGAGTTGAAGAACCCCGAAAACCCAGCCAGCGATGTCACTGGGGTGGTAGTGGACTAGGTGGGGGGGGAGGGGAAGGGCGGGAGGAGGAAGCGTGAAGTGGATGGGGAGACGTGTGTTTAAGGAGCAGCATGAGGTGATTGTGTTTACCATTGATAGTGGGTTGTGTGTACCCTGCTCTCCACACTTCACACTCACGCACATTGAGGCTAAGTTGCATCTCCACTCCCCTCCCCGTCCTCTCCCCCTTCCTCCCATCCCCTCTCTTTCAATCCACTCCCCTCCCCACACACATTATGCAAATTTAATAAAATATACACAGTACGGCTTTACTAGGGGAGGGGGAGGTCTTGCCTTTTAAAATTTACTCTCACACCTACTACTGTGGACAATTCTCTCGTTCACAACTACTGCTGTGGACAATTCTCTCGTTCACAACTACTACTGTGGACAATTATCTCGTTCACAACTACTGCTGTGGACAATTCTCTCGTTCACAACTACTACTGTGGACAATTCTCTCGTTCACAACTACTGCTGTGGACAATTCTCTCGTTCACAACTACTACTGTGGACAATTCTCTCGTTCACAACTACTGCTGTGGACAATTCTCTCGTTCACAACTACTACTGTGGACAATTCTCTCGTTCACAACTACTGTGGACAATTCTCTCGTTCACAACTACTGTGGACAATTCTCTCGTTCACAACTACTGCTGTGGACAATTCTCTCGTTCACAACCACTGCTGTGGACAATTCTCTCGTTCACAACTACTGCTGTGGACAATTATCTCGTTCACAACTACTACTGTGGACAATTCTCTCGTTCACAACTGCTGTGAACAATTCTCTCGTTCACAACTACTGCTGTGAACAATTCTCTCGTTCACAACTACTGCTGTGAACAATTCTCTCGTTCACAACTACTACTGTGGACAATTCTCTCGTTCACAACTACTGCTGTGAACAATTCTCTCGTTCACAACTACTGATGTGGACAATTCTCTCGTTCACTACTGATGTGGACAATTCTCTCGTTCACAACTACTGATGTGGACAATTCTCTCGTTCACAATACTGATGTGGACAATTCTCTCGTTCACAACTACTGATGTGGACAATTCTCTCGTTCACAACTACTGCTGTGAACAATTCTCTCGTTCACAACTACTGCTGTGAACAATTCTCTCGTTCACAACTACTGCTGTGAACAATTCTCTCGTTCACAACTACTGCTGTGAACAATTCTCTCGTTCACAACTACTGATGTGGACAATTCTCTCGTTCACTACTGATGTGGACAATTCTCTCGTTCACAACTACTACTGTGGACAATTCTCTCGTTCACAACTACTGCTGTGAACAATTCTCTCGTTCACAACTACTGATGTGGACAATTCTCTCGTTCACAACTACTGCTGTGAACAATTCTCTCGTTCACAACTACTGATGTGGACAATTCTCTCGTTCACAACTACTGCTGTGAACAATTCTCTCGTTCACAACTACTGCTGTGAACAATTCTCTCGTTCACAACTACTGCTGTGAACAATTCTCTCGTTCACAACTACTGCTGTGAACAATTCTCTCGTTCACAACTACTGCTGTGAACAATTCTCTCGTTCACAACTACTGCTGTGAACAATTCTCTCGTTCACTACTGATGTGGACAATTCTCTCGTTCACTACTGCTGTGGACAATTCTCTCGTTCACAACTACTGCTGTGGACAATTCTCTCGTTCACAGCTACTACTGTGGACAATTCTCTCGTTCACAGCTACTACTGTGGACAATTGTCTCGTTCACAACTACTGCTGTGAACAATTCTCTCGTTCACAACTACTGCTGTGGACAGTTACTCTCTTTCACTACTGCTATGGACAATTACTCTCAACTACTGCTGTGGACAATTACTTTCGCAACTACTGCTGTGGACAATTACTTTCTCGCGCAACTATGAACAGTTACTCCAGTTCACAGCTATGGACAGTTACTCTCGTTCACTGCTATGGACAGTTACTCTCGTTCACTACTATGGGCAGTTACTCTCGTTCACAACTACTATGAACAGTTACTCTCGTTCACTGCTATGGACAGTTACTCTCGTTCACTACTATGGACAGTTACTCTCGTTCACTACTATGGACAGTTACTCTCGTTCACTACTATGGACAGTTACTCTCGTTCACAACTACTATGGGCAGTTACTCTCGTTCACAACATTTCTGGACAATTTCGTTCACAACTCTCGACAATTACTCTCGTAAGAACATAAGAATGAAGGAACACTGCAACAGGCCTACTGGCCTATGCGAGGCAGCTCCAGTTCTTCTACAACTTCTCTCGACAATTACTCTCATTCACAATTACTCTCGTATATTAATTCCTTGTATGCTAATTCCCTAACTCTCGTTGTATTATACCCTTCGTTATATTCTTGCTCCTGTTGTAACCTTCTTACTCTCGTTGTATGTATATGATGCAGGAGAGATTCTGTGATAAATATTTCTCTCTCTCTCTCTCTCTCTCTCTCTCTCTCTCTCTCTCTCTCTCTCTCTCTCTCTCTCTCTCTCTCTCTCTCTCTCTCTCTCTCTCTCTCTCTCTCTCTCGTGTAGTGGTATGTGTGATTGTTGTATTTATTATCTCTGATACTGGTGTGTGTTGGTGATGGTTGTGTCAAGGGTTGTTGGTGTCGTGGCTTTCGAGTAACTTTGTTTCATTACACAAATAACCCGCACATAAAAGAGAGAAGCTTACGACGACGTTTCGGTCCGACCATTGACAAAGTCACACTGTGAATAACAAAAAGGCACAATACCGTGACTGGAACGATACTCAAATAACCCGCACATAAAAGACAGAAGCTTACGACGACGTTTCGGTCCGACTTGATGAAATTAGACACATGTGCGGCGTCTGGTTGTCTTTGTTGTGGACGTTTCGCCATCCAGTGGCTGGCTGGATGGCGAAACGTCTACGGTGGGGATGCCCGGGTGTTGTGCGTGTGTCATTTCATCCTGTCGGTATTATATACAATTCTTGTACTACTACTACTACTACTACTACCACTACTACTACCTCCACCTCTTCCTGCCTATATATAGCTGTCCTGCTCCTCCTCTGTTAGTGTGACTTTGTCAATGGTCCAAGTCGGACCGAAACGTCGTCGTAAGCTTCTGTCTTTTATGTGCAGGTTATTTGAGTATGAATTTGAATAGATATCGCCATCACTTACTTTCTCCAGACATTACAGTATTTGCTATATAACCCATGAAATTTCACGTTTCGTAGCCAGATCTTCCATAGCCTGTGACCAGCAATGCTACTCTTTTTTTTTTCCTTTCTTTCCTGTCTATTTTGTATCCCCCGGGTATTGTTGCATTTGCTATTTAGGAGTTTTGTCTCGACTTCACGCTTGTTACTGTTTCGATTTACATTAGCTCGCTTTGAGTGTGTGTTCATAATGGTGTCTGGAGGTAGGTGTACTTGAGTTGGCGTGAGTAATCTAGAGCTCAGGGAAGAGAGCTCAATTCGTAGGTGTCATACTGAGGTGCGGAATGGAATGTAGGTTAGATTAGGTAAGGTAAGGTTTGTCAAGAAACAGGACAAGTGTTTCCTGACGCGGGTCTTAGTCATATGATGACCCGCAGCTGAAGCTTTTCGTCATCTGACAGAGTCCTTCTGCTGGCTTACCGGTCCACCCCATTAAAAATTATGGGCAGGACTCATTGTTCCTTTTTTATGCAAAGAATTAATGGAATGTAATAAGGTTAGATCCGAGGGAGACTAGTTCCAATTCCTTGGATAAAGAGCCCTTTTGAAGGGATCCTGAACACAGGTCCACCAGACTTTAGTATAGTACTTGTTTCTGCATTGCCCTTTTGCGTGTTTGGGATTCCGTCTGGCATGTAGTGCCTGGGTATTGAAGGAGGGGAGACCCTTGTCGGTATTCCGAGGGCGGGAGTGTGGGGTGGGGGGAGGTAAAGGAAAGTTAGGGGTGTGCTAGTAACACTATTTGGCATGCCAGACATTGTTGTTGTTGTGTGAGAGCTTCCTAACCAGTGTTTGGGTGGCGGCAACGTGTGCCTCTACCCTAATCTCTCCCCCCCCCTCCCTCCCTCCCTTCACTCACCTCACACTTCCAAGGTCATCAATGTAACAAATTCTTGCTCTACACAACTTACTCATATCTATATTCATCTTAGTGTAAATACTAAATACAGCTTGTAAAATAGTGGGAATTTTCGTTTAGTTTGTGGAGCAGCTTTTTATTACCAGCCGGTAACTGCGCATGTTTCATCCAATAGTTACACTCTCCTGAATGGCGCATAATGAGAGGTGATATTTCTGAGGTGCACTGATGGATCAAACGAATAAATAAGAACATAAAGAAGGAACACTGCAACAGCCCTACTGACCCATGCGGAGCAGGTCCATGTCCCACCCCCCCGGATTAGACCAATGACCCACCCAGTCTGGTCACCTCCACTCAAGGATGGAGCACTGCACCAGACCCAGCAGCACAAGCTAGTCAGGTCCAACTCTCACCCCACCCACACCCACTCATGTATTTATCTAACCTATTTTTAAAAATACACAACGTTATAGCCTGAATAACTGTACTCGGGAGTTTGTTCCACTCATCCACAACTCTATTACCAAACCAGTGCTTTCCTATATCCTTCCTGAATCTGAATTTTTCCAACTTGAAACCATTGCTGAGAGTCCTGTCTTGGCTGGAAATTTTTAGCACCCTATTTACATCCCCTTTATTTATTCCTGTTTTCCATTTATACACCTCGATCATATCCCCCCTAATTCTGCGCCTGGCTAGCTGGTCTAGTGGCTAACGCGACGGGCTGGAGTTTTGAGACTCTATGACCGCGGGTTCAATCCCGGCCGGGGGTATGGTTTATTTGCAATCGTGTCATTACGATTTCTTAAGTCATGTTGACGGCAGTGAAGGGACTTGAGCTAGAGTTCGTCACGGCCACGCTAGCTGGAGATTCGTCTGTAAAAACTTGCATTTGTGGTCACAGAGGTGCCTGTGCTAACTTTCCTATGGTGTAGAAATATACCTAGTTGGATGAATCTTATTGTGGCTAGCTGGTCTAGTGGCTAACGCGACGGGCTGGAGTTTTGAGACTCTATGACCGCGGGTTCAATCCCGGCCGGGGGTAGGGTTCCTTTCGAGAGAGTGCAGATTCAGGGCCCTCAGTCTATCCTCATAGGGAAGATTTCTGATAAATGGGATCATCTCATTCTCTGTACGTTTTCCAGAGCATTTATATCCATTCTGTAATACGGTGACCAGAACTGAGCAGCATAGTCTAAATGAGGCCTAACCAAGGATATATAGAGTTGAACAACCTGAGGACTTCTATTATTTATACTTCTAGATATGAAGCCAAGAATTCTGTTAGCTTTATTGCGAACATTAATGCACTGTTGTCTTGGTTTTAGTTTACTGCTAACCACAACTCCTAAATCCTTTTCGCAGTCAGTAGTATTAAGATCTACATTATTTAGTTTATATTGGGTATTTAAGGAAACCTGTTAACAAGACTCGGATCTTGGAGGTAGGAGGTGAAGTGTGCACAGTGAGGGAGTGGTGGGGACGTTATAGTAAGGAGGATCATTGAATTGTGTGTTCGCTCACATGTGGCGAGACACTGAATAAATGATAGTGAATGTTTCCTTTGTTTGGGTGACTGCCATGGTGGGAGATGGCAGGTGTGCTAAAAAAGAAAATAAGTATTGTGGAATTATCAAGTGAAGAAAGTTGTAACAGTGGATTCAGATTGTAGTGTTTTTAATAATGATGGAAATAAGTATTGGAGTAAAACTAGGAGTTGTAAATAAGTGGAAGAGACTGCTGAGTAGCGTCACTGAAGCACTTAAGCTTGATAAATTTAAAAAATAAAACAGCTAAGAGAGATTCATGAATGAAAGTGTTGACTATGTGTAGTCTAGCAGGCACGCCCTGTCAGCTTACTGTAGTGTTCACTGTAGTTGTATTGCTTCAGTGCTGCTACTCTGTATTTCGTGCCACTCATCTGTAGATGAATGGTTCAGAGAACCGACATGTTGATAAATTACTATACTGGCAATAATACCATGTAGCAGGTCAGCAGCCAGTAAGTATTTAGCAGGTGCATCATAATCTACATCTTGAAAATTCTGGAGGAATTAGTCCCACACCTACACACAGAATTCACTCCCTACGAAAGCAAAAGAATGGGCAGATGGTGCAACATGCCATTGAAAAGTAGAGGTGCCATTACTACACAAAAAAGAAAAAAACAATGAGTGTCCGTGGCCCAATACTGTTCGAGCCTCCCACCAAACATAAGGAGAATTACGAATAAACCCCTGGCTGCCTTCACTAGGGAGCTGTTCACATACTTAGTATCCGATCAGCCGGGTTGTGGTTCGTACATTGAATTACATGCGGCCAGCAGTAACAGCCTGGTTGGTCAGGCCCTGAGAGGCCTGGTCAAGGACTGGGTCGCGGGGGTGTTGACCACCAGAACACCCTCCAGGTAGACTCCAGGTATGCCATCACTGAAACATGTGTATAAAATAAAAGCCTGTTAAATGGTATGCATTCTGGCAGTAGAGTTGCCCGTGTCTTGCTCTTGAACATGTAAGATGGCTGGTAAATCTTAATAATTTACTTTTGCTCTCCGTGTGTTTTATAACAATTCTTTTTAATTTAGGAGTCCTTGTCGAGGAGACGATTATCCCCGGAACCATTAATATATATCAGATATATGCAGTTCTTCACTGTATCCTTTTCAATTCTGCATTTATGTAATTTTAGTCCAATGTTTAGTGTTATGTTTTGGGAAGAACATGTAGTTAGAAGGTGCTTCAGCGATACACAAGAGTGTCTTGAACCTACAACAACTTTCTCATCTGTTAAAGGTATGTATATCTGTCACCTGTTTAAAGAGTTTCTCTTTTTTTCTTTCCCATGGCACCCCGGCCTGTGGCCAGACTTTTCTTTTGACTGAGTCTTCAACTACATAGGGCTGTGAAGGGATATAGATTCTGAGAGAATATAGAAGTTTCACACCTTTAAACAAATACATGTTAGGTAAGACACATATGCAACAGTTAGGTATCTTTATTATGAAACGTTTCGCCTACACAGTAGGCTTCTTCAGTCAAGTACAGAAAAGTTGATAGAAGCAGAAGATACTTGAAGACGATGTAATCAGTCCATCACCCTTAAAGTTTTGAGGTGATGGACTGATTACATCGTCTCCAAGTATCTTCTGCTTTTATCAACTTTTCTGTACTTGACTGAAGAAGCCTACTGTGTAGGCGAAACGTTTCATAATAAAGATACCTAACTGTTGCATATGTGTCTTACCTAACAACCTGTCGGTATTTCATACCATTTTAATGTTCAAACAAATACATAGAAGAGTCTCAAGGAAGGAGGAGGTCGGTGGTGGAGAGAACAACAACAAAACCCAAGATTAAGAGTGAAAGTTGCGTTAGAAAGTGTTAACACGTTCGCTGTGCTTCAAGATAAATGATGAAAAGTAGTGTGTAGAGGCGATAAATATGAACATTAGCAAGCCAGCTAATTCTGCTATGAATCAAGATGGCGATAAGAGATGTCAGAGTGACAAATCAGATGTAGTCTTGTAGTGATGTGTATCGTACTTTTTGTGGTAGGGTAATACAAAAAAAGTGGATGATTGTATTTAGTAGTGCTTGCAAGGGTCGAATTCGTAGCTCCTGGCCTCGCCTCTCACCTCTTATTAACACTCTTAACTGATTCCTGCTGTGTCTTTTGTATTTGTAGTTGTTTCTGGGTTTGAATTGTGACTACAGCAGAGTTTTGACTGCTATTGTTTCTTGAACAAGCTTTTACTTGGACTACGTTTCGATCTATTTAAATCCGTATCAAAGTCCGCCTGATAAAAACGTAAACATATTGAAACGTTGTACAAGAATGGTATACAATACCGACAAGATGAAATTGAGACACATGTGCAACATAGTCGTTGAGATTAGAATCTCAACGATTATGGTGCTCTTCGCACCTACTGCTAGGTTGAGGGACTGATTACCTCATCTTCTGTACATAGTTCTCCTGTCTTCAAGTTATGTCCTGGAATTTGTATTGATAAAGCCACTGGATGGCGAAACTTCTACAATAAAGATACCCAGATGTTGCACATGTGTCTCAATTTCATATTGAAACGTTGTCACAATGAAAGCTTACCTTTATACCTTTGATGAGTTCCGAGAGTTTTCCTACTCTTAGTCTTGGGCCAGGCTTGCCTGGTCAACAAAGCTGTTGCTGCTGTTGACCCGCTGATCCACATATCCATCACAGCCTGGTTGATCTGGCACCTGGTGAAGATATGTATACAGTTTCCTCTTGAAGACTTCTACACTTGTCCCAGCAGTGTTTCTGATATCTTTTGGTAAGATGCTGAATAATGTGAGCCACGGACGTTGATACAGTGCTCCTTTATTGTACCCACCGCACCCCTGCTTTTCACTGGGTTTATTTTGCCCTTCCTGCTTGTTGTTCAGCAAGTCCTTTAAATCCGGCTGATACTGTTAATGTTCTTCGTAATTTGTTCCACGTTCTGTTATCGTAGGGGTTCTTAAATTGAGATATCGTGGGTTGAAGGTACACACACTTGTTGGATGATAACATATATTGTCAGGCTGAGATGAAGAGGAATGGAGCCCAGTGTCTTGCCTGTCTTGCTGGATGGTCTGCCGCCGAGTGTTTGCTGCCGTACATGAACACGCAGTTTTTTTCTTTTTTAATATCTTTATCGTCTTTAACTTCCTCTTGCACTTTCGTTTTGAGCGGGGAAGGCAGCTGTTACTGTTAACGAAGCTACTGCAGTTACAACAACGGCACAAGCGGCTGTTGTAACTGCAGTGGCTAATGCTTACTTGCACACTACATGTGTAGGTATTGACTAGTTTCATTTTGAGTCATTAGCTGCACATAACATCCTGTGGACCCGCTGTAAACCGGTAACTCTCATGCATGTCAGAGGCAGTCTGGCTATCCTGGTAGAGTAACCCTAGGTCCATCTTTTTGACCACGAATGCCACCATGCTACTGATTATATGGAGCACATCTTTGAACAGTATCTTCATTCTTAATAGCATGTTGACATATCTCAGGTGTCATGTGTGATATAACGTTGTCATATTTGACATTGCACATCCAGGCTCTTTGGCCCCGTTGTTGGCATTTGAAGCTCTCTGTGGAGTCTTCAGTTTATTTTTCACCCGTTCTTGTCCGCTTAATAAATATACATCATGCAGCTCAGGATAATTTGAAATGTTGTGTAGCCCAGTCTTAGCTTATAATATGTACTATATTGATGTTAACTTTATGATTGTGCTGGACTTGATGTTATCTTCTCTTGTCACAAGTATTTTCATCGCTTCCTGTTTTTTTCTGCAACTTTGGCAGTGTATGATTTCATATCAGTAACGTGAGAGAGTTAAATTGTTATCTTGTGCAGCCCACATCTACACACAACATTCATAATAGTAATGCCTTGTCAAAGTTAATCAGTTAACATGTAATCTGCCTTGGTCAGATTACATTATTATGCCAGAGTCCTCCCTAATGTTACCGTATATGTAAACATAAATTTATTAATACTCTAGGCCACCACACCTTCCCGATCAGTCATGTAGCTGCTGCTGTTAAGCCGAGATTAATTTATTCTTGGTTATTATTTTAGGCCAGTGTTCAGTGGTCAGTCGTCACGTGAGGTCACAGACCCTGAGCTGCTTTGGGGATTAGCGTGGACGGTTACAAAGCATGGCTTGCTTCTGCAGTGTTTTAAAAACTGAGTTTGGAGAGTTGAAGGAGGAGGTCTTGCTTCTCCAGGAGGAGATTAGGAGGCTGAAGGTCCACCTCAATGGGCCTGGGAGAGAGTGTGAGGTGGTTGGAGATGTGGGGAATGAGGCTTCTAGCAGTGAGGTGCAGTCTGTCTCTCACTGTGAGGAGGCTGTAGGTGGGGAGGTAGCAACGGGTACCAGCAGTGAGGTGCAGCCCAGCACCTGCTACAAGTGGCGAGTTGTTCACAGTAATGGGAGGCGCATCAGAGTAAGGAAAGTTAAGAGTGAAGATCTGAAGGTAGGAAATCGCTTCTCTGTTCTCCAGGATGAATGTACTTCAGTGGCCAGTGAAGGTAAGGGTACTACTGCCCCTGCTAATGAAGGTAAGCGCATTCTTGTGGTTGGTGACTCTCAGGTAAGATATGTTGACCGTGCTTTTTGTAATAGGAATAAGAAGATGAGAGATAGAGTGTGCTTCCCTGGAGCTGGTGTTGGGGACATTGTCAACAGACTGGATAATATCATGTCAGGTAATGGGAACAAGCCCATTATCTGTCTCAGTGCTGGTGGAAATGATATTGGGAAGGGTAGGAGAGAAGAGCTGCTAGATAAGTACAGGTCAGCTATAGATTTCATTAAGTCTAAGGGAGGGATCCCAATCATATGTAGCATCTTGCCTAGAAGGGGAGTAGGAAATGAATGGTTGTCTAGGGCAATTGGTGTAAATTGCTGGCTAGACAGATACTGCAAGGAACTTGCAATCCCATTCATTGACAACTGGAACAACTTTTATGGCAAACATGATATGTATGCAAGGGATGGGGTTCATCTCTCTGGGGCAGGGGTGGTAGCACTTGCAGACTCGATTGAGAAGGCCATTGGTGAAATGCCTATGATTTTAAACTGATGGAAGATAGAGGTATGGGTGTGTGTGGGAAACAGTCAGGTTGCAACACTAGGGTTGGAAACAGTAAATGTATAAAAGGCATTCAGCATGAAGTTATAAATAAAGACAATAGAACAGGTCAGAAAACAAAGGGGGACAGCAGAGGGCAGCAAGGGACTAGCTCCCTTAAGGTTTACTATACTAATAGCAGGAGTGTTAGAAATAAGATAGATGAGCTAAGATTAATTGCAAGTGCAGGAAACATAGATATTATTGCTATAACAGAGACCTGGCTCAATCTGAAAGATAGAGAGATGCCCTCTGAATGTCACATACAAGGCTATAAATTATTCCACACTGACAGGGTCAACAGGAAAGGTGGTGGAGTAGCGATGTATGTCAGAGACAATTTAAATTGTTGTGTTAGACAAGATATTAAATTAGAAGCGTCAGCCACTGAATCTGTTTGGTTACAGCTTCTCGAGGGCCGAGAAAAACTAATTTTGGGTGTGATTTACAGGGCCCCAAATCTTGATAGGGAGTGCAGTAAACTTCTATGGGACGAAATTCGTAAGGCATCTACATACGAAAATGTTGTGCTAATGGGAGATTTCAACTATAGACAGATTGACTGGAGCAATTTGACAGGAAATTTAGAGTCGGGTGACTTTCTTGATACGATCCAGGATTGTTTTTTAAAACAGTTTGTGACAGAGCCAACTAGGGGAAATAACCTCCTTGACTTGGTTCTTGCCAGTAGGGAAACACTAATTAATAATCTTGAGGTTAATGATGAGCTTGGGGAGAGTGATCACAAATCACTCAGTTTTAACATATCATGGAATTCCCCTAATAATGGCAATCAAGTCTCCGTCCCTGACTTTCGCTTGGCTGATTTCATAGGACTGAAAAATTACTTAGGTGGGCTGAACTGGAATGACCTGACTAGGGGTCAGGTAGGTGGTGATGGTTGCCGATATGATGCTTTCCAGGGCATAGTTCTAGCTGCTCAGTCAAATTATGTTCCAAATAGGGAAATCAGATCAAACAAAAATGATCCTAAATGGATGAACAATAGATTAAAATATCTGATTGGTCAAAAGAGAGGCATATATAGGCAAATCAAAAGAGGAGAGGGGCAATTAAGAAATCGATATATTCAGTTAAAGAGAGAAATAAAAAAGGGAATTAGAAAAGCAAAAAGAGATTATGAGGTTAAAGTTGCAAGAGAATCGAAGACTAACCCAAAAGGATTCTTTCAGGTATACAGAAGTAAGATCAGGGACAAGATAGGCCCACTCAAAAGTTCCTCGGGTCAGCTCACTGACAGTGATAAGGAAATGTGTAGAATTTTTAACACATACTTCCTCTCAGTTTTTACACAGGAGGATACCAGTGATATTCCAGTAATGATAAATTATGTAGAACAGGACGATAATAAACTGTGCACTATTAGGGTCACAAGTGACATGGTCCTTAGGCAAATAGATAAATTAAAACCTAACAAATCCCCAGGCCCTGATGAACTGTATGCAAGGGTTCTAAAGGAATGTAAAGAGGAGCTTAGCACACCTTTGGCTAATCTTTTCAACATATCACTACAAACTGGCATGGTGCCAGATAAGTGGAAAATGGCAAATGTGATACCTATTTTCAAAACAGGTGACAGGTCCTTAGCTTCGAACTATAGACCAATAAGCCTAACCTCCATAGTGGGAAAATTTATGGAATCAATAATTGCCGAGGCAGTTCGTAGCCACCTTGAAAAGCATAAATTAATCAACGAATCTCAGCATGGTTTTACAAAGGGACGTTCCTGCCTTACGAATTTATTAACTTTTTTCACTAAGGTATTTGAGGAGGTAGATCATGGTAACGAATATGATATTGTGTATATGGACTTCAGTAAGGCTTTTGACAGGGTCTGAGACTATTGAGGAAAATTAAAGCACATGGAATAGGAGGAGAAATTTTTTCCTGGATAGAGGCATTTGACCTATAAATGGGGAGAAATCAGAGTGGGGAAGCGTCACGAGCGGTTCCACAGGGGTCAGTGTTGGGCCCCCTGCTGTTCACAATCTACATAAACGCATAGATGAGGGCATTCGGCAAGTTTGCCGATGACACCAAAATAGGCTGGACGAGGACATTCGAGCACTCCAGGAAGATTTGAATAGACTGATGCAGTCGGAGAAGTGGCAGATGCAGTTTAATATAGACCGTTCTAAATGTTGGACCCCATGCCCTATAAACTAAATAATGTAGATCCCGAAAAAGGGAGTTCTGGTTAGCAGTAATCTGTGCATAAGTGTTCGCAATTAATAGAATCCTTGGCTTCATATCAAGAAGCATAAATAATAGGAGTCCTCAGGTTGTTCTTCAACTCTATACATCCTTGGTTAGGCCTCATTTAGATTATGCTGCACAGTTTTGGTCACCGTATTACAGAATGGATATAAATTCTCTGGAAAATGTACAAAGGAGGATGACAAAGATGATCCCATGTATCAGAAACCTTCCCTATGAGGATAGACTAAGGGCCCTGAAACTGCACTCTCTAGAAAGACGTAGAATTAGGGGGGATATGATTGAGGTTTATAAGTGGAAGACAGGAATAAATAAAGGGGATGTAAATAGTGTGCTGAAAATATCTAGCCTAGACAGGACTCGCAGCAATGGTTTTAAGTTGGAAAAATTCAGATTCAGGAGGGATATAGGAAAGTACTGGTTTGGTAATAGAGTTGTGGATGAGTGGAACAAACTCCCAAGTACCGTTATAGAGGCCAGAACGTTGTGTAGCTTTAAAAATAGGTTGGATAAATACATGAGTAGATGTGGGTGGGTGTGAGTTAGACCTGATAGCTTGTGCTAACAGGTCGGTTGCCGTGTTCCTCCCTTAAGTCAATGTGACCTGACCTGACTAGGTTGGGTGCATTGGCTTAAGCCGGTAGGGACTTGGACCTGCCTCGCATGGGCCAGTAGGCCTTCTGCAGTGTTCCTTCGTTCTTATGTTCTTATGTTAAGTTAGAGTTGAGGGAGAATTCTGGCTATAAATATATTTCCTCCCCTGCCTCCCTTCCTACTCTTTCTCAGGTAAATGCATGTTTTACTGCTGGCATAAATGAGTGCATCAATCCACCGTCCCCACCCTACCCCGGGCCTTGTCACCTTGAATAATGGATGTGAGGAGGAGCCCTTCCTCTAACGCTCAGACATCCTTAATGTTTTACCCACCCCTCACTTTCCTTCCCTCTTTCACACTTGCACACCACACAATCAATAATTTTCCAGTCCCTCTTTTTTGTCTTTAATCTTTTTTTTTTCCTCTTCCTCTTACTGATATCCTCTATTATCCCAAGCTTTTTCGCTTAGCCTTGGCTTCTACACTTCGTTTCAACTCTTTCCATTGCTGATTATTTATTCATTGGGTAAAATTAGCTGACGTGGTACTTAATATGATGAGCTGTTCGCTGGCTCTTTAAGAGTATCTTAAAAACTGTGCTTAACTGCTTGTGTCTTTGACTTAAAGTGACGTATTTAGTGTGTGAGATAGAGCACTTGGCATTCTTCACTGCTGGTGAGTGATTCCTCTCCCTGTTGTTACTGTATTTATTGGGTTATGTGACTGGTTTATATTTTGGGGGGTTTAATACATAAATAACCCGCACATAGGAGAGAGGAGCTTACGACGACGTTTCGACCAGACTTGGACCATTTACAAAGTCAAGCTATCACAAAAGATTGAAGGAGCCGGTATATATTGGCGAGCGGGACAAGAACTGGAACAAGAGAGAGAGAAAAGGAAGTAGTGGTAGTGGGTTTAATCTTGTGTGCGAGGTACGTATGAGATCTTTTATTAAACAGAGCTGTGAAGGCACTTTTGATTATAGACCTTCGTGAGTGTTAAAACCTGCTTGCTTTCACTCATTCTCCTTCATTCTGCTCTCCACTCCCGTCTACCAAGAATGAAAGAATAATCACCCCATCTACTGTTCTTTCCCTTACTTTTCAATGTCCCTCTTTGTGTCACGCAAGAAGTATTGTTCTCTCTCCCTCCCCTTCATAATCCCCTCCCATCCTTTCCTGTCTCGTGTCACGCATGACGGGCTCTTCCTGGATTTCCTCCCCCTCTCTGTTCTTGTATCCTCTTCCCCTCTCTCTTGGTATCACCTCTCCTCTCTTCCTCTATCTTCACCTTTACCCTTGCTTTACGCCCTCTCTTTCCCCATCCCTCCAGTTTTTATTTATCTTCTTTCATTCCACTCTTCTTTCATCTCTCTTCCTCTCTGTATGTGCCACGTTACTTCCCGGAATTCCCGTGGTATCTGAGGGGAGGATTTATTTTTTTAATTAGCATCCTGGATATACTCAACTCTAGAATATTTCCAGCAGGTATTGCAGTTTCTTACACTTTGTGACATTCCAGCACGTTTACCTGGAGTTTACCTGGAGAGGGATTTCGGGGGTCAATGCCCCCGCGGCCCGGTCTGAGACCAGGCCTCATGGTGGATCAGGGTCTGATCAACCAGGCTGTTACTGCTGGCGTACGAACCACAGGTACCGGAGTTTTCTGCATAAGACTAGATGTTTCCTTAACACACCAATAGGACGGAAGTTTAATAACATTTTTTACCCTCTTGGTTGGTACCCACATTAGTCAGCTAACATACAGATACTTTTACTGCTAGATAGACAGCGTAGATAAATAGTTCAGATAATCGAGAGGATGATGGATCAGACACTTGTGCAACACTTGGGTATCTTTATTGTGGAAACGTTTCGTCAAACAGTGACTTCCTCAGGTCAGTAAAGAGAAGAATGATTGAAGATGGGAAAGAATTTGAGGTAATCAGTCCCTCAGTCTGGGGTCGATGTGATCAGTCCATCGATCTTGGACTGATCACATCTACCCCTGGCTGAGGGACTGATTACGTCTTATTCTTTTTGATCTTCAACCATTCTTATCTGTAATTGACCTGAAGAGGCCACTGGTTGTCTAAACGTTTCCTTAGTAAAGATACCCAAGTGTTGCACAAGTGTCTAGGTGGACAATGGCAGCCGGGGTGTAAGGAAACTGGTCTGAATGTATCTCCGTACCAGAGAACCGAAACGTTGACCTTGTGATTGAGAGTCGAAAGTTGCTGGGCTGGATTCCTTGGCACTGAGAGATATTTGGGCAAGTTCACATACAGCCACGGTGTCCTTGCCCACCCAGCTGGAAAAATATGTACTCTTTGTAAGCGTCATCCAGGGAAAACTTCTTTTGTGAAACTGTAGTCCAGATGGACTCTCATATCCTACGCAAGGAAACTCTCCAGTCTTAAGACAACACTCCAGTCCTAAGACAACACCCCGGTCTTAAGACATCACTCCAGTCCTAAGACAACACCCCGGTCTTAAGACATCACTCCAGTCCTAAGACAACACCCCGGTCTTAAGACAACACTCCAGTCCTAAGACAACACCCCGGTCTTAAGACATCACTCCAGTCCTAAGACAACACCCCGGTCTTAAGACAACACTCCAGTCCTAAGACAACACCCCGGTCTTAAGACAACACTCCAGTCCTAAGACAACACCCCGGTCTTAAGACAACACTCCAGTCCTAAGACAACACCCCGGTCTTAAGACAACACTCCAGTCCTAAGACAACACCCCAGTCCTAAGACAACACCCCGGTCTTAAGACAACACTCCAGTCCTAAGACAACACCCCGGTCTTAAGACAACACTCCAGTCCTAAGACAACACCCCAGTCTTAAGACAACACTCCAGTCCTAAGACAACACCCCGGTCTTAAGACAACACTCCAGTCCTAAGACAACACCCCGGTCTTAAGACAACACTCCAGTCCTAAGACAACACCCCGGTCTTAAGACAACACTCCAGTCCTAAGACAACACCCCAGTCCTAAGACAACACCCCAGTCCTAAGACAACACACCAGTCCTAAGACAACAACCCAGTCCTAAGACAACACCCCAGTCCTAAGACAACACCCCAGTCCTAAGACAACACCCCAGTCCTAAGACAACACCCCGGTCTTAAGACAACACTCCAGTCCTAAGACAACACCCCAGTCCTAGGACAACACACCACTCCTAGGACAACACACCAGTCCTAAGACAATACCCCAGTCCTAAGACAACACCCCAGTCCTAAGACAACACCCCGGTCTTAAGACAACACCCCAGTCCTAAGACAACACTCAAGTCCTAAGACAACACCCCCGTCCGAAGACAACACACCAGTCCTAGGACAACACACCAGTCCTAGGACAACACACCAGTCCTAGGTCCTAGGACAACACCCCAGTCCTAAGACAACACCCCAGTCCTAAGACAACACTCCAGTCCTATGACAACACCCCAGTCCTAAGACAACACCCCAGTCCTAAGACAACACCCCAGTCCTAAGACAACACCCCAGTCCTAAGGACAACACTCCAGTCCAAGACAACACCCCAGTCCTAAGACAACACCCCAGTCCTAAGACAACACCCCAGGTCTTAAGACAACACCCCAGTCCTAAGACAACACCCCAGTCCTAGGACAACACACCAGTCCTAGGACAACACACCAGTCCTAGGACAACACACCAGTCCTAGGACAACACCCCAGTCCTAGGACAACACCCCAGTCCTAGGACAACACCCCAGTCCTAGGACAATACACCAGTCCTAGGACAATACACCAGTCCTAAGACAACACCCCAGTCCTAAGACAACACCCCGGTCTTAAGACAACACCCCAGTCCTAGGACAACACACCACTCTAGGACAACACACCAGTCCTAAGACAACACCCCGGTCCTAAGACAACACCCCGGTCTTAAGACAACACCCCTGTCCTAAGACAACACCCCAGTCCTAAGACAACACCCCGGTCTTAAGACAACACCCCAGTCCTAGGACAACACACCAGTCTTAAGACAACACCCCAGTCCTAGGACAACACACCACTCCTAGGACAACACACCAGTCCTAAGACAACACCCCAGTCCTAGGACAACACCCCGGTCCTAAGACAACACTCCAGTCCTAAGACAACACTCCAGTCCTAAGACAACACTCCAGTCCTAAGACAACGCCCCAGTCCTAAGACACCACCCCGGTCTTAAGGCAACACTCCTGTCTTAAGACAACACCCCAGTCCAAAGGCAACACCTCAGTCCTAAGACAACACCCCAGTCCTAAGACAACATCCCAGTCCTAAGACCACCCCAGTCCTAAGACCACCCCAGTCCTAAGACAACACCCCAGTCCTAAGACAACACCCCAGTCCGAAAAAACACCCCAGTTCTAAAAAACACCCCAATCTTGTGTAAGAAAACACCCCAGTCTTGTGTGAGAAAACACCCCGGTCTTAAGTCAACACCCCAGTCCTAGGACAACACCCCGGTCTTAAGACAACACCCCAGTCCTAGGACAACACACCACTCCTAGGACAACACACCAGTCCTAAGACAACACCCCGGTCCTAAGACAACACCCCGGTCTTAAGACAACACCCCAGTCCTAAGACAACACCCCAGTCCTAAGACAACACCCCGGTCTTAAGACAACACCCCAGTCCTAGGACAACACCCCAGTCCTAGGACAACACCCCAGTCCTAGGACAACACCCCAGTCCTAGGACAACACACCAGTCCTAAGACAACACCCCGGTCTTAAGACAACACCCCAGTCCTAGGACAACACCCCAGTCCTAGGACAACACACCAGTCCTAAGACAACACCCCGGTCTTAAGACAACACCCCAGTCCTAGGACAACACACCACTCCTAGGACAACACACCACTCCTAGGACAACACACCAGTCCTAAGACAACACCCCAGTCCTAAGACAACACCCCGGTCTTAAGACAACACTCCAGTCCTAAGACAACACTCCAGTCCGAAAAAAACACCCCAGTTCTAAAAAACACCCCAATCTTGTGTAAGAAAACATCCCAGTCTTGTGTGAGAAAACACCCCAGTCTTGTGTGAGAAAACACCCCAGTCTTGTGTGAGAAAACACCCCAGTCTTGTGTGAGAAAGCACCCCAGTCTTGTGTGAGAAAGCACCCCAGTCTTGTGTGAGAAAACACCCCAGTCTTGTGTGAGAAAACACCCCAGTCTTGTGTGAGAAAACACCCCAGTCTTGTGTGAGAAAGCACCCCAGTCTTGTGTGAGAAAGCACCCCAGTCTTGTGTGAGAAAACACCCCAGTCTTGTGTGAGAAAACACCCCAGTCTTGTGTGAGAAAACACCCCAGTCTTGTGAGAAAACACCCCAGTCTTGTGTGAGAAAGCACCCCAGTCTTGTGTGAGAAAACACCCCAGTCTTGTGTAAGAAAACACCCCAGTCTTGTGTAAGAAAACACCCCAGTCTTGTGTAAGAAAACACCCCAGTCTTGTGTAAGAAAACACCCCAGTCTTGTGTGAGAAAACACCCCAGTCTTGTGTAAGAAAACATCCCAGTCTTGTGTAAGAAAACACCCCAGTCTTGTGTAAGAAAACACCCCAGTCTTGTGTAAGAAAACACCCCAGTCTTGTGTAAGAAAACACCCCAGTCTTGTGTGAGAAAACACCCCAGTCTTGTGTAAGAAAACATCCCAGTCTTGTGTGAGAAAACACCCCAGTCTTGTGTGAGAAAACACCCCAGTCTTGTGTGAGAAAACACCCCAGTCTTGTGTGAGAAAGAACCCCAGTCTTGTGTGAGAAAGAACCCCAGTCTTGTGTGAGAAAACACCCCAGTCTTGTGTAAGAAAACACCCCAGTCTTGTGTGAGAAAACACCCCAGTCTTGTGTAAGAAAACACTCCAGTCTTGTGTGAGAAAACACCCCAGTTTTGTGTAAGAAAACACCCCAGTCTTGTGTAAGAAAACACCCCAGTCTTGTGTAAGAAAACACCCCAGTCTTGTGTGAGAAAACACCCCAGTCTTGTGTGAGAAAACACCCCAGTCTTGTGTAAGGAAACACCCCAGTCTTGTGTAAGAAAACACCCCAGTCTTGTGTGAGAAAGCACCTCAGTCTTGTGTAAGAAAACACCCCAGTCTTGTGTAAGAAAACACCTCAGTTCTGTGTAATAAAACACCGCAATCATGTGTAAGACATCCTAGTGCGTGCTGGAAGTGTCCAGGTGTTGGGTATAAGGTATCTATGTTTCTGATAATGAGAGGGGACAGAGGAGTTGAGGTGGGGGACACGATCATACACCGGAGTAGTATTACACTGTAATACACATTGAAGCACTTGCAGCACTGCTGTTGTTGCCATACACCTGCAGGAGGAAGTACACACAAAATATGCAAAATAACCACTGTGAAAAAAATAAGTGAATTTCCACAGTGGTTATTTTGCATATTGTGATGTCACTTGATTATTGTGATCTTACTGCATAAATAGATGCATGTATACATGTATAGGGAAATATACATAAAAAGGTAGTCATATAGGTACAGGGGAAATATACATAGGCGTAAGCATATAGGTACAGCGAAGATGCACGATTATAAGAACATAAGAAAGAAGGAACACTGAAACAGGCTTACTGGCATATGCGAAGCAGCTCCAATTCTCGTACCGGCTTAAGCCAATGCCATGACCTAGTGACGTCAGACACGTCACTTAAGGGAGGAGCAGTGCATCCGACCTAGTAGCACAAGCTAGTCAGGTCCAACTCTCACCAATCCACCCCCACTCATGTATTTATCCAACCTATTTTTAAAACTACACAACGTCTTAGCGTCTGTGACGGTATTCGGGAGTTTGTTCCACTCAACCACAACTCTATTACCAAACCAGTGCTTTCCTATATCCTTCCTGAATCTGAATTTTTCCAATTTAAAGTCGTTGCTGCGAGTCCTGTCTATGTTAGATATTTTTAGCACGCTATTTACATCCCCTTTATTAATTCCTGTTTTCCATTTATACACCTCAATCATATCCCCCCCTAGAGAGTGCAGATTCAGGGCCCTCAGTCTATCCTCATAGGGAAGATTTCTTATACATGGGATCAACTTTGTCATCCTCCTCTGTACGTTTTCCAGTGCATTTATATCCATTCTGTAATATGGTGACCAAAACTGAGCAGCATAGTCTAAATGAGGCCTAACCAAGGATATATAGAGTTGAAGAACAACCTGAGGACTTCTATTATTTATACTTCTAGGTATGAAGCCAAGGATTCTGTTAGCTTTATTGCGAACACTAATGCACTGTTGTCTTGGTTTTAGATTACTGCTAACCAGAACTCCTAAATCCTTTTCGCAATCCATAATATACTTACCTTATACATCCGTAGGATGTATAAAGTAAGTATACATAGTTATATAGGCACAAGACAGGATACGTAGATGTAGGTATATACATACGAGGGAAGTATACACAGGTGTACATATATGGGCACGGGAAGTATACATAGGTGTACATACGTCCAGGAAAGTGTACGTATATGGGCACTGGGGGATGTATACACACGTGTGGAAATAGGTGTAGGTGTACATATTCAAGGTAAGTATACATTGGTATAGGTGTATAGGCACACGGTGTGTATACAGTGTACATTTATTGAACTGCGGATATACTTGCAGTTAACATGCAGTTATTAAAGCATTTTATTATTAATTTTTTATTAACACATCGGCCGTCTCCCACCAAGGCTCGGAAAAGAAAAACTTTCGCCATCATTCACTCCATCACTGTCTTGCCAGATGCGTGCTTACACTACAGTTATAAAACTGCAACATTAACACCCCTCCTTCAGAGTGCAGACACTGTACTTCCCATCTCCAGGACTCAAGTCCGGCTGCCGGTTTCCCTGAATCCCTTCAAAAATATTACCTTGCTCACACTCCAACAGCACGTCAAGTCCTAATCGTGTGTGGTTCATTTAGTGATGGATCCTGCGTTCAGTAATGGCGACACAGACATGATGTTGCAACAGCCAGGCATTCCTAAAGCGATACGAAAACAGCATTTATACAAGCCAGGTATAATAAAATTAACACAGGTCATGTGTAATGCTAACATTTATACAAACCAGGTATAAGGTTAACATTTATTCAAGTCGGGTACAGTGTTAACATTATCACATGTCAGGTATAATGTTGACAATTGTACTGATAAACTCTTATCACAGTTACTAAACCATGACAAAATTTCGGAGGTATTAGAAGAAAACCGAAATGCGGATGTAGTATACAGGGATTTTCTCAAGGCATTTGACAAATGTTGTGATTACACATAACATGAACGCGTTAACTATAACCGGGAAATTAGGCAGATGGATATTCGATTTTCTGACGAAACACAAAGTAGTAGTAAACAAAAATTCTAGCATTATCAAAGTAAGAAGCTCAGTACATACTGTAGATAAAAACACTCGCCACAGTTTCGTATCATTTGCCCCGTGGTCTGGTGGCTAAAGCTCTCGCTTCACACGGCGAGTGTTCGGGTTCGATTCCCGGAGAGGGTAGAAACATTGGGCGTGTTTCTTAACACTGGTTGTCTGTGTTCCCCGACAGTAAAATGGGAACCTGGGTGTTAGTGGACTGGTGTGGGTCGCATCCTGGGACAAAACTGACCTAATTTGCCCGAAATGTTCTGCATAACAAGTGGCTTTCTATATAGAAGTAAGTCATTGATGTCACCTAGGCCTGTATATCTTGTACATGTACTTGTAGAAATAAAGATATGGCCTGGTTCAGAGAGTAGAAAAACTCTCGAAACTCTTCAAAGGTATATCAGAAGCATTATTATTATTATTAAATAAGTATGAAAATGACCTCGGTAGAAATAACGGAAAAATTGCAAGAGGATATAAGCTAATTCAACAGTGGCAAATTCCGACTGCTTAAATGTAGAAAGAAGAACTGAAGGAGGATACTGTATACAAAAGCCATGAAAATTACCAAACAGAACAATAGGAACATTTGAGGGATCGGGAATAATAATGTCTGCTGATATTTCTTTCAAAGAACAAGGTAAGGGAATTGTCACGACAGTCAGGAAAATGACGGGATGGATAATGGGAATGTTAAAGCAAGTGAAATAATGCTACTTCTGACACTTCAAATCTCACTACTATTTCACTGCTCAGTTAAGGACAAGGGAAATATCAGAGCTGGAACAGATAGAGATCATTTATAACTCACATGGAACCAATACAGCATTTAAATTTCCTGGAAATTCTTCAAAATCCTAAATATTTATGAAACCCACATAGAAGGAATAAAGCATTTAAATTCCTGGAAACTTCAAAATCCTGAATATGTACTCACTGTAATGGAGGAGAGAGATGCATGGTGATCTATATATGGATAGCATTTGAGAGCTTAGTCTCAAATCTGTACACTGCCATAACATACTGGAGTGAGATATATGGAAGAAATGCAAAATTAGCCCTTTGAAAACCAGGGGTGCCGTGGGCACAGACTGTTGTAGCAATATCTGTGGGCCCAGACTATTCACTACTACCCGAAGATATCAGAAACACTTCTGGAACTAGTGGATGAAGCTAGACAAATGCGTCTGTCAAGTGCCTGATCAACTGACCTGATAAGTAGGCCAGTTGGCCGCCGGCATCAACAGCCTGGTTGACCAGGCAAGCATCAGGCAAGCCTTGCTCAGGGTCGGGCTACGGGAGTAGGAAAATCTTTAAATGTAAATTAGAGGTAAGTAAATGCGTGTGTCCTTTTTCCTGAAGTTCTAGGCAATCATTGTATACCTTACTACAAACACGGAATGTTTAAAACACTGAATATCCTAACTGTTCAAGCGCTTTTTAAGAAAAACCTTTAAAGGCTTGTAGTAGGGTAGGAGGTTAAATAGAGGGAGTATTGTGTCATAAGAGGAGTCTGGTTACCATTGTGAAGGTTGCAATTGGTTGTAGGTAGTTAGCGTGTGTAATTGCCCGTCTCGTGGTTAGTGAGGGTTGTTATGTTGGGATACTTTCATGATTGCCTGAGATGAAAAAAAATACGTTAAAATAATGAGCAAAGTGGTAGTCGTAGAAGTAATGAGAATAATGGTAGTAATAATGATGGCAGTAGTGGTAGTCATGTGCCTTTGTAAGTGTCCTCTCTTCTCTGGAGAGACGCTACCTCTACAGGCGAAGGCGAAGAATCACTGAGCTTCTCTAGGGGGCTAGATTATCATAAAATACCGAAGGAAGTACTAACTAGGGAAGTAGAAAATATTGAACTTAAATGATTACAGGATCCAGGAGAGACAGGAGGTAAAAACAATTAATTGACGTAGGCGGTGCTGGTATAGGAATGAATTACAGTATTGGGTACTCAGGGTTCCACCGTAATTTGTTTTCAAGATTCAAGAAAATGAAGCGATACAAATAAAATGTTTTACTTATCATTTTCCTTTGAGCACCTGCCCATGTGACCATCCTGATGATATCAATTGCTGTTTATTGTTATGAACTAAAGGCTTGTCTAGATTTTTCCACATTTGTAGTAGTAAGTTTTAATAAAAAAAGTAGTTGCCTCTTTGGGTACGAATATGTAATCGTAAACACAAATAGGCTACTAAAGTTCAACGCGAACAAATTTATGCTCGAGAAAATAGAAGACTTACGAGGGATCTTTTGTATTTACTTAGTAAAGTTAGACACAGCAGTGATGCTGCTACAGTGGCGGCGGCGGCGGCTCCGGAATTTCTATATAGGAGAGTCCTGGCTTTAAGTTGGGCTACGGGACTTGTATTGAAGCTCCGTTACTTATTGTTTCTCTTCCCCTTGGCACCGTCACTGTGTTACTATACTGTTCTTTATGATAGATTCTTTATGGGAGGAGAAGCTGCATTTCCATGTCTGAGACAGCATCACCAGTGACGATTGTGGTATGTGATGGCCGGTGATTATTTTGAGCACTGTCTGCACTCTTGCAAGGTCCGCTGTTAAATGCGGTGTGGAGGATAATATTCTTTGTGAATTGAGGGTATTTTTCTTTGTGTGTGTGTGTGTGTGTGTGTGTGTGTGTGTGTGTGTGTGTGTGTGTGTGTGTGTGTGTGTATTTAGGATGTTTTTTGATGACTGTCAGTTACTCTCTCCGACGTCGTTTTTTTTTCGTTATAATGCTTATTATTAGCAACAACGACAACAAATAAATATTTTTGTACGTTGTGTTAGTCTTATTAAAGTGTGTCGGTAACTTTGTAGTATTTTTTTTATGTATAAACTTGTTATTTTATGCAAATTCGAATTTAGAATTTGTTTTATTGAAAGTTGGTTTTCAATAAAATTTATCTTATATGTTTGGCAACTACGTTTTTTCGAGTTTTGAATTGGCCGTTAACCTCGTGGACTTATTATTAGGACGTTGAGAACTACACTTGCTGTTGATCATTTGCTTTTATTACTTGTATGTTGTGTTTTCCTGTGTTCACTTTATAGTTTCTTGTCATTTTATTCTCAGATTTTTTTTTTTTCAAGATTGTTGCCCTCAGATTTCTTTGAAATTCTGTCTGTCTGTCTGTCTGTCTGTCTCTCTCTCTCTCTCTCTCTCTCTCTCTCTCTCTCTCTCTCTCTCTCTCTCTCTCTCTCTCTCTCTCTCTCTCTCTCTCTCTCTCTCTCTCTCACACACACACACACACACACACACACACACCAACTCATTCTCTTATTATGGGAAATAGTTGTATAAATTTCAACATTTCGTGATAATTTTCAGTCGACTCATTCTAGAATCATAAGAGATCATTTGTTTATTTGTACTTAATTTGTATTGTACCTAAATTTAAATTTTAAAGTAAAAGAATTCATTAGTTGAACCTCATCAGGAATTATCGTTTAAAATTTGTACATTTAGTAAAATTTAAGACCTTTGATATTATTAATAATCAGGCTAAACCTGGAGGAGCTGAAAGATCTATCGTGAAAATTTGATACATTTCAGCCTCAACCTAATTTAATACGCCTTTGTATATCAGAGGAGGAAGACTAAACAAGCCTAGCCCAGCCCTGGGCTAGGCTTATTTGGTTTTCCTACTACCGCACCACAGTCCTGGGCTGGGCTTCTTTGGTTAACTAGGCTGTTGCTGCTGGCGGCTCCGCTGACATTCGTCTCCTACGCCTTGATAGTCTATGCAACTTCTTCCAAGCTATTTTGTCCAGTTTTCATTTACATCTTCCTAAATTCTAGCCTTATTTTATGCCTCCTACATTTATTTACAACTCATGGAATTTATTCAATTATTGTCTTGCTGTCCTTCTTTCCTGTGACAACGACACATTGACAGTTCCTCAAGACCGTGGACTGTTTGTACTCTTCCTCATCACGTTGATCTGACATTGAGATGAGCTTCACACTCCTCATACATCACCTATGGACTGAGATTGAATTCTTTGAGCCGTTCACTGCAGATGGCTCATCTTTTGCCGATGGGAATATGGATGTAATCCAATCTTAGTTCAATGATTACTCGAGGGACTTCCGTAGCAGGAAGATCTTTATCAAATTTAAGATTTATATGATATCCATCGAGCATGGGATCGGAATTTCAAGTTATCAAACATATGATTTTTTTACTGATATCTAGGATTTTATTACTAACTTAATATTGAGTTCTTATATAGCTATCAAGCCAGGAGTTTTCATGGTCAAGGAACCAAATTTTCCTAGTCTATATACTTTTGCCCCTTGATTTAATCAAAGTGTTCCTTGCAATTTTTCTCTTTCATCCTCTTTCTTCTTTCTTTCATTACTCTTTTCTCTCTCTCATTTCTCTCTCTCTCTCTCTCTCTCATTGTTTCCCAATCATTCTCCCTGCCTTTGTCTCTAGCAAGTTTTGACCCTGACCTCTTTTCATCCGGCGTCTCGTCATTTATGGTGAGTGTTCATCATGCATTTTTTTTTCCAACAAACCGGCCGTCTCCCACCGAGGTAGGGCGACACAAAAAAAAAAAGAAACACTTTCACAATCATTCACTCCACTTGCTTGTCAGAGGGGCACCGATACTACAGTTCAAAACTGTAACTGCCTCCCTACCCGTCCTTCAAAGTGTACGTTCCACTTCCAGGACCCGAGTCTGGCATGCATGTGTCGTGCCGGAAAGGTAAAACTTGCGATTTCGGCTTAAAGAGCAACGCTCTTGTTGCCGAATAAGGCAAGTGGAAATTTGTGTATGCAGTAATTTCGCAAAAATCATTCAAAACCTAACTAAAACAATATTTCAATGTGTTTGTGTATTAAATTATTGTAAACTTGTCTAAAATATATTTAGTTGGATTAGGCTAAATTAAATTGCGCTTAATATAATAAAGTTAGGTAAGTTTCCTAAGGTTCTTTTGGTACAAAATCACTATTTTTAATATTAAGATAAACGAAAAAATGTCTTTAAATGTATAAGAGAAAATTATAGAAAGGATTTAATTTTAAATGAGTTCTTGCTGTAGTGGAAGGAAGGCGGGGTAGGGGTCGGCCTAGGAAGGGTTGGAGGGAGGGGGTAAAGGAGGTTTGTGTGCGAGGGCTTGGACTTCCAGCAGGCATGCGTGAGCGTGTTTGATAGGAGTGAATGGAGACAAATGGTTTTAATACTTGACTGCTGTTGGAGTGTGAGCAAAGTAACATTTATGAAGGATTCAGGAAACTGGCAGGCCTGGACTTGAGTCCTGAGATGGGAAGTACAGTGCCTGCACCTGAAGGAGGGTGTTAATGTTGCAGTTTAAAACTGTAGTGTAAAGCACTCCTTCTGGCAAGACAGTGATGGAGTGAATGATGGTAAAGTTTTTCTTTTCGGAGCCACCTGCCTTGGTGGGAATCCATGTGATAAATAATAAATAAATAATATATATATATATATATATATATATATATATATATATATATATATATATATATATATATATATATATATCCTCCTTTTCCCTTCCATCCCTCCTTTCCCACTGCTGATGTATCCAATTTTGCAAAATAAAAAATCCTTGGGCCTTCCAGACCACCTTCCCGTGTGCTTGCCTTGCTGCCGTGGCACACACTTCTTGCAGTGTTCTTCTGCAGCATAATTCCTTCTCCCCCCCCCCCTTGGCATTCCTTGTCTAGACTGCCTCCCTCCTGTTGTTAACATAAGGACGCCAGTACCAGGTTTATAGGCTCTCCACACTCATTGTCCCTTATACAACTTAGTCTGCAAGTGCTCCAGTCGCTTTATTGCTCACTCTCTCTCCTATAATGCTGCCTCACTTTATAATATATTGTAACGTAAGTATGGGGAAGCAGTGTCTGGTAAAATTCTCTCTCTCTCTCTCTCTCTCTCTCTCTCTCTCTCTCTCTCTCTCTCTCTCTCTTCTCCTTCTCTCTTCTCTTCTTCTCTCTCTCTTCTCTCTCTCTCTCTTCTCTTTCTCTCTCTCTCTCTCTCTCTCTTCTCTTCTTCTCTCTCTTCTCTCTCTCTCTCTCTCTCTCTCTCTCTCTCTCTCTCTCTCTCTCTCTCTCTCTCTCTTCTCTCTCTCTCTCTCTCTCTCTCTCTCTCTCTCTCTTCTCTCTCTCTCTCTCTCTCTCTCTCTCTCTCTCTCTCTCTCTCCTCTCTCCCCCTCTCTCCCCCTCTCTCCCCCTCTCTCCCTTACTCCCCATCTCCTCTTTCCCTTCCTTTCCCACCCTCCCTGTTCGTTCCTTCATAAAAATGCCATTTCTGCTGTGTATGGGGTAGGCTGAGGTGAACACCCTCAGCCTGGCTGAGGGAGTGTTCACCGCAAATACTATATTCTCCAAGGCTGATGGACTGATTACATCACCTTCATTTCACTACTACACCTGCTGCCTCTGTATTTGACTGAAGAAGCCTACAGTGTAGGCGAAATGTTTCAATAATATAGTTACCCAACTGTTGCACATGTCTTAATGATCACCTTCTCGGTATATTATACCATTTTTACAGGATTTATCTTACACAGACATCTACCTTGTCGCGAAGTTAAGAGATGGAATATAGTGCCACGTCCTCCAGGCTGTGGTGGATATGTGGGCAAGGGGGCCACCAACAGTAATAGCCTGCTTGAGCAAGCAAGCACCAGATCGGGCTGCGTAAGTAGGAAAAAACGCGACAGGATTCCAAGGTATATCACAGGAAAGTGGAGGTGTCATCCAAGAGAGTGGTGTATACTCAAAGTGAGAGTGGGTTTCTGCCTCGTATAGAAGTTTGCAGCCACTGCTGTCACACCTTGCTTGTCAGAGAGAGTGTGTGGCTCTTCAGTCTGCTAGCAGAGGCAAATAACACTCCAGAATGTCAGCTTTATCGCAGTGCTAAGTCTACCATTAAAAGGATAAGGTGAATAATTAGACACATGTGCAACATCTGGGTATCTTTATTTGTAGACATTTCGCCATCCAGTGGCTTTATCAGTATAAATACAAAAGATGAGGTAATCAGTCCCTCATCCTTAGAGTTGAAGAGCACCGTAGTCTTGAAGTATATGAAGATTCTATAATTACTATATAATTTTGGAGCAACAGTTCTGTCATGAAATTTTTAATCGCTGGCGCAGTACACCATAACTTCTATAACAACTACAACGGTCATGGACCCTCCAGGTAACTGCAGGTATAATAAATTAGACATGCAACACTTGGGTATCTTCGTTGTAGAAACGTTTTACCACACACTGGCTTCATCAGTGCAATACAAAGAAGAATGGTGAAGATCAGGAGTTCTAGCTAATCAGTCCCTCAGCTTGGAGTCAGTATAATCCCTTCATCAATCTTTTCAAGATTGATGACTGCTTACCTCAAACTACTACTGATCTTCACCAGTCTTTGTATTGGACTGATGAAGCCACGGTGTGGCGAAACGTTTCCTCAAAGATACCCAAGTGTTGCATGCATGTAATTTACAAACTTGTCGGTTCTCTGAACCATTTATCTATATTCTAAACTCCAGGTTATGATCAGTATCATAAGCTCTAGAGATGTGCTTTAAAAATAAAGTGGGAGTGAGGTGCGGGTGTCCTAAGTATGTGAAGAGCAGTGAAACTCAGGTGGGAGAGTTTGGCCCAGTGTTTAATTAACACTCTACCACAATATATCAGAAACTGCCGGAGCAAGTGTAGAAGTCATCAGAAGGAAATTGGACACGTACCTCCGCCACGTGCCAGATCAACCAGGCTATGATGGTTATGTGGACCAGCAGGTCGCCAGTAGTAACAAGTCTGGTTGATCAGGCAAGCATCACACAAGCCTGGTCCAAGGTCGGGCTGCGAGAGTAGGGGAAACTCTGGAAAGCCTTTAAAGGTAAGAGGGTGTTTGGCGAACTGAAATTTCTTTATCCCTGTTCCTTCTTGATTAACCTCGCAATATCATTGTGACGTATTTCCATTGTGCTGATAATTGAGACATTTGGCAACATTTGTGAATCTTTATTCTGGAAACGTTTCGCCAGCCAGTGGCTTCTTCAGTCCAATACAGGGAAGAACGCTGGAGGATGTGCTCTTCAGTTTCGCGTTAGTTGTTGCATACGTGTATAACGTTCCGTCTCAGTCACACGAACGTTTCAATAACCTTGCTTATGTCTCTTAGAGGGAAGATTTATACATCTCTTATAAATGAAGGAGTTTTTAAGAGCTAACTGGATCACTACCTCCGCCAAGTGCTACATCAACCAGGCCATGATGGGTAGAGGGAGGCAATTGCAGTATGATGATATCCTTTATTTAGCCCGCCAGTGAACTTCAGCAAATTACAAGCTCAGATCTGCTTGCGACTTTATAAGGCCCACTCTCTGGGCGAAACGTTGTCATTGCAGGATCACATTATATTGCAGTTACGCGTGTCTCCTCTTCCATCGTGTCAGTATTTTATACCATTTCTTTCCACCGTGATGAATACGTGGGTCAGCAGTTCGCCAACAGCAACAATCTGGTTGAACAGGCAGCATAAGAATCTGGTCACAGAACAGGCTGCGAGGGTAGGAAAACTCTAAAAACTTGTCACAGGTAGGTTGTTTTACCAACATTTATTTCTGAATTGACAGTAATATTAGTGGTAGTGATAGTTATAACATGGTGTTGATAGTGACGACTTTGGTAGTGAAGACAATCTTAAATGGTGATGGTGGCTCTGGTGTTTACTGCAGGAATTGTGGTTGTAATAATGGTGATGGTGATGACAGCTGTGGTGTTCATGGTGTAGGTAGGGAGGGGCGAGACGGTGACGGTCGTAATAAGAACTTGATCACAATAATGGTGATTTCTTATGATTTTCTTTGGGCGAGTAGAAGGTAGGCCTAGTGTGGCGCCATCTGCTCTGATAAACCAATCTCTGTAAACCATCTTGAGCAAGCCCAGCCGGATAGGCATAGGTCCTGGGGTGGGCCTAAACCAATATTTGAGGGTCCCTCTGTAATATTTGACCCTAAACTTGTTTGGTGGAGACTGGAGTTGATTTCTGATAACACTCACATACGTTCAGTGATAGTGAAATTATATATATATATATATATATATATATATATATATATATATATATATATATATATATATATATGGTGTTGCCCCAGCTCTTGTGTTGATGAAGTTATGCTCATAAAAAAATCTTTTCTCCTGTGTATGGAATAAGGCATCCTGAGGGATGGAAATTCAGGAGCATTGTAACTCCAGCTCTGCTGAGAAGAAAACTTTGAAGTTCCCAAAGCTGATGAATATATAATAGAATACTTGACTTTATTCTCATTACCTTACTGAAGTTTCCACGCTATTTCCGAGCCAGGTAGCTCTGTTAGAGTAAGTTTTAGTTGTTGCAATTAGTAGCACTACCTTAAGAGGGAGAGACACCAACACTGTAGGTGTTAGATGGTGGGGATGGAGGGCGGGTGGTGAGGTGGTAGACGAGGTGCAGGTGTTAGAAAAGGTGTGGCAGGGATGGAGGGTGGGTGGCAAGGCGGTAGACGAGGTGCAGGTGTTAGAAAAGGTGTGGCAGGGATGGAGGGTGGGTAGTGAGGTGGTAGACGAGGTGCAGGTTTTAGAAAAGGTGTGGCAGGGATGGAGGGTGGGTGGCAAGGCGGTAGACGAGGTGCAGGTGGTAGAAAAGGTGTGGCAGGGATGGAGGGTGGGTGGCAAGGCGGTAGACGAGGTGCAGGTGTTAGAAAAGGTGTGGCAGGGATGGAGGGTGGGTAGTGAGGTGGTAGACGAGGTGCAGGTTTTAGAAAAGGTGTGGCAGCAGGGATGGAGGGTGGGTGGCAAGGCGGTAGACGAGGTGCAGGTGTTAGAAAAGGTGTGGCCGGGATGGAGGGTGGGTGGTGAGGTGGTAGACGTGATGCAGGTGCAAGTGTTAGCAGAAGCGTGGCAAGGATATAGGTCGTGGTGGGTGGCAGACATAGGAGGGGGCGCCCCTCCCGCATGATGTTATCAACGAGGGCGTGACGATAACAACAGAAATACCGTGTTATGTTCGCAGTTGTCGAGCTCAGTCCTAATACTTTAATATCATCGATTCCTGACGAATGGCTCGTGATCCTTGGAATTGTAGCTACCATCCCTTTAGATCAAACATGATTATAGGTTTTGTAACTGCAGTTGAAACTGTATAAAGTATTTAATCCTTCCTCTTCATCCTCTGGTTTGTTCTGCTTTCCTACACTGAGACTAAGAATGTTCTTCGTGTAACTTATGTGGGTTTTAGCTGCCATCGTTAATTATTTTTCTCACCATAAACCACCTGTGACTATATACTCTGTCTAGCCTCCTGAGTATTTTACACGTTGTGATCCCCTCAAGGGAGGTTCCTGGGCGCTGGTGAGGGGCTCTTGATCTAGGGAATTGGATCTGTGCTCCATTACCCCCACATGCGCTGTATAATCTTACGGGTTTAGTGCTCCCCCATAATTATAATAGTTATAATTATAACGCACGTTGTGATCATGTCCTCATTTCTAAGGTCTGGAGTGCCTCCCCTCCTAGGCAATATTCCATACCCCGTCTGTTTTGTTCCTTTTCTATTCTCATTAGTTTGCATGTATCAGGATTAATTCTTGTAGCTACTTGCCTGGTCTAGTCTGCAGTTTGTTATTCATTTAATAACCTTTCTCTGACTGGTATCCTGGTCATTATCTCACATCAACAACCGTAATAGTTGTTATATTTAGGCTTAGTGTTAACTTTTCTCTGGTAGATCATTGTATATAAGTAATTACACATTTATGGCTGCAGTTGTGCTTCTACACTGGTGGTTTTCCCTCTTTATTATCTGATCATAATGTTTCAAATGCTCTTTTTGGAGCAGAGTCCAGTCCTCAACACTTCGGTAAAGAAATACTTTTCCTTTTTTTTCTACTACTTATAATTTTCTACTTATCCTTGTTGTTATTAATTTCTATAGATTTTTCTTGTGTGTTTTGTCATATCCATTCATGAAATTGTAGATGGTTATCATATCGGTTGTCCTGTCTTCCAACAGTGACAAGTGTGGTGTGTAGAGTCAGTCTTCATAATACTTCTTTTAAGTCTGGACTCCACTTTGTTGCATGTCTCATAGCTTTTTCTGTTATGTCACTTAAAAATGAAGCAGTAACAATAATACACCATAAAATAGCAAGGTACTGAAGTGAGAAACGAGAGCGAGTGAAGGATATACCCAGCGAAAAGTTCGGCTTCTTTCCACCTGGAGGGTGTTCCGGGGGTCAACGCCCCCGCGGCCCAGTACTTGTCAATATTCGTAGTCCAAGGTTCTTCAGTTTTCTACTAGCAAAATAAAAACTGTTGTTGGAACTTAGGTGATCATGTAGTCAACCCTGTCTAATATACTGCAGAAAATAAATTGTTTAATAGTTCAGAATGTAATAAAAGTGCAGACATATACCAGTAAATCTGAGATTTACTTCATACGTCATACACTCTGAGATATTTGGAGCTGACGGCTGAGCGTTTATTGCACTGCCTACACGACGTATACATTGCTTTAATACTGATCAACGATGATATTGGGTACAGAGTGAAGTTTGAGCCAAGTATGGGCCAGAGCCGCTGTGTAAAGATTAAAGCTCACTGTGACATTTATGGAAGCTGGTGATATTAACCCCACCAAACGTGTAGTGTGTCTTACCAGACCGGGAGGGGGGGGGAGGGTTATTCTGCACCCCTTCACACACTGTCTCTCAGTTATCCCTCAACTCCTCATTGCACTCATTCCTTACCCTGGCACCTCCCTGTGAACCGCCGTCCCTAGAGAGAATATTTCCCAACTAATAGTAATTCTTGGTTCTGCTGTAAGAAACCTTTCAAGCTGCCGTAGCTACTGAACCGATAATTGAATGCTGGACGATATTCTCTTCGCCCTACCAGTCTCCCAGCTCACGTATGTCACAGGCTGACAAGATTGCATTATATACGTTATGGAAGAAAGCCATCCCATATGATGGAACGTGACAGAGAAACCTAGCTGGTTTTATTCCCCAGTGTAAGTGTAACTTCACACTATAAACATAACTAAATTTGTTAAAAAAAAATCAGGCATCCCCTCTCAACCCCGCCTCTTCCTCCATGCACGCTTCCTTGCCTGAAATAATTACGAACGTCAGAATTTAAGTGCTAGGTATCACATTGAGGCTCGAGGGGGATACAGTAGTACTACCCTATTGCTATTGTGTTGTTGGTGACATGTGGTGCTCGCACACCCGCTGCCGGGAAGATGTAAATAGATGCACAGGTTCCCCCATGTTGGGAGAAGCAGGGGGGCCTCCCGCACCGCCCCGCCACCACCGTCTGCTGTTGTTACACACCCTCCCGGCTGTGTGTTAAGTTTGTTACCATTACCTCACCTCAGTACTCTGCCACGCACACACGGAGAGTTACTCTCACTGGCACACGTCACACAACCAATAGTGTGATAATTTCTCACCTCAGTATACAGCCTCGCGCACTCGCTTCCATTGAGATGTGATGTATGTGCCACACATCCGGCACACTGCGCGTTACTTTCACTGCCTGACGTACCTAACACATCCAGCTACTGTTATCTAACTTGCAGTTACCATAACATCTGCAAGTAAAATGACAGGCTGGATAGCATGTACCTAGAAAACAAGAGATGTCAAGCGAGTGAGGATATTCAATAAGGCACTTGTAGTCACTGGAATATTGTTGCGTGATAACCAAATTTTATCATAATATTATAAATGCTATACACTGCCGACAAGTAGATGAGAAGACATGTGCAGACATTTCACTTGCCGCTCAGGCGTAACTTCGCATGAGCAGCAGGCTTCAAGTTTATAATTCATCCCTGTATTCCACTGATAAAAGTCCGCAGCGCAGGAGAAACGTTTCGTCAACAAAGACGCCTAGTCCTGCGCATCTTATTCCATCCTTATTTTTAGACAGGCAAAATTGCAGCTCTTAAGAATGTATAAGAGTCCACTGCTTTCATGTCTCAGTAGTAGTAACCAGTTACCAGTAACCAGTGTACCAGTAGATGACTCACTACCAACCGTCTCTGCCTGAGTCACTGTCTGTATTCATATTGTGCTGACCACAGCAGTATTCAAAGACCCCCTCACATATGGGTACTGTGGGCGGTCAGTGATACGAGAGTGAGCAAGGAGGCACGTACGGCTGTTAGGGCGCTTCACACATTATCCGTAATTATACGTACTACCAGCCTACCTATCCACGTGTTCGAACTCCCACATGATAAATGGCGGCAGCGGTGGGATAGCGTGGATTTAAGCTTTTTTAAGGGTATTTCAAGACGTTAGAAGACTGTTTGTGAGTAGCCGGCGGGTCAAAAGGTGAACCGTCTCCCCCACCAGCTACTCGCTCCCCTCACAACCTCCACCCTGTAGCCTGCATCATCCACCTGCTCCTCCGTGCTGTGTGCATCGTGTTCATTTTTTTTCTCCTGTGCTTGCAGTTTGAGATAGTAGATTCGTTCTCCCTTGCTCATATTGCATGTTACAGCGTTAATTTTTTTCAACCGGGGGGAGTCATCCACTCCACCGAGTTTGTTCATTCCTCCAGTAAGAAAGAACCGATCCCTTGTGTTCTGGTGTGATTCGATTCCTGCTCCAGGAAGATCTTATTCTTACTGTGAAGCCACCAGCACCCATTAGTGACTTTGTAATGAGCCAAGAATTAGTAATTCCACAGTCACTAGTGATTGTAGCTGTATCTTTTGTAGATACTCGTTCAGACTGTCCTCAGTCAAGGCATGTGTTAGCCAATGCAACAGAGTTTGATCCTCCCAGAGATGACACCCATTCTGCATATGTCAATCTTACCCTAGCAGAGTTGGGGTTAAATGTAAATAACCTGTATAGATGAATAATTACAGTATCAACTTATCAGTATTCAAGAATTTTTTTTTGTGTTCATGTTCTCTCCGCATTCTGAGAGTTAACAGTCTAGATTTGAGTGCACCGAATCTGCCTTTCTGTTAAACACTCTTTCTTTGTATATATTCCTTCCTCAGAATCCGTAGATCACATGAATACAGATCGATCGATCAAATATTTTTTTATCACTTCCACTGTGTAATCCCAACATTGAGTTTCTTCGATGAGTTGTGCTATATTATACCTTGTATTGCATTACAGTTTCAGTTACGTAAGCTTCCATTCCAATGTTCTACTTATGTATGTTATAATGTTTAATTGTTGTGTACTTTGACATTGTATAGAATCAGCCCAAGCCGTATACCTGCCATCTCTAGTTTGTATTAGTTGTATGTCGGGATGACATACGTTAGCGTCGCCGAGCTCTCAGTAGTAGTAACCAGTTACCAGTAACCAGTGTACCAGTAGATGACTCACTACCAACCGTCTCTGCCTGAGTCACTGTCTGTATTCATATTGTGCTGACCACAGCAGTATTCAAAGACCCCCTCACATATGGGTACTGTGGGCAGTCAGTTATACGAGAGTGAGCAAGGAGGCAGGCCGGCTGTTTGGCGCTACCCACATTATCCGTAATTATACGTACTTCCAGCCTACGTGAGTTTACCCTTTCCACGTGTTCGAATCCCACATGATACATGCATTGAAACTCCTAATTAATTGGGAAGGCCTAAAATGCTTTAAGCTGTATTTCCTGTGTGATATTCAGCCGAGAAAAATATTCTTGGAAAAAAAATGAGGACAGGTTCCAAATCTGCAAATGAAATAATCTTGTACGAGACGTAAATGCACGGTACATGGACCAAAATACTCCCAGTTGAAAACTCTCTGGTATATATCTTGTCGATACCAGCTCACCGAAAATATAATCACTATTTTTAGGCCTGTAAACCAGCGGAATGCCTCGTTCAGATGACCAAACTCTTCAGTGACGGGTCATCATACTTGCACCCGTGTCAGGAATCATTTGGTCTTTTTCCTGTCGTATCGTACTTAACTTTTTATCGATCAATTCATTTAAATATGATTAAAGAAGCTTTTCAATGTTTAAAAAAAAAAAAAGGAAAATAGCAGACTCTTGGCTTTCTTGAACATCAAAATGGTATACAATACCGACAGGTTGGTAGGTAAGACACATAGGCAACAGTTAGGCAACTTTATTCCGAAACGTTTCGAACATCAAAATAGTTCCTGACTATGGAACTGAACTTCTCCAGGCTGAGGGACTGACAACCTCAAATTCTACGACTTCAAGGGTGATGGACTGATTACATCGTTTTCACATCTCTACTGTTCCTGCCTACTTTCTGTATTCGACTGAAGAAGCCTACTGTGTAGGCGAAACGTTTCGGAATAAAGTTTCCTAACTGTTGCCTATGTGTCTTACCTACCAACCATCTTGGCTTTGAAGAACAGGAGGAGAATGAGGTAATCAGTCCCTCAACCTTGAGTCGATGTGTTCAGTCCAAGAGGAAACTTGATATATTCACCTAGCCATTCACGAGGACGAATGACCTGACTAGTCAGAGCGTCAAGTATAAGGCCCCTGTGGTGAGGATTATCGCCGCGGGGGGCTACAATCCCTGGAATTATCACCAGGTAAACAGTGAGATAATAAATAATAACAAGATACCTTATAACTAACTCTTGGGGGGTGACTTGAGATTACTTACTGACTGACTTCATAATTGGAAAATAGACACTGGCAGCGGAGATGTCCTTTTATTACGACGTTTTACCAAGGTCGAAGTAACATTAAAATGGTATAAAATACCGACAGATTGTTAGGTAAGACACATATGCAACAGTTAGGTATCTTTATTTCGAAACGTTTCGCCTACACAGTAGGCTTCTTCAGTCGAGTACAGAAAAGTTGATAGAAGCAGAAGATACTTGAAGACGATGTAATCAGTCCATCACCCTTAAAGTTTTGAGGTGGTCAGTCCCCCAGTCTGGAGAAGAGCATTGTTCCGTTGTCTGAAACAATAATATTGTTTCAGACAACGGAACAATGCTCTTCTCCAGACTGAGGGACTGACCACCTCAAAACTTTAAGGGTGATGGACTGATTACATCGTCTTCAAGTATCTTCTGCTTCTATCAACTTTTCTGTACTCGACTGAAGAAGCCTACTGTGTAGGCGAAACGTTTCGAAATAAAGATACCTAACTGTTGCATATGTGTCTTACCTAACAACAAGGTCGAAGTAACTGAAGTTACTGTAAGGTCTGGCTCTCAAGTATAGACAAGACTGCCCGTAGCTCAGTAGTAGTGCTTTTGACTTCACGCTGATACCCCAGATTTAGTCCAGGGCGGCAGATACGTATGGTAGTCTCCTTAACCTATTACCCCTGTTCACCTAGCAGTAAATAGGTATCAGGGTGTTACTCAGCTGTTGTGGGTGGTATCCTGAGGAAGGTGGTGGTATGTCTTAGATATCTGTGACCGGTTTAGAGAATTTTTCTTTCCTCGCACACCGGCTTGAAGCTAGTTTTTACAACTGATTGGCAGTTCTTTTAGCCTCTTGGTGTTGGCGACCCGACCCGTTACATACCGAACAATCTCTAGATTCTGTATAGCATCCTTGTTTAAGTACGTGCACAGTTAACTGTTTGATGAGAGGATTCAGTTATAAGAACATGAGAACATAAAGGAGGAAAACTGCAGCAGGCCTGTTGGCCCATACTAGGCAGGTCCTTTACAATCCTTCCCACTAACAAAATATTTGCCCAACCTAATTTTCAATGCTACCCAAGAAATAAGTTTTGATGTTTCTGTTTACTCATTATGCAAGTCTAACTCAAATCCAACCCCTCTCACTCATGTATTTATCTAACCTAAATTTGAAACTACCCAACGTTTTAGCTTCAATAAACCTACTAGGCAAACTGTTCCACTCATCAACTACCCTATTTCCAAACCAATACTTTCCTATATCCTTTCGAAATCTAAATTTATCTAATTGGAATCCATTATTGCGGGTTCTTTCTTGAAGGGATATCCTCAAAAACCTTATTTATATCCCCTTTGTTAATACCCATCTTCCACTTATACACTTCGATCATGTCTCCCCTCATTCTTCGTCTTACAAGTGAATGTAGTTTAAGAGTCTTCAATCGTTCTTCGTACAGAAGATTTCTAATGCTATGTATTAATTTGGTCATTCTACGCTGGATGTTTCCTTTCCATACCGGAACTACGATGGCTCAGGTAGCCATCACAGTTTAGTTGATGTGATACTTTATGGAGATAGTTCACTTTCTTCTTGAAAACTTGAACACTTGTTATGGTAATACTTCTGATCTGTACTGATAGCGGCTTAAAGGGTTTTGGATCGCTTAGGTGTTAGAAAAAACTCACCAGAGTTCAGTAACGAAGGTAAACAGAACAAGTTTGTATATGGCAAAGAGAGGGTTTTTTGAGCATATTTTGACCATTTTGAGCTTTAGACAGTTCATGTACAGCGACCAACCATTGGAGGTCAGTCAGCATAAGTTCTTTATATCTTCGATGAATTCCGCGAGTTTTTCTACCCTCCCCCCTCACAACCCGGCCTTGGGCCAGGCTCGTCTGGTGCTTGCCTGGTCAGCCAGGATGTTGTTAGGTAAGACACATATGCAACAGTTAGACAACTTTATTCCGAGACGTTTCGCCTACACAGTAGGCTTCTTCAGTCGAATACAGAAAATAGGCAGGAACAGTAGAGATGTGAAGACGATGTAATCAGTCCATCACCCTTGTAGTCGTAGAATTTGAGGTTGTCAGTCCCTCGGCCTGGAGAAGTTCAGTTCCATAGTCAGGAACTATCTGAAGATCAAGCGACAGTGCGGAGACTTAAATACTGTCGGAAGGAGAGGTGCATAGTAGTAGTAGTAGTGAGAATGTGACCACTGAGAGATCATGTCCCTCTCAGATCCAACCCTTCTCACTTGAAAAGCTTGTCCAAGGTGTTTTCTGTACCAAGATGCCATGTGTTGCAGTGTCTGACAAGATGAACATCAAAATGGTATACAATACCGACAGGTTGTTAGGTAAGACACATATGCAACAGTTAGACAACTTTATTCCGAAACGTTTCGGAATAAAGTTGTCTAACTGTTGCATATGTGTCTTACCTAACAACCTGTCGGTATTGTATACCATTTTGATGTTCAGCCAGGATGTTGCTGCTGGTGGCCCGCTGACCCACGTATCCATCACAGCCTGGTTGATCGGGTACCTGGTGAAGATACTTGTCCGCATTTCATTTATGATGTTAACATTATCTTTGTGATATCTTTGTGATGTTATTGCTATTAATTTTGTTGGTATGACAATTGATTTTCTTGTTTCAGGTAAGGATATAAGTGTTAACTACCAGGTGAGTGAAGGTGCTGGCAGCTCTTAACTGATGATGATAAGCAGTGTTAACTGCCAGGTGAGTGAAGGTGCTGGCAGCTCTTAACTGATGATGATAAGCAGTGTTAACTGCCAGGTGAGTGAAGGTGCTGGCAGCTCTTAACTGATGATGATAAGCAGTGTTAACTGCCAGGTGAGTGAAGGTGCTGGCAGCTCTTAACTGATGATGATAAGCAGTGTTAACTACCAGTTGAGTGAAGGTGCTGGCAGCTCTTAACTGATGATGATAATGAAGCAGTGTTAACTACCAGGTGAGTGAAGGTGCTGGCAGCTCTTAACTGATGATGATAATGAAGCAGTGTTAACTACCAGTTGAGTGAAGGTGCTGGCAGCTCTTAACTGATGATGATAATGAAGCAGTGTTAACTACCAGGTGAGTAAAGGTGCTGGCAGCTCTTAATTGATGATAACAGTGAAAGTGTTAACTATCAGATGAGCAAAGGTGCTACCAGCTCATAACTGATAACAGTGCTAGAATAGGGGTAACCTGTAATACTTAATATTACCCGAAGATATCAGACTGCTGGGACCAGTGTAGAAGTCTTCAAGAGGAAACTGGACACTTATCTCCTCCAGGTGCCAGATCAACCAAGCTGTGATGGATATGTGGATCAGCTAGCTGCCAGCAGCAACAACCTTGTTGACCAGGCAACCACCAGACTAGCCTGGCTGAAGGCTGGGCTCCAGGAGTAATATTAACACTCACCCACTGGTTTGTGTTAGTATTACCCTCGTGTGGGGTGGTGGTGGTGGTATACACAACCCGCACTTGCGACACAAACTTATGACGACGTTTTGCCCTGACTTGTCCCATTAGCTAGTATGACCGCTTATTGATGAATACACATTTGCAACCGTTATTTATTTTTATTCCTGAACGTTCCACATACCCAGTAGGCTTCTTCAGACGTAGTAGAGATGTAAAGACCATGTAATCAGTCCACCCTCGAAGACTGAGTTTTGAGGTGGTCAGTCCCTCAGCCTGGAGAAGAATTCTGCTCCAGGATAAGTAACTGAAGCAACCTTTGACAATATATATGTCTATTCTGTTGCTTGAGCTCCACATTTTTCCAGACTATGGACCAGAACTCTTCTCCAGGTTGAGGGACTGACCACCTCAAATCTACGTCTTCAAGGGTGATGGACTGATTGTGACAAAATGCGACATCTACAAAATGAAGATATCTCCAGAGAATACTAGATCAACTTATTGATTGCCTTCCAATATCTATCTTGTTTCTGGTTTCGTAACAATAATTTATTAGAGTATTCTAGTCAAGCTACCAAGGCAATCAAACAGCTTGCTTGAACAATATGACAACTCATTCTCCAAACAGCAGTAATGCTTGAAGCAGCGGAGAACAACACAGCGTCAGGCAAGGAATCAACTAAACCAAGTACCAGTGGATCTTCAACAGATCTTTTACAAAAGGCATAAACTTCCCTTATTACTAAAACTTGAGTGCAAAAATTCCAGTTTCCCGACTACGACAGTTTGTAGATGCCAGAATTCGGGACCAGAGAGATAGAGATAGTCTCTCCATGACACAACCTCTGGAAACGTCAAATATCACTAAGTGTAAATAATGCTTTGTGAACAGAGTTGCATAGAGTTACGAGAAGTATGTTATGGCTCATCAACGTACACACTCCCAACAGAGTCTAAATGAGACGAGATAACTGAGCAGGGAGACAAGATGTTTCCTCGGCTAGCAGCAATCAGAGAGAAGGAGAAGCTAGCCTGTAGCTCCGATATCAGTTTACTGGAACCTGCTAGCGCCTGGCTCGAACTATTTAACAAACAGGCAGGTAGTCTGCAAGTGCTGGCAGCCAATCAAAACTCTCCAACAGCGAGCACAATGACAGGGGTAACTGTTACATCCTACCTACATACATATATAAGCTAATATAATAAGTGCAGTTTTCATTTTAGCTATTAGTGAAAACATCGGCAATGTATACAAAATAGTTACTGTATCCCGTCATCTTTACCACTGTTTTTGCTCAGCTTCCATAAATTGAGCACTGTGTGTTATTACATGTTTCATTGTGGTGTTCCTAACTGCCAGAGAGACACAGGCTGATCCACAATCCCAATTCTTGTCACTACAATATTTGAACGAAAATAAATGTGCAGCAATTAAGAGTGGAAATGTATGTGACCAGCTGTCAGTACATAGAGGCGAGAGGGCCATTGGAGGGAGAGGGAGGGAGGGGGAGGGGAAGATGGAAGGAAGGAGGAAGGAGGAAGGGAAGGGAAAAAAAGTGAGGGGGAGGCCAGAGGAGGCGAGGCGGTGTGATGAGATTAACGTAACAGACAAGAGAAATGTAGAGAGGGTGGAGTGTGCTGGGGGAGAGAGGGGAGGGACAAACACAGGGAGGAGAGGTGAGTGAGTGGGGAGGTAGCATGTTAGGGGAATGAAGGAGGTAGGAAAGAATAAAGAGAAGGCAGAGACTAGCCAGCCACCCACGAGAGACACTTCCCTCCCTCATGTTACTTCCCAAGGAGGAGCTAGGTTCTGATGGATGCACTCCCTCACTCGGGATTATTCTGCTAATCCCAGGGTTATTGGGATAGACTCTAGGTTTTGGGCGGGGCAGAAACAGGGGAGAAGAGGTAGTGTTCCCTCTTTCTTCTCTCCTGTGAATGTGGGGCAATAGTAGGAACAGCAATGAATGACAGAGCAAGAGAGGGTTACTTGCCTGTCTTTGAGAATAGGTTGGACAGATATTTGAGTGTGAGGGGTTGAATTTATGATGGACTTGCCAAGTATGGGCCAGTAGGAAGCGAAAAATGGTATTGTGATACCGACAAGATGTGGAAAAAGACACGTAGAGGAAACGTTTCGTCATTATGTTTTGAGGCTCAGTCATGAAAAAGTCATTTGGATTGTCGATCTTTAGACTGATTAGTGGCTCGCTAAACAGTCATACTGAGACTTCAGTATGACTCTGGCTTCATCAGTTCTAATTAGGACTGAAGAAGCTACAAAGTTTGTTCTAATTTAATATCCTAATCTGTGCATAAGTGTCTTTTTTCCAATAGGAAGTGAATGGCGTGATGATACTGACAAGCTATCAACAAAGACACTTGAGTAAGTGTCTTTACATGCGTGCCAGTATACCTGCTGCAGTGTTCCTCCAGTACTATGTTAAATGAACTTGGAATTTAAGAATAAACACGTGTACAGGTAGTATAAACATTATACAAAATCCTTTTTCAAACTTGCTGCTATTACAATATATTTCAGGGTATTGCTAGCAGATTTATATACCTTTGTTGAGAGATATTAAAGCAGCTCAGTGGTTCGTAATGCTTGACCATTCTGTAGGATGCGACCCACAACAGTCGACTAACACACACAAATAACCCGCACATAAAAGAGAGGAGCTTACGATGACGTTTCGGTCCGACTTGGACCATTGACTTTGTCAATGGTCCAAAACGTCGTCGAAACGTCGTCGTAAGCTTCTCTCTTTTATGTGCGGGTTATTTGTGTATTGTTCCAGTCACGGTATTGTGCCTTTTTGTTATTTAGTCGACTAACACCCAGGTACATTTTTATTGAAGGTGAACAGGGGCAGTGGGTGTAAGGAGACTCGTCCATATGTCTCGACCTGCCCAGGATTCGAACCTGGGATCATTCTGCTGTGAGCCGACTGCGCTGAACATTGCGCTGCATGTCGATGAATTATACATGTGCAACACTTGGGAATCTTTATTGAGGAAACGTTTCGCCACATAGTGGCTTATCAGTCCTATACAAAGAATGGTGAAGCTCTACACCGTTCTTTTTATGGGACTGATGAAGCCACTGTGGTGAAACGTTTCCTCAATAAAGATTCCCAAGTGTCACACACGTGTCTAATTTATCAACCTGTTGGTTCTCTGAACCATTTATCAGCACTGCGCTACAGGTCTGAAGAAACCACCTTTGGCGAAACGTTCCCTAATTCTTGATTAGTGGATACGTGTCCTTAACCCACAACTTGTGGCTATTATCATACCACTTCCACCAGTTTCTGCATCTGTAAACCACATAAAGGTCCATCATATTGACACTGAAGCGTCCGCCTAAAATGCATGCAACCTGTCCTTATTTTATCCTGTTAGTTTTATTAACCGATTCCAAACGTCAGTTTTTTATGCTTTCAAATGATGTTGCCTATATTTTAATTAGGTTACATAAACCCATAGAAGCGTATATTTAGGCATAAATAAGCAACTACCGCGACACACGGAAAGGCACGGGTGCATAACACCAGGAAAAGTTTATACCGTGAAACACATTACTGTTGGTGCAGGATCTGTTGCAGGATGACAAATGTACCACTGTCGGTGAAGTTGTGTTGCAGGAAAGGGAGGAAAGAAGGAATGAATGACTGAAATAAGGGCGATAAAGAGGAGGGAGCACTAGTAGGAGGGAAGATGGGAGAGAGGTAGTAGAGGCATTGACTAACCATCAAAGTCCGGTGCCTCTAGGAGGAGCAGTGATGCGAGGAGCATCCTGATACACCAGGGAAATGTTATCCAAAGTTAACCAGATAAAATTAAAAGAATTATTTAGAATCTTGGGCTATTAAAATTTTTTTTAAATTTTATATTTCTTCTTAGATACCAGGAAGCTATTTTTTTTTTTTTACAACACAAAACAAACTTTTTTCCACTATTTGCAATCCTAACTTTAGTGTATACACTACGTTTAAGTTGGTGCCTTTGATATACCTTTGATGGGCTTCTGGTTTTCTTACTCTAGCAGCCCGGCCCTGGGACAGGCTTATCTGGTGCGTACTTGCCTGATCAATTAGGGTGTTGCTGCTGGCGGCCTGCTGGCTGACACATCCATCACCGCTTGGTGGATGCGGCACTTGGTAGAGACTGCCCTTCTTCCGGCAGTGTTTCTGATATCTTCTGGGAAGATTTCAAAATGTCTGGGACCATGGATGTTGATACTGTGTTTTTTGTATTGTGCCCACGACGCTCCTGATTTTCACTGGGTTTATTTTACACTTTCTCCCATATCTGTCACTCGAGTATGTTATGGCAGTGTGCAGATTTGAGACAAGGCCCTCTCTCCAGCCATTACATATTTTGGACTTTGAGGTGTTCCCAGTAATTTAAATGTTTTATTGGTTCTTTGTGGGTCGTAAATGATCTGCATCGTTCCAGCTTTGATCTCTCTCATGTGGTGAATGGTACCGTCAGCATTAACAACACTCGAGAGAACACAAGCGATTTAAATAGTATCACCACTGACACTATATTCTGGAAACATACATTTTTTTACATGTCATCTTGTAGGTCTAGGGTGAATACATAAGGTGTGGAATATTCAAACGGCTTCAGGAAGAAATCCAAATATTCTTACTTGAAGCCTTTTTATCCAGGTGTTTTTATATACATATTTTTTTAACTTATAACGTGTCACTATATAGTGAAGATGATTTAATAGCCCCGGATGATGAAGAATCTAGTGTGGTGGGGAGCTGTTGAGATAGAGCAGAAAGAAGGTGGGGGAATGGGAGGGGCGATGGAGGTTTTGGTCCTTGGAGAGGAAGATGGTGGACATGACTAGGGAGAGGGAAGGAAGAGGGTGCAGCGGTGGACGGGTCCCACAGGGAGAGCAAATAAAGAGGGAAGTTATGGATGTTCTCTCGTCGGACGTGACGCCATTTTTAAAGCGCCCCGGCAGCCTTGGCTCTCTGGTTCTCAGGCAAGAAATGTTATACCGCTATGCAGGTGCCGGTCTGTCTTGTGTTTTGACTACTCTTATACACACGTAATATTACTTAATGAAGAACAGACAGGCGTAGAGCAAGCTTTTAGTGGAACAACGTTTGGCTCTGCAGCAAATTCTACATAATTTTGTAATATTCTACGAAGCATAGTTGCAACATGCTTATATAAGTGTTAAACGTTTGTGATACAAATTTCTTTTCATGTACTTTGCTATTCAAGTGTATATGTTATCTTCTCCACATTACATTATCCTGTCTTGCAGCGGCTACACCAGCCTCCCACATACACTGTACAGGGCAGTAAAACCCTGCTCACCATCATCTCTACTCTTCTTTTCCATCTTTCTTGCCATTAACATGTTCTAATGCAACCTTATTTTAATGCTGTACAGATTGCCATTTTCCTAACACTTCTCGCAGAACTGTTACAGTAGATGTTTAATTTGTATTTTCATTGTAATTTAATTCATTGTTTTTATAAACCTGTAGTCTGTAAACAAAGGTTCCTGTCTTTTTGTGTAATTTAGTATACTACAGACATTACTACTTGATAAAGGAATTTATTCTAGTAAAAATTCTGGAGGATCTTAACCCAACCTTTCCTGTCATAGCTGCAGCCAGCCAACACAACTTCCGACCTCCGCCTCAGCACATTCCTCTTCCCTTGTGATGACAACTTTATTTTCCAACCCGTCCTCCAACCTAAACAACGATCGTGTGGTTTCCATTTGTTTAAACAATGGCGATGTTTTCCCCACTTACCTGTAGTCAAGTTCTGGGTTTACCCCTTCCCCCTCTCCCCCACTGCACGGTCTTAGACCAGGCTTCCTGGTTGATGGTTTGATAAACAAGAATGTTGGTGCTGTGGAGAAATTTTCTCCAGGAGGGGGGTATCAGCCCCCTTCAGCCCCCTTCAGCCCTTTCAGCCCTGAGGGGCCACTCAGAAGGGGCGAGCGTCTTGTTTACTGCTAGAGTGAGTAATTGATCACAGATGCTATGCCACGTAATCAAGTGACCTCTGCTCCTTGCAGGGGTGTTGCAACGTGTATTTTTATAAGAGACAGTACATCTCTTACTTAGCAGGACAATTAAGGAAAATCCTGCTCCCACTTTATTACCATAGTAAAAATAGTGTACATTGTTGTCTCTGCTTAAGACAGCAAGAAACAAACATTCTGCTTTGCTTCATCGAGGAGGTGACAAGGATGCAAGGTACTAGGTCAGCGTTTTTTTTTTTTGTGCTAGGGCAGTGACGGCTTGGGGTGGTGTACTGACGCCAGATTACTTTTGACTCTAGAGAGAGTCACACTGACGCCAGGATAACCAGCAAAGGACACTGATCTGTGCGTTAGTGTGAATAAAGTGTCTCACAAAACACAATAAACTCTTAAGAGAAGTGTGATCAGCTTCTCTTGTGATGCATTGTGAACAATAAAGACAAATCTTGTGGAACATAGTGTACCAGTGTGCGTTTCCTAGACAATGGAAGACGTGGACATCCAAGGACACTTCAGCTTCTATCAAGTCACCGATACCTGTCGAAGGTGTTGAGAACACCATAGCTCACGTTACAAAGAGCAAGGTATGTTACGAATTTCTTGTAGATCGGGGGATTGCGCAATTCTTGAGTCACAAGGAGTTTGTAATCAACCTATAATCGGCAGTAAGGTGTGGACTTTTGAGTCCAAACAAGTAAGTATTTCGTCAGCCATCATCGAATGAAATATGCTGACATAACACCCCCTAGGGGTAATTTATACTTACAAATTGTATCTCTTGACAGCCCACTGTTGTGATGGTTTCGACAGCTTCTAGACCTCGTCTGCAGGGGCGGCTGTGTAGACGATTTGCTGTCATTTATCAGCTAAGTGTTCATTATATATAGTTATAATGAACACAGCAGGTAAGGCCAAAAATCTCAACAGGTGCTGGTCATAAGCAATTAATTGTTAGCACCACATCCCGGTTGATGAGAAACCAGCATGAACTTAATCATGTTTCCTCGTGAGAAAAGCTAGATGTTTTGTAATTCACAACATACGATTTTTTTTTTTGCATTGTCGCCCGAACGTCTTGATCTTGTCAAGAGTCATTTTTGTATGCAGGTGCAGGACCAGTTACTTTAAAAAAATCCAAGCGTAGGTTATGATTTCTTTCTTGGTTACATTCCAGGGAGTACAAGGGACTTCAGGTGTTTCCTGTTAATTAGATGCTCGATTGAATTGAAATGGGCAGTGACAATTCTCTGTACTTTTTCCAGATCTGCAGTTTCGCCTGCCTTAAAAGGGGCTGTTAGTGTACAGCAGTATTCCAGAAAGAACAAGTCGCTTAAAGAATATCATCATTGAAGGTTCTAGTTTAAAGAATATCATTGAAGGTTCTAGTTTAAAGAATATCATTGAAGGTTCTAGTTTAAAGAATATCATTGAAGGTTCTAGTTTAAAGAATATCATTGAAGGTTCTAGTTTAAAGAATATCATTGAAGGTTCTAGTTTAAAGAATATCATCATTGAAGGTTCTAGTTTAAAGAATATCATTGAAGGTTCTAGTTATCCATCCAATCATTCTCCTTTGATGGTAACACTCGTACTGTAGATAAATGGTTCAGAGTACCTACACTTGTAGAACAACTGGGTATCATCATTGTGCAAATGTTTCGCCACACAGTGGCTTCATCAGTCCAATACAAAGAAGAATGACCAGTGAAGATTAGGAGTCTGAGGTAATCAGTTCCTTATTTACAAGGTCACCGCCCCCGCGACCCGGTCTCGGGCTAGGCCGCCTAGTTGCTGGTCTAATCGATTAGGTTGTTAGTACCCGTCACCTGCAGTCTAACGTATGTACCACAGCACGGCTAATCAGGAGCTGATTTGGGGAATTTGTCGAATTCCCTCTTATAGACAGGGGTCTGTTAGTAATCCTTCCTTATACATGGTGTTGAAGAGTCTTGGTCCAGTTACACTTATTGAGTGTTCTCTCAGTGTATACATCGATTCCTTGCTTTTCACCAGAGGTATCTTGCACTGTCTGTTCTCTTGTGTCCATATGTAGTGATTTCGGTGTGCAAATTTGGTATCAATCCATCCATTATCTCTCAGGTGTAGATTTTCATGTATCTTTCTCGCTTACGTTCTAAGGAATACATCTGGAAGGACTTAAGGCTCTTCCAGTAATTTACGTAATGACTAAGTTCATACAAAGTGTGAAGCAGGTCAACCAGGAGACCTGCTCAGAACTCGGGCCACAGGGAAGATGTCTGGAAGGGCTTCAAGGTTACAACACAGTAACGTATGTGTGAAAATTTGACCGTCAGTCCTATTGAACCGACCAAGATTTAATGTTGAACGAGTGAGGGGAGGTGGAAGTAGAGGGACGAGTGAGGGGAGGTGGAAGTAGAGAGACGAGTGAGGGGAGGTGGAAGTAGAGGGACGAGTGAGGGGAGGTGGAAGTAGAGGGACGAGTGAGGGGAGGTGGAAGTAGAGGGACGAGTGAGGGGAGGTGGAAGTAGAGGGACGAGTGAGGGGAGGTGGAAGTAGAGGGACGAGTGAGGGGAGGTGGAAGTAGAGGGACGAGTGAGGGGAGGAGGAAGTAGAGGAACGAGTGAGGGGAGGGGGAAGTAGAGGGACGAGTGAGGGGAGGTTCAAGGATTACGCGAGGGCAGGGCCATGATCATGGAGTCACATGTGAGAGCAGTCTAGAAGGGGGTCACGGTGAGGAAGGAGGCAAGTGACCTAATTAGCAGTGTGTACACCAGTTGTGCACTACGTATGTGGGCACACTGCAGCGATAGCAGCTTTCGTGTGCACCAGTTGTGCACTGAGTATGTGGGCACACTGCAAGGATAGCGGCTCTGGTGAAGGCAAGGTCCAGCAGCATAGCAAAGAGGTAGTTGGTTGTAGGTATTTTAATTATCACATTAGGTATACAGATACCTTTGAGCCATTTGAATACTTCCAGGTATTGCTGCAGTTTGTTTACACTGGATTTAGAAACAGGTTAAGTAATAATGAGTGAAAAGGGTTGCAATTTGAGTAGGATCTCCATTGCATCAGTTATTAGGGTCATTGAAATTAATTCATTTGTTTGGAGAATAAGTTAGACAGATTTGTGAGCATTAAGAGTTGAATATGATAAGGACCTCTCAAGTATGGGCCAGCAGTGTTCCTCTATTCTTATGGTCTTAATAATCTGGCATTTCAGAAATACTACTTTATTAACGTATTTCCCCTCGGATGTGATCCACAGCAGTCGGCTAACGCGCGGGTGTCCATTTATATTACTAGATTGGCAGGAGTAATGGGTATAAGGAAAGTTGTTCAAATATTTCTTCACGCTAAGGTATCGAACTCGGGACCTTGCTGTTGAGTAGAATTATCTCGACAGTGAGCTACGCAGCCCTTATGTGAGATGTAGACTAGTGAGAGGTGGGGACAGGGTTAACACGGGGTGAGGAGAGTGAGGGAGGGAGTGAGTAAGCGCGTAAGAAGGGGGGGCGGGAGAGGACAGAGAGGTAACTGTCCTGGTGTGTCAGGCTTGAGTACCTGCTGATGAGGCAGCCACTTACTTCACCTCCTTTCCCCATCTCCCCTCTCTCCTTACCCCTCTCCCCACTTCCCTTCTTCCTCATTTCCCCTCACCCTCACCACTTCACCCGTCACAATGCTTTATTCATATACTAAAGTGTTCTAGATTATTTTAATCGATTTTTTTTGTATAACTTCCTGCCTTGCTTGATACCAAAACAATTCTCTCCAGTCTGTTATCGTGCATTCCTGTCCTAGATTGTACACATTAGCTGTGTACAATCTCAGTATCATGCTTTCAGAGATGTACACCCTGAATGTACTTAGTCCATACAGCTATGTTTGCTATGTCTCAGCATCCATTAACATTACGTTGAAAAAAAAGGGAATTCGTGGCCTTGTTACCCATATTAAGTAGTAATTTTTATTAAGCAAATTAAGTACTTCAGCAGTGTACTGCTATAGTCACATAGTAGAAACAAAAGCTATCTGTTTCTGTCTTCGTTACTATGTAACACTCATATATTAAGCAGTTGTAGGTTGCACAATTGTGATTGGGCATGTTGGTCTTGCGTCAGAGGTGCGAGGCTGCGGACTGCATTGCTAGTGCGTAGTATTGTTTTGTATCAATGGCGGCTCTATTCTTAGTGGCTGCTCTTCTGGTGCCATTTTCTTTTAATACGTTTACATCAGATTTTGTTCATTTGTTAGAGTGTATAGATGCAACCCAAATAAGTAACAATAATACATTTCGGCATATTCAATTCATACGTTGTCAGTTAGGTACAGCCCTGTTCAACAAATTGGTTTACAAGGTGGGAACGAAGATGTTTGCCATGTTTCATCACAGGATAAGTTTTATACACCAGGTAATGAATGCGCTCTTCTAATTTATCCTAGTTTAACCTAAACTGGGAGACTTTAATAGGTTGATGGGTAAATCATCAAGCATAATAATATAGGTTCAGTAACTACGGCCACTGAAAAGCATTCCTTCCAGCAGGATTAGGGTTACTCTTCCGTTATTAGTACCATCCATCAGAACAGACTGTCCTATCCAACGTAGAGGCAATAATGAGGACATGCGTACGCTGCATAAATCTCGTTGGTCATGTTTCCATTAACCTTCGTTTCACGATATGCTCTGCATAACCAGGGGCTTTCTATATAGTATACCATGGTGTCAACAAGGTCTGTATCAGTTGTATAATGTACTTGTGAAACTAGGTTATTATTTATTATTGTTATTATTATTAATTCTACGTCCTTGGATCCCGTCTGGCTTCCAAGGGGCTGCATGAAATCCACTAAATGTATTGTGAAAATGTATAATGACATTAATAAAAAAGAGGTGGTGAATAAACACAATACTGTGGTTAGAACAATTCGCAAATAATCCATATTTTTGAGAGGAAGTTTCGGTCGTCGTGAGCCATTACTAAGTCACACATTTTCTCTCAAAAGTGTGGGTTATTTACGAAAGACGCCGTGCTACACGATTCTAAAAAAAATATATCCAACATATATATGAGTAGGAATGGTTGGGTGAGAGTCGGACCTGCAGAGCATGAGCCATGAAGACTGACATATGTGTAACGTTAAGAAAACTTGCTAGGCTGCGTTGCACATTACAAGGAAAAAGCCTCAGGGAGAGAATTCGGGTAGTTTTAGTTTCCTCGTAGTCCATTAATTTGATTGTAATAATGTTGGTAGAATTATCGATAGTATGACTCAAGAAATAGTAATGACACGATTGCAAACAAACCATACCCCCGGCCGGGATTGAACCCGCGATCATAGAGTCTCAAAACTCCAGCCACTAGACCAGCTAGCTGGTCTAGTGGCTGACGCGACGGGCTGGAGTTTTGAGACTCTATGACCGCGGGTTCAATCCCGGCCGGGGGTATGGTTTATCGATAGTATGTTAAGTAAAAGGACACTAGTGCGACTAATGTGCATTAGATCAGGGGTTCTTCACTTTTTTTTATGATTATAGACCCCCAGTGGATTGCTAATATTTCCCCATATCCCTGTCGCCAGACTGTCGAAATCATAACTGCCACTAGTCCTATTAGGTACCAGTAAGACTTCAAAAGATGTCAGTAACTTGGTTTTACTTTACATATCGATATCTAGGCACAGAACAGCTGATAATTTATTCAAATCTAATCAACTTTTTTTTTTTTGTATTAGAGATCGAGTCCCATACTTCTATTATTTGGTTCCTATACCCCCAAGGGGTGGATACCCCCCGGTTGAGAACCCCTGTTTTAGACGATATGAGTAAATCTCATATGAATGGAAAACCAGGCTCAGAATGGAAAGGATGTTTTTATTTAGACTTCATTTAGACACCCTCTCCTAGGAACTAGTAAGGCTGTATAACACCAAGACGGTAAACTAACCACTCAGTAAACTAGGCAATGTATACAAGACACTCAGTACATTACACAGTCGGTATACTAGGCATTCAGGTGAATACGACTGGTAAAAGCGGTGGGAAGCATTGCATTGCTTAATTAAGAGTATCCTGGTTGGACTGGACATCCTTGTTAGGCAGCAAGGGTGTTATTTGATGCACAACCTGAGAGGTGGCGACCACAGCGTGTAAAGTTGCCCGGAGAGACAGTCTGCACAGTCTCTCTCAATACTACCTTGAAACTTAAGTGCTCTGCCACCGTGACGGCCACAACCACACGCTCACAGTCGAAAGTTTTTTTTTTTTTTGCATTATCATTAGCTACACCGCAACGCGCGGATACCTTTTACTGTGCGCCGCTGCAGGTTTCTTGCACATTGGCATTTAGCCTAAGATATAACTTGACACAAATGGAGTTTCCTGCACAGATATTTTGACGAAGATGTGACTTCCATCACGGCTGGAGTTTCATACACATTGGCAGGTTTTTTTTTTTTTTTTTTTTTTTTTTTTTTTTTTTTTTTTTTTTTTTGCGGGGGAGGGGGGGGGTCATTTTACCTCTGTGAGAGATGGCCGATGTATTGAAAAAATAACTCAGTAGGACTGGAGTTTCTTGAATACTGATATTGCAGTTTTCACCCATTATACAACTTAAAACTAATGCTCAGTACATACTTTTAACGTTTCACTGTGCTGCAGGTCTCCCCTAGTAGACAGACGAGGCTGGGTAGGAGGAGTGGGAGAGGGATGGATGTTGGAGCGTAGAAGAGAGGAGAGATATGACTAAGGCTGCGATAAGAGAGGGGGGGGGGAACATGTGATGACAAGTATCAACTGTTGATTTGTCTGTGTGATGCTGCTTATGTCTTGATGCAGTCTGGCTTACTTAAAGTCATCATGAATATTGCTTAGTATTTATTCAATTAAGGTGAATTTCTCGGTACACTGGTGACCATCATGATCCTCAGTGAACGTGTTGGAGCACATACAACACCAGCACATGAGTTCTGTCTAACATGTAATTTATGACGTTTGTCCAATGTTTGATACAGGATATTGCATGTATCATCTACCAACACTTGAATCGGTAAATAAATGGGTCTGATGCCGTGCTCCTTCCTTAAGTGGATGTGGTAGGCGACTTGTACCTGGCTTGCATGGGCCAGTAGGCCTGCTGCGGTGTTCCTTCTTTATTATGTTCTTATAACCATGATTTTTAAAGAGGTGGACAGGTAAGCCAGGGGAAGTCCTCAGTCAGATGACCAAAAGCTCCAGCTGTGGGTCATCTTATGATCCTTTTCAAATCACTTGTTCTCTCTAGGTTGGAATACTGCTGTACATTAACATCTCCATACAAAGCAGGTGAAATCGCAGATCTAGAGTGTACAGAGATCCTTTACTGCACGTATAAGTTCTGTCAAGCACCTTAACTACTGGGAACGCTTGAAAGCACTTGACTTGTACTCGTTGGAACGCAGGAGGGAGATATATATCATAATCTACACTTGGAAAATCTTGGAAGGAATGGTCCCAAATCTGCACACAGAAATCACTCCCTACGAAAGTAAAAGACTGGGCAGGCGATGCAAAATGCCGCCAATAAAAAGTAGGGGCGCCATTGGTACACTAAGAGAAAACACCATAAGTGTCCGGGGCCCAAAACTGTTCAACAGCCTCCCATCAAGCATTAGGGGAATTGCCAATAAACCCCTGGCTGCCTTCAAGAGAGAGCTGGACAGATACCTAAAGTCAGTGCCGGATCAGCCGGGCTGTGGCTCGTACGTCGGACTGCGTGCGGCCAGCAGTAACAGCCTAGTTGATCAGGCCCTGATCCATCGGGAGGCCTGGTCGTGGACCGGGCCGCGGGGGCGTTGATCCCCGGAATAACCTCCAGACCCGCGTCAGGAGACTCTTGTCCTGTTTCCAGCGGGGCTGGAGTGTCATAACACATTTGTAAAGCAAATAAAACAGTACGCCGTTCAGGGCGTTTAACTGAAAAGCTTCCTCCTGTATCAAGTCCCTGGTGGGCGAAGCGTCTTCTCACTAAAATGCGATTAACTGCATATTTTGTCTTAGTAACATACTTAGCAGGATATAATATCATTGATAAACATATCAGTTAAGTTCGGGACGAACTCTGGCCTAGCTTGGAACTGAGGAGGGGAAGAGGGAGTCTCGGATTACCTAGACGTATTTATTAATTGAAATTGGTCGTGATACTTGACAGTCCTAACCTTTCTTATAGAATGTTCCTATTATTATTATTATTATTATTATTATTATTATTATTATTATTATTGAGAAACTGCTGAACCCTGAGGAGTCATACGGCACCAATATAAATTTTCGAGACTTAGAGATGACGCAAGTTACAAATGCTCCTGAGGAAACGTGCATGTAAGAACGATCACTAAATAATGTGTTATAATTATTGGGATTCACTGTGTGGCTCTCACGGATTTACAGCTTTTTGTGAATTTAATAATAATGAATAGCAACGACAGCTTTAAAGATGAAACTGAGATCTTGAGATTAGTGTGTATATCAGCAACAAGGAGTGAAGATGTACTCGATGTTAATTTGGCAAACATGGCTACCAAGAAAGTCATCGTTATACTGCATCTCTCACTTTCCCAACATCGTTGACTGCGGTGAACCATGAGACAAGTGTGTTCACATTTTCACTATGCGCTACAGGAAGTGCATACCTGTTGTAGCTACGTGATCAGTGCTGTGATCATGCCTCGTATTTAGTATATTTTACCATTTAAGTATTTTATAAATATAAATTTCCATTGGTTATAGCCATTTCCATCCTGTCTTATAATTCACTGAATGAACTTGTGCTTTGGCAGGTCATTTTGTTCTTGAAGATCCTTTAGTTTATTGAAAGTTAGATGAGAGTGACTGAAGTAGCTCACTATTTGTCCGTGGCAACAATCCATCAGTGGCCTGGGGGGTTGGGGTACCTTGTTGCTACCCTTTCCTTTCTCGGATGAAATTTCATTATCTTCCATTCTCCAGGCGCTTCCAGTGTGAAAGTATTAATATTGTGAAAAATCTTTTGGTACCATTACGGCTTTTTCCCAAGATTGCGGTCTCTGATTACTGTGGTGAAGCTAATAAGTAATTTTATCTAATCTTTCAGATTACCTTATGATCTTATATGTGGTTAGTATGTCTCCTCTTTTCCTAATAACAAGCATTATATTTTTAGCCTTCGTGACTTTTTTTTTTTAACGCTTACAGTCAAGATTGTAGCCTAGTATTCCTTCAGTCTTTTTCTGTTTAGATGTGGGCGGCACCATACAACTACTGCATATTCCAGCTTTGGCTTAATTTGTGTTGTGAACCGCATGTTTTTAATAATTTTATCGTCCATATATTTGAAAATTATTGTATAGTTATGCAGTGTTGCGGATGAATATCTCACCATTTCGTTTATAAGATCTTCAGGTGATAAACGAGCAACGCTCAGATCGCGCGCTCTCTGCATGTCATTTATCTACATTAAACTGTATAATCCATCTTTCGCTCCGTTTCCATTTTTTTAAGTTATCTCATAGGGATTTACAGTAATTTTTATAGCTTATTTTTGTGTAAAATTTTTACATCATAAGCATATTAATATAGTTATTGCTACTGATGTCATTTATATAAATTATAAACATTATTAGGACTAGTACAGATGTTTGTGACACTTCACTAGTGTTATTTTCCCATGAGAATATTTATCATATCTTATTTACCCTCCAACAGAATATCTCATACAAGGTACTGTAAAAGTTTTCCTGTGGGGAGTGTACTCACCTTTTTGTGGTTGCAGGGGTCCAATCATGGCTCCTGGCCGTGTGTGTGTGTGTGTGTGTGTGTGTGTGTGTGTGTGTGTGTGTGTACTGTGTACGTCTCTACCTCTGATTTTCCGATCTCTCCATTTTTTTCGTCCACTCGATCCTGTCCCCCCTTTACTCATATTCTCACCTTGGATAGATTAAATTTTAGATTTTGTTGTATAAGCGGCTAGGTTTGTTGTGCCTCCTATATTCATCCTTAGGACGGGAGCGCAAGAACATATGTATGCACAAAACACCAATTAGACCTCACAAGGGTTAATATGAGTATATCTGGATATATGTTTACAACTCATATATTATCTTTTTCAAGCAAATTTAGGATATTTGCTTAAAATATCTGGTATCTTATTTTCATTAATAAAATACCTTGACATATCACATTGGTTATTTTACTTTCACTATATGGCCCAATAAGTGGACCATAAAGCTGGCTATTTTGTATTTAGCCTGACCATCGATGTGTCTGCCAAACTCCCAGAAGCACTTGCAACCAAGTTAAAACCTGGCCACAACAAAATCAGTCAGATATAATATTGCAAGTTGCTCCGTTCATGTTATAGCGAGTTACAGGTCTATTCAGGCTTCAAACTATATCCCCATGACATTCAGATTCATTATCTACTTTTCTCCCTAATATTTCTGATGCTTGACACGCACATTCCGAATTTGTTAACCTTTTTTCATTGAAAGTGCTTTTTTTTATTACTTTATCATGTAGGAGTAATTCAGTGTGTGATTTAATCTATAATAATTAAACATATATTTTATCTGTGAGAATATGTATACCTGACTTTTCCATTGAGCGTGTTGATTCACTAAACGAGCCAGGTGTCTTCACTGATGACATGGCATCAGTAAAGCTCAAGGAGTTAAGCCCAGTAAGTTATATAACTTTAATGCCATTAGAAAGGCAGTCAATTCAGTTTGTAACGTAGAAGCTTGGTTTTAATTCTAATTCCTAGCTCAGCATGGTTGTTGTAGTTCTTATCAGGGGAGGTGGCAACAAGAGAAGATGCAGCTAGATCCATCGGTGTATATAATTTGTGGTATATTTTTACTAAGAGTTAGGGTATGATGGAGGTTTATAGAAAAAACACTTCTGCCTAACAGCCTGTAGTCGATTTGCAGGGGTTATTGCCCCTGAGGCCCGGTCCTAGACGAGGCCTCCTCAGGGCTGATCAGTCATGGTGTTGGCGTTAGCAGCACGCACTCCTACGTAGGTATTACACTAGTCTGCACCCAGCCATAACTTAGTAAAACGAAAGATGTTGAAGAAAGTGTATAATAAAACATCCGTGGTCTTGCAAGTATCTTCAGTCTACTTTCCTCGGATATCAGAAATATTGGCAACACATGTAGTAAAGCCTGGTTGTTCAGGAACAAGTAGAAATTATCAAGGTCACTCTTGAGTACAGCTAGGAGCCTGTTGGAAATTCTTATGTATGAAGGATGTTGAAAAGTCAACTCTCCTCATTGCACTCTTGCTTTTCTTTGGGGGTATTTTGCGTCTTCTGCCGAGCCTGTTACTTTCGTAAGAGAGTGATTTCGGTGCTCAGATTTTGGACCAATCCCTGCAGATTTTTTTTTTGTGTGTCTTTATCGTCTGCGTTTCAGAGAATACGTGATGAATTTTGTACGAGGAAGAACAAGGTATGCATGGAAGCTGAAACCGCAGATGAGCCTCACTTCTCTCTGCTAATGATAGTACGAAAGTGGAAGAAGCAAGAGGGGGGCGTAAGTTACATATGCAGTGTTAAACATCAATATGATAGAACTCACTAGGCTAGGAAGTAGCAACGTCGGTTGGTTGTAACTTACGGGGCCAGGAGCAGAAACTTCACCCTCACAAATACAGGGGATCGATGGTATCTTTCCCCCCAATTCTTCCCTCTCTTCCTTCCCCCCCTCTTGCTCCCATACCTCCTTTTCTCCCATCCCCCTGTCTTCAAACATTTCTCTCCCTTCACCGAGTATTTTTCTTCTCTTCTTTCACCAGTTTCTCCCTCCATTCGTCCCGCCCCCCTCACAAATTCATTTTTACTCTTCCCCCCTCTTCGGCCTACGCCCTTTTTCTTCATTAATGGTCTCCTTCATTACTTGCTGCTCTCCCTTCCTGGCCACACCTCAGCTCGTTACTGCCAACATATTGACGAGGGAAACCTCACCTCGCAATAACTAGCGCGCGCGCGCACGCACGCACACACACACACACACACACACACACACACACACACACACACACACACACACACACACACACACACACACACACACACACACACACACACACACACACACACATGCATACATTAAAAACCGATGGGGATTTGAGGAAATAGAAGGATTGGACGAAATTGGAGAAACGGATTTCATAGGCACAATTCAGTCTGGTGGACATAAGGTAGTCATTGCAGTGATGTATAACCTGCCACAGAACTACAGGAGGCCAAGAGAGGAATATGAAGAGAGCAACAGAGCAATGGTGGACACACTAGCTGAGGTGTAGAGCAAAATTACTGGTTATGGGCGATTTCAATCACAGGGAGATTGATTGGGAAAACTTGGAGTCACATGGGCGTCCCGAAACATGGAGAGCCAAGATGGTGGATGTGGTACTGGAAAACCTCATACACCAACATGTTAGGGACACTACCAGAGAGAGAGAGGGGAGGATGAACCGGCAAGACTGGATCTCGTGTTCACCTTGAGTAGCTCGGATATTGCGGACATCACTTTTGAAAAGCCTCTCGGAGCCAGTGATCGCGTGGTTCTGAGCTTTGAATACATAGTAGAGTTACAAGTGGAGAGGGTAACAGGAGTAAAAAGGGAAAAGTCAAACTACAAAAGAGGGGACTACACATGTATGAGGAACTTCCAGCAGGAGGTTCGGTGGGAAAGAGAATTGGTAGGAAAGTCTATGATATTACGTAACAAAAAATGCAAGGAGGCAGAGGAAAGGTTTGTTCCCAAGGGCACCAGAAATAATGGGAAAACCAGAACGAGCCCTTGGTTTACCCGAAGATGTAGGGAGGCAAAAACTAAGTGCACTAGAGAATGGAAAAGTACAGCAGGCAAAGAACCCAGGAAAATTAAGAGATCAGTCGAAGAGCCAGAAACGAGTGTGCACAGATAAGGAGGGAGGCCCAGCGACAGTACGAAAACAACATAGCATCGAAAGTCAAGTCTGACCCGAAACTGCTGTATAGCCACATCAGGAGGAAGACAACAGTCAAGGACCAGATAATCAGGCTGAGGAAAGAAGGTGGGGAGCTCACAAGAAATGACCAAGAAGTATGTGAGGAGCTCAACACGAGATTTAAGGAAGCATTTACAGTGGAGACAGAAAGGACTCTGGGAAGACAAAACATAAGGGTACACCAACAAGGGCTATGCCAACAAGTGTTGGATGAAATACACACAACCGAGGAGGAGGTGAAGAAGCTGCTAAGTGACCTTGATACTTCAAAGGCGGTGGGACCGGACATCTCTCCAATGGGTCCTTAGAGAGGGAGCAGAGATGCTATGTATGCCACTAACCACTATTTTCAACACATCCCTTGAAACTGGGCAACTACCTGAGATATGGAAGACGGCAAATGTAGTCCACATTTTCAAGAAAGACAAACGAGGCACTAAACTATAGACCACTGTTACTGACGTGTATAGTATGCAGAGTCATGGAGATGATTATCAGGAGGAGAGTGGTGGAGCACCTAGAACAGAACAAGATTATAAATGACAACCAACATGGATTCAAGGAAGGAAAATCTTGTGTCACAAACCTACTGGAGTTTTATGACAAAGTAACAGAAGTAAGACACAAGAGAGAGGGGTGAGTAGACTGCATTTTCTTGAACTGCGAGAAGGCCTTCAACACAATTCCTCACAAGAGATTAGTGCCTAAGCTAGAGGATCAGGCACGTATAACAGGAAGGTCACTGTAATGAATCAGAGAATACCTGACAGGAAGGCAACAACGAGTCATAGTACGCGATGAGGTATCACAGTGGGCGCCTGTGACGAGCGGGGTCCCACAGGGGTCAGGCCTAGGACCAGTGCTATTTTTGGTGTATGTGAATGACATGATGGAAGGGATAGACTCGGAAGTGTTCCTGTTCCCAGACGATGTGAAGTCAATGAGAATTAAATTACATGAGGATCAGGCAAGACTACAAAGAGACCTGGGCAGGCTGGACGCGTGGTCCAGTAACTGACTCCTTGAATTTAACCCCGCCAAATGTAAAGTCATGAAGATCAGGGAAGGGCAAAGAAGACCGCAGACAGAGTATAGGCTAGGCGGCCAAGGACTGCAAACCTCACTCAAGGAGAAAGATCTTGTGGTGAGTAAAATACCGAGTACGTCTCCGGAAGCACACATCAGCCAGAAAACTGCTGCAGCATATGGGCGCCTAGTAAACCTGAGAATAGCGTTCCAATACCTCAATAAAGAATCGTTCAAGACTGTACACCATGTACGTCAGGTCCATATTGGAGTGTGCGGCACCAGTTTGGAATCCACACCTGGTCAAGCACTTCAAGAAATTAGAGAAAGTGCAAAGGTTTGCAACAATGCTAGTTCCAGGGCTAAGGGGAATGTCCTGCGAAGAAAGGTTAAGGGAAATCGGCCTGTCGACACTGGAGGACAAGAGGGTTAGGGGAGACATGATAACGAGATACAAAATACTGAGAGAAATAAATAAGGTGGACAGAGACAGGATATTCCCGAGATAGGACACAGAAACAAGGGGTCACAATTGGAAGTTGAAGACTCAGATGAGTCAAAGGGATGTTAGGAAGTATTTCTTGACTCAAAGAGTTGTCAGGAAGTGGAACAGTTTGGCAAATGATGTAGTGGAGGCAGGAACCATACATAGTTTTAAGACGAGGTACGATAAAGCTCGTGGAGCAGGGAGAGAGGACCTAGTAGCGACCAGTGAAGAGGCGGGGCCAGGAGCTGTCTCGACCCCTGCAACCACAACTAGGTGAGTACTACTTGAAGACGATGTAATCAGTCCATCACCCTTAAAGTTTTGAGGTGGTCAGTCCCTCAAAACTTTAAGGGTGATGGACTGATTACATCGTCTTCAAGTATCTTCTGCTTCTATCAACTTTTCTGTACTCGACTGAAGAAGCCTACTGTGTAGGCGAAACGTTTCGAAATAAAGATATCTAACTGTTGCATATGTGTCTTACCTAACAATCTGTCGGTATTTTATACCATTTTAATGTTCAAATACAGAGGCAACAGGCTCTTGCAGTGCTCCCCTTCCTTTGTTTTTGTTTTTGACTGGCTCGTCATCCTTATTTCCCACTTCTACCACTACCACTACCTCTTCTTCTACTACTACTACTACAACTACTGATGAAATTAAGACATATGCGGCGTCTGGTTGTCTTTGTTGTGGACGTTTCGCCATCCAGTGGCTGGCTGGATGGCGAAACGTCTACGATGGGGATGCCCGGGTGTTGTGCATGTGTCTTAATTTCATCTTGTCGGTATTATATACAATTCTTCTACTACTACTACTACTACTACTACTACTACTACTACTACTACTACTACTACTACTACTACTACTACTACTACTACTACTACTACTACTACCACCACCACTACCACTACCACCACCACTACCACCACCACCTCTTCCTGCCTATATATAGCCGTCCTGCTCCACCTCTG